>NC_090954.1:13935208-14238750 GCF_040807025.1 Struthio camelus
TGTTAGCAGCATCTAGGTTCTTATAGTTACCTTTAGGTATTTAATTTAGAACTAATTCAACACAACATGAATTTGCACAATATCTTCTAATGCAATGAATATTGGAGATTATAACATTAAGTCTTTAACATTCATTACCATTCAAATTCCAGATTCTGCAACAAAAGCCTTCGTGGGATATGGTTTCAATAAATTAGTTTCCCTGAGTTGTGTTACTGTAACATTTACATTTCCCACATTAAATGAAAAATGTATGAAGCCAAAGGAAGTGAAAGAATGCTAGCAGAACTTCAGATGTGTTCATGATTAAACGAGAGCTAGCTGTGTACCTGCTGCATTGGACGAAGATAAATGATCCGGTTCCTTTCTGGCGGCATTCTGAGAATCTGATCCAGAACCTGATCCATGTTTAACTTCTTGCACTGGGCATAGTCAAACCGATTGACAACTGGTGCATTTTCTACTTTCAAGTGCTTCAGTACACGGCACCTTGTAGCTATAAATCAGCAAATAAAATCATTAAAGCACAGAGAAATGTAATACAGAAAAGATCTGGAGAGCCTCCTTTCAGAGATTTTCAAAGCAGACTGCTTCAGAAGAAAGAAAATCAGTAATTCAAGTAAAAAAAAAAAACAATTAACTAGTTTGGACAGCTGGCAACTTAAATATATTGAAAAAATACACTGACTGTTCATTTCTTCCACATAACGATCAAAGTTCTCACTTGTGAACCTCTAAGAGGAGTTCTTTTAGGAAGTTATGCTAAATATAATCTGAGCAACAGAAAGAATTTTCCCTTTGCTTCCTTTTACAAAGCCCCTTGAAATAGCTGGTGGATCCCCACAATTAAAAACCACTGACTTAAAAATCAGTTCAAAGAGTACTGTGAAACCACATGATAAAAAAAGAGAGCTGCTTCCTTTCTCGTAACCTACGTCCGTATCATCAAAATTTAGTTAAAAATAAATGTATGTTCTGAGAAGTACTTTGGAATATAAAAAGGAATACTTTCATCATTCTCTGCTAAGTCTTCACATGAGATAGTTAGAAGGGGACGTGCTACTTCGTGTAGATGTTGCAGGAAACAATAAATGACCCAGTGCTTCAAAATGCAACTCGTCATGCGCCCTGGAACACCAGTCTAAGGCAGCTTAAATGCCATAACTTAAAATAGATTTTTATCATGTCAAGAAGGAAGATATCATTCTGTCAGCTAAATAATCTACAGAAGCAGGAAGAAATAAGAGAATAAATAAGGTGCTCGAAAACTCATTTCATCAACTTCCAATTATTGCATTACAGTCCTTCAATAACCATCTCTCCCTTAGTAATTGTCATATAATTTCATCTGCTGATTTTTCAGATATTAATCTTTATTAAATCAGTTACCGCTTATAAAGAAAGTGAAATTGAGAAGCACTAATACTTGGTGTTCTAAGCATCAGTCTGATGAACACAAAATAAGGAGCAGACCAACTTTAATTATTTCAGAAACTTTTAATGATCCTAGACGGAAAGGAGGTATCAAATGTTTAAGGAAACAGAGTAGAAAGCCTTGACAGGCTACGTGTCTTGGTGACGTTAATTACATACCATGTATGAACATCATTTTTGGGCAGTCTTTCAGTACCAAGTCTGTTATTCCACAGTTGGTCAAGGTGATTCCAACAAGATTTTTAGATTTCAAAGTCAGGACCTGGTGAAAATTAAAAAACCAAAGCAAAATAAGAACACACCACCTATGAGAGGGTAAAATAAAGGGAAAAGCTAAATTTAAAGAGATACTGCCAATAATGAAAAATAACTGCTGTTAAAAACAACAGGAGGGTATTAATAGGATACTAATCAATACACTACAGCTTCTGTTCACAGGTATTTGAGATGACTAGGCTATTGCTGGCAGTGAGAGAAAAAGGCTCCCTGCTGACCAGCAGCATCACAGAATACAAAAGGACAACTTCACAAGATAGTATCACAAAGCACAACTTTAAAAAAAAAAAAAAAAAAAAACCACAACCCTAAGTACCACCTGCGAGGAACTTCAAACTCTACCATTTCAATTCTAGTTTTCAGGCGCAGCTAATCACAGTTTGAACTTCCCATACCCAATGCATTTCATCAATAAGGAGAGCCGGAAGTGAAACGTGTAACTTATTCAAAACTGTGTCCACTTTGTGTTAGAAAAATAAAACAACTTTGAGCTTTACAAGAGATGCAGAAGCAGAATCATTTCCAATAGCATGAACACAGGGAGAATGTAGTAAAAAAGAGCATTTCCTTGATTTCATATTTGAATTTTTCAAAGTTTTATCACTAAAAATCTCTAGCAAAATTTTGCAGCCCACGGATGAAGCTGATCAATTATACAGAGAAGACTACGCAGTGCTACCTAAACAAGCAAGTAAACACACCCAAAGAGAGAAAAGCAGCATTTTGTGAAAGGTTCTTTCAGTTTCAGCTACTTAGGCTGTAACTCATAACCACAGATATTAAAAAACAAACAAACAAAAAAAAACCAATGTTCTTTCAAAAATGGTACATTTTAACAAGAAAAATCATACACTCAGAAACGTCTCTTATGCCAGTTATTAAAAAAAAAAAAAACCCACTGTAATGCATCCTAATAACCAGAGAAAAAAATATAGGCCACATTCACAAAAGCTGTCTAAAACTAGCGAGGCTAAGTTCTTTCACTTGACAGAGAGAAAGAGAAATACACGTATGCTCCTCTGCAACAGGATTCAAAAGAAGTCCAACCTAGCTATTCCGAGTCACACTCGGAAGGAATCTCTTGCTCAACTAGAACGAGAGCCTTGGGTAAGCACCCTCACTACAGTGAAACTAGACTTTGTGATTTCTCCTTCCATGACACACAGATGATTTGCTATGTCATAACACAGAGGCAATTACATACCACCCCTCAAAAAAAAAAAAAAAAAGTAACAACAAAAAACCCACCAGTAGCCTATGTCAAAGAATAAAAGTTTCCCCTGCGCCCCAAGAAAGGTGCTGTGTAAAGGCAGGACTTGATGCATCAGTGTAGCCACAAGCATCTGACAAGTCTTAGTAAGTACAGTTTTAGCTTGTACTTTGCTCTTCTCGGGCCAAAGTAGCACTGCACCTGAGAAAGAAATTTCCTGTGTATGCACAGGACCAAAAGAAAGCAGCAATTATCAGTTATAACTCAGCCAGCTCTACATCAAAGCAGCTTGTAGTAACTTATTGTTCACGAACTCCTGCAGCTCAGAAATCTGTAGCAGAAAAAGACCTTACTTGAACATGATCATCCTCAATAACTGGGTCACTTGTGCTTGTGGACTTGTCCGCTGTCCTTTTCCGCTTTGTACTTTGTCGCGGCTTTGGCTTGGCCACCTCTGGAAAGGTAAACAGAGGAAAGATTTTCTGTTTTTCTATCTCAGGAAAACAGTAGAGGCATTTCCTAGCTAATACTTCCAATAAGAGCACGCATTTGTTAAATAACTTAAATCAAAATACCTGCCTGGCTTGAAAACAATTGTGCATCTTTTCCAATACAAAAAACATTTTCAGTTTTGTTGCTCAAAATCATTCACGTGGAGTAAGCAGGGGGAGAGTGGTTAACAGATGAAAGCACAGGAACACTGAAACTACTAGTCCAACACCACTCAGCAAGACAGATGCAGAGCCAAGAAAGGAACAGATGCTGGATTGTTAGGTTACACTTGGTTCTCTACAACAAACAAAACACTCTTGACAAATACAAGAACCAAAATAGCTGTAATGTTTTAAATAATAGAAATAATCCCAAGTGACTTCAAAGTCTGCTTGTTGCAACTATCACTAAGTTTCTCCTGATGTTGTAAAGCATGCCCATATTTAAAATACTTTGAGGTCCCCAAGCGGCTTCTCACTGTTTCATGCACCAGTGCCATCAAATTCTTGCTGCATTTTAAAAGATAAGCTTTTGAAAACAAACGGTAATAGATGACTTCTTACACTGGGGAGAGGGGAAACCAACTAAAATTAGTTTTCTGTAACTAACATCTAAAAGATGAGCTATTCTAGGAAAAGGGAAATTTAAGCTTTTCCTTTTAAACAGATGGTATGTTTACAAAGATGCATAATCAAGACAAAAATACAAAACATTAGAGACAATATACTAACTAGTTTATGCTATGCTACCCTTAACATTTAAAATGACCCGTTTCCTATGTAACATCAAAATCCACCAATGCATACAAGCTCTTAATTGTAGCTGATGTTCACTAGGCCTGTGCAGTGCAGAATTCAGGATACTCCTTTAGGGGATCCACAGTTTGGAAAATGTAACATTAAGTAACCAATCTGTGCTACATATGCATCATCATCGAGTTTTTTGACAATTCCTAAAATTTCTACAGATAGTGAAATACTTCCTAGCTATGGCATAAGAGAAACATTTCAATTTTGTCTTGAATGGTTGAAGGCACACACCTAGATCAAGAAATCTTTACAGAAAGTTTAACATAACATGCTTTTTAACAAGTAAAAACCTTGCTTCACTACAAATGAGAACTAGAAGTCCAAATAAAAATGTCTCTTATAATAAAGAGTTAAGCTTGTATTTTTACTGAGGTATCATGCACTTCAACAGCCCTTTAGCCAGCTAGTCTGTGGTAACAACACTTTTAAAATTTCACTTTCTTTAATATTTCACTTGTCCCACTGCTTAATACGAAGGTATAACTTCAAGAAAAATAATTACTTCTATCATCAAACATAGGTTTCTTATAGAAGCCAGGAAACCAATGTCATTTATGCCAGAACAACAGAAAACAGTGATATTCGAGGCACATTTTTAGACCGTATATGGAAAAAACGTTTCCAATTCTGTAACAAAGTATTTGCAAGTTATACTCTAATTATAAACAACTAGTATCTTCCATCCTAGAGAAGAAAAAGCACTATAATGGCCAGGCAGAAGAAACTTCCCTGCTTTCTGTATGAAACAATGATTTACAAAACCAAAATGATGCATCAAATTTCATAACCTGACTCAAGCATCAGCCAATAGCTGACGCTTCAAAGAGGGAAAAACTGTACAAAGATGTACATGTAACTGTATGAAGCTGGGAAAAAAGTTCTGTCTTGAGTAGATAAACCAGCTTAAGGCTAAATATAGAAAATATAAAAACATTTTTCTCCATGAACAGAACAGATCTTGCTCTTGACTAACGACAGGAAGACAGAGCTACTCTCAGGATACCCTAATTTAATACCTAGATCTGACTTCCTTCATTTTATTTGTTGAGAGAGAGGGAATGCGAATAGAGTCTTCTCTTTTGTTTTTAGTAGATTAATTATCAGTCATTATGAGGTAAGTAAGAAAATACATATTTTAAATTTAATGAGAAAGACCATGTCATCAATGTGAGATGCATTTAGCTATGGAACAGCTTCCTAGGGGATTTAAGTTTCATTAACACTTGGGACATTAAGATAAACTGGAAAGACACTAGGAAATACTGTGTTTGAATCATTCCTTGTTAACAAATATGAGCCTGATTACTTCAGTTTTTTCCACCTCCAACACATACAGTTCTATGACTAGCCTGTTTAATTTTTCAGTTTCATTTTACTTGCCAGATATTCTCAAAGAATCCTGGATACATGAAGTAATCGTGAAAGGCGCTACATCAGACTAAGACGATTATTTTGACAAGGAAGTACATTAGGAAGAAACAGATGTCAGCAAGTTCCCTTCTTACCTCTCTTTTTCCCTGTCAACGTTTCTGGCTTCATTACAGCCGTTCAGAGGGTTTTTTTTGGTTTCATTGTTTGTATCTTGTTTTGTATCACTCTAATATAACTCTAATAAAAGGCAATTTTCAACAAGTTTGATGGTCATGCCTTTTCCACTTAGAAGTGGAACGCACTTCTGCAGTGTTACAACTCAATTATAATTATGCCTTTCTTTAATAACTGATACTTTACCAGCAAATAATTTTGCCCTCTTGCTAACATCTGAGCATACCTGCTGCCTTCTTCCTTTAAAAGGAAGAATTCTAATATGGGAGACAGCGTTACATTTGAATGAATAACAGTCTTCACAAGAAGGGAGACACTGTCAAAAGTAGTTGCATTTGGTTTTCACATGAGTAAACCAAACACTGTTTGGCAGATACGGATAACACGCACGCATACATATATTTGCGCAGAGAAAATAAGTCACTGGCACACTTTACAGAGATTTGTTAATTTACCTAGCTATGGCAGTGAAGTCAGACATTTCTGTTCCATCAATATGCTTACCTTGTAAAATATTAATTAATAACATTAATGTTTAACTTCATTAGTGCCTGTGGGTGTTGCTTTTATTCAATAGTTTCATGCCAGCACAGTAGTTTACTCAGAAATGAACATATGCTTATGGGTCATACCTGACTCTGACACCAGAGGGACATGGGACAGCTTGCTTCTAGCTCTTGTCAGCGGCCGGCGCGGATACTCTTCTTTATACTCCATCTCATAGCTCCTTGACTGTGAGCCAGTGCTTTCCTCCTCACCAGCAGGCCCACAAGCACTCCCACTAGTCCTCTCATCACTCGTCTCTACTGGAGACCCACAGTTTGGCAGAGTCCTAAGTGCAAAATCCGACCCAGTGCTGTTTGGTCCGCTTCTGCAGGCTCCACTCGTGGATGGGCATTCCCCATCACAACACCCACTAGTCCTCCGCTGCAAGTCCTGAGGCTTATAGCAGGAACACCTGGAACAAACAGAGCTCTCCTCAGTCTCTCTCTCACTGGAACCTTCACTCTTACAAGGCGAGCAAACACACTGCCTGGATCCATCAGCAATCGCTACACTGGTGCCAGCAGAGTAGCTATGAGCTGTCGGTGCACAGTCAGGGCTGGGAGAAGCAGCACTGCAGGAGGTGGATGTTCCTGTTGATCCTGTAGCATTACTGCAACCTGGGTAAGAATCTTTGCTTTTGTTCCTTTCAGGCATGTCACTTGCTGCTTTCATGTCTGCTTTAATCTGCTCACTTGTTACTTGACAGCCTTTCTCACAGCTGCTTTCCTCAGTATGGAACTGCTTTGTCTGGCCCGCTTGGCTGGCGCTACACCTCTTCCGCAAGGGCGTCTTGCCTTTACCACTCACTGTTAATGAAAGAGTTAAGCATAAGAGAACAATGGGATAATCTAATACACAGTTTAAACAAATGCTGAGTGCTACTCTGCTAGAGGCTGCTTAGAACAAGAGGCAGCCTAGAGGCCACTGACAAATCTCATGGGGACCATTTTAATACCACAACTCTGTCTGACGGTACGGGAATTAAAGATAATTCCAGCGACTGCCGGAATAACCTTTATGACGTCCTGAAGCTATTTTTGTAGTGATGTGCCGCTGTGTTTGCCAGTAAATGACATACATACGTATTCGCCAGAGAGGCTAACACTTCCATACAGCAGCTCATTGGTTAAAAAGGTCAAAGCACAAAAACATGAAATGAAAAACACACTGAAAATAGGCTTTCATGTTCTTAAATAAGAGGAACAAATCTGAGGAATTAAGTAGTAACATACATGTGACTGAACTTTGTTTGCATTAGCAACCCTTAGTTCCTTTTCTAGGTATGAAAAATGGTGTGAATAGGTAGCACTAATCTCACTTTACAACTTCAACTTTACAGTTGAATTTAAAAAAAAAAAAAAAAAATAGTGAATAGTGTCCAAATCATGATCAGAACTTAAATGCCTTCTCTGTTTTAATCCTCTCATCCAATTAAACTAAACATTAGCCAGGTAGCCTAAAAGAACATTAGAAGCACTACAAAAGTTTCCGAAATTAGCTTTTAGCTATGACAGGTTATTTCAACCCCAAACAAGAACTGACCTCACCTCTATAGCACAGCACTCTACAAGTTTCCAAGTTGAAACCAGTCTTGAAGTGTACCAAAATGACAGGGGGGTTGATGTGTAGGAAATATGCTAGTTACAAACAGAAATCTACTTATTTCATTACAGCTTTGATTTGCCCCAGGTTTTGCAGAAACGAAATTAGTATTAGCCCAGTAAGTTTCTCAGTCTTTCACAAAAGAGTAATTTTATGTTAACTGCTTAGCTAAATACTCATTAAGGCTTACTACTATGTGTACTTCCTCTGTCAGTTATTTAGAATTTATAATTCAACCTTGACTTCCTCCTCACTTGTGCACATTACTTAGATTACAAACTACAAGAAATAGTAAGCCATCTGTGTTGCTGGAAAGGCAGCCCTTCCTAGGGCATCTGATACAGGAGTCACACTTGGTATCATGAATGTACAGCTTATAGCTGTACATTCTACAAGAGAGAGAAAGCCTTTTCCTATGTCTCTCTACAGTTGTCATACTCTTTATTATGAGGACTCAAGCCTCTGACTCTGAAGGATGTCACTGAATAAACGTCCTTAAAGTATTCCCTTTGGGACACTCCTATAGGGACTGCACAAACCTAAAGATGGCCAGATCCCCTTGTGCATTTGCCCCAGAAATCACTGTATTAGCAGCAATGCTTTGACAAATGGATTACAGACAACATAGTTCCAAAACTGGCTTCATAAACTGTATGCACTTGCAAATACAGAACAGCTGCAGGTTTCCGCAATCACAGTAGTGCAGTACCACTATTTCTGACCTGCTTCCCTACAGTGACTACGTGATCATAGAGCTTAGAGAGATGTGCCCCCGTTCCAGCTTTATAACGGTAAGGAGGATGTTAGGGCAAACAAATAAGCATGCATTATACAAAGCTGGAAATAAAACCAAACTAGATTGTTTTCTAACCGGAAAACTGAAGCTTAAGAATAAATTCTGCCCAGCAGCACCCAGCCCTTACCCAACTCTTTCACACCTGAAGACTCTCTAGTTTCCCCTGGATCCCTGGCTTTGTCTTCTCCATCTGAGTAATTCTGCACAATGCTGTTAGTGATGCAGGCTCTTGAAGTCCCCATGTTTTCTTCCTCATCCTCACTGTCTGAATCATGGACAGTAATAGGCGCTGCTTTTACGACAGGCTGAATGCCACTTGGTCCTGAAAACAGTAGAAAAGTGCCAACAGTTCATACATAAAAAAGCCAAACAGGTATTAGAGCATCGAAGAACTAAAGAACTGCTTGGAAAAGTGACAAGAAGAGATGAATTTGGTTAAATTTAGCCACCTCCTTCAATTTAGCCATCTTTTCTGTGGATGCCTCATTAAAACCAAATACAGGAAGAGTAAAATCACCACATCTGAGCATTAAAAATATAGCATTCTAGCTTTTAGGGGGAATAGTGTGACAATAGAAGACAAAATATAGGCTTCTATAATGCTTTTCTGTTTCAGAATATCTTAACAGTTCTTCCGCAACAGCAAGAGTAACTGCAGAACTACTATAACCAGACTCTGAAACCTCCATCAAGGAGCCAGGAACGTTGGCCAGAACAACTGCAATTATCCTTCACCCACAAAAGTGGTAAGATCCTCTCTGAAGCACCAGTACAGTTGGGCAGGAAAAGGGCCCAGAAAATTCATACATGCTTCTCCTGACAGCATGAGTTATCAGCCTTGAATGCAAGTGTGCTTAATTAGTTATCACTCTTACCTATAAACAAAAGCATGAGCCAATCACAATGACATACCTGCCTGCAAATAAAGCAAGAAACCAAGACGAAGTAAAATAACCTTTCCATGAGCTATCTTGAAAAAGTAATCAGATCCAACATATCTGTATGCCACTTCATGGTGTTAGTGTATCCACTAGGCAAACATACTGTCCAGCAAATGAAAAAGAAAATCAAGACTGCCTAATGGATGTCACTAATATAAATTAAATGAACACTAGAACAAGCTGTTCTGGCTCGAATGCAACCAAAAAAGAGATTCCATAAGTTGTAGTGGAAGAAGTGAGGCCATTCACACCAATATCAGAACAAGACAAGCTCATTCAGGTGTTCTGAGGCTCTTGTTATACTAAATACAAGAATAAGCCTTTAAAACCAAGATCTCTTGCTCCACATACAGAAGAAAATGGAGGATTTTAAAAGTAGTCTTAAAACAGAATAAAATTTCTTTGCTAGTACATCAGGCTGTACTAGCAACATTACTTCAAATGCACCAGACATCCCATCTGAAGAAAACCATTCAAAAAAATCAGACTTGCATTGAAGAATTTAAACCCTCAGACCTTACTGAAAGGTAATTTCCTTCCAAAACTGAAATTACCTGCTTGCTCTTCATCAACCTCCATTGGAACAACAGCCTGGCTGTGGGCAGGGACCTCATTCTGGCCTTGCACCACAGCCACCCCTTCTTCCTGCACCACCTCCTCCATCTCATTCAGTGCTGAAAAGATTGAGATAAGGTCAAGAGCAGAAAACGTAAGGAACAGAGCCCATAAGCACAGCAGAAATTCAACTGGTACCCGCAGAGACATCAAAGAGACACCAAGAAATAAGTAACAGCTGCCTTGATTCCTTCAAGGAGTTCTCACAGACTTGTTCTACATCTTCTCTTTAGCTAAGGACTCAGTCTAACTTCTGAGTTTATTTCTCTGAAAGTTTCCACTCTTCAAAATCCTTGTTCTACTGCAGTAAGCAGTATATCCAGGATTTCCGTATTCATTCCTTCAAATGACTTTGCTAGGAAAGCTTAAAAATATACCAGATACTGTGATACACTCCCAGTCCCAACCAGACAGGCCTAGAAAATCGCTTCCACAGATCAGTATCATATTGAAACTTTAAATTGGTAACACCTGTACTACAGTAAGTCATTGATGAAAAGTGTAATACGACTGTATTAGCTATGAGATAAAATACAAATACACTTTTATCATGCATACAGATATCAGAGATGTACAAGTCTTAAATGTATTTTCATATCTTCTCTAGGACCCTATGTGAATGGCAATGCCGAATAAAAGCATTCCCTGTAAAGGTTCACTGAGATCAGCGGTTACCCTCAGCTGCGATTTGCTGCTCTTCAGCCTGCCCATTTTGCCGCAGCTCGTTCTCCTCATTCTGGTCGTTTGGGTGTTGGTGATTGTTGTGGTGGATATTGGGATTATTGTTATTCTGGTGGTTATTGTTGTTGTCATTGTCATTGTTTGAGTTCTGATTACTGACCAGGGCAGACGAGACACCGATCCCTGTGCCTGCACTTAGGCCCACACGAGCACAGCCCTGAAACAAACAACAACTATATGAATTTGGAAATAGCGATATATACCTCTGCAATATATCCTAATGACAGCAAAAGCAGCATTGTGTCAGTATTATCTAGGATGGCAGAACAACAAAGGCCCTATTTCTAACATTTGCTTATGCTATGCATTGCAGAGGTCCATCCAAGTTTGGCAACCCCCCCCCCCCCCCAAAAAAAAAAAAAAAACCTCTCCCCTCTGTGAAACTCCTATGCATGCTTTATGGAGTTTCATTTCATAATCTTACTTTATTAAATGTAATTTCATATGCTATGGGATCACAATAGATCAATACTGATAGGAGACTATATAAAGTCTTCCTAGAACACAGTCGTCTCAAGACAGAGCAAGGGAAAAAGCAGTTTTCTATGCAACCAGTATTTATTACAAAAACTGTAGGAAGACTTGCGTGTTACAGCACAGGAAGAGAAGGGGCAACAAGAAGAAATAAGATTCCTAAGCTTTGAAAGCACTCAAACATGGGAGCCGTATCCCTTTTTCACCAGCTACAAAATCGTAAGTGTCCTTAACATTGTGAACAGATCCCCGAGTATGAAAAAGAAATCATATAAAAAACAATGGCAAAAATCAGACAGCAGCAGAGACCTGAACAGAAACAGAGTCCATCCTGGTCTTACATTCTGATCATACATTCATTCACGATCATACCTCACCACTGCTCGTATCAGCAAAAGGAACTGCAGTGCTGTCCTTAACACACCACGTTAATAACATAGGCAAACCTGAGTCATTTACTTACCAAGCTATTTAACTAATTACAATTTAAAAAAGCATGTATAACAACTGAAGTTCAGTAAATTTTAGATGAGCTGGTAACAATGAAATGCAAAACCATATCCTGAAAGGCTCACCTTAGGAGGTTCACGGAACATCTGGTCAAGAGAAATAAATTCTAAGCTTGGCAATAACTCAATAAACTGACTGAAAGAATCTAGCTTTATCGCATGGCATCGCACCAGGGTGAGGTCAACCAGCCGGGTCCATCTTGAATGATCTGCAGAAGAGGGAAAGATGCATTTCTTGAAAGATTCTTACCTCACGTATCTTCTATTATAACCTTTCCAGATTTGAGACTGAGCATCTTCGGTATCTCCACTCTGACAGTCATCAGCACCATTAAGGTTCCAAACCCTACATCATCTGTTACAATTACTAAGAAAGAGAATAAGCAGTCGCACAGGAGGGGGAAAAAAAAACAATAAACAAAAACCCACTGCATACAGTTATGAGTAATGTCACATCCCATTCTATTATATTATTCAATGATTACACAAAATGCATTTGCACTTTCAGGTTTATTTTATAACATACTAGTATCCAAATGACAAGAACCTTGCTCTTTCTCACTGATCTCTAGTACTTCGATCACCTCTCAGAAAAGGAAAATAAAATGAAATAGGCCATACAGAGTTTACAATCTTCTCATTACCAGACCCACAAGGATCAGCATTCAAGAAGTATTAATTACTTAAAATTAATGCATAGCAAAAATGGGATAAATTGTCATTTTTGTGATGTCTTGTTATACCTTGATTTAAAGAACTAATTTATTCTCCAGGTATCAGTGCAAATTAACACAGTTACATTTTTATATGGAATTTCCATACACACAACATGCACATGATCAAAAAAAAAAAAAAATCTTGTGCAAGAACATTTCACCACCTCAAGTTTTCCTTCTGAAATCTATTATGCTTTTTCACCCAGTAGTTTAAATTATAAGGTGGGATTTAAAAATCCCAAGTTCTGTGTGAGCTATTCATACAATCTCTCTAAAATTTCAGAAGTGTACTATACCTGTGATCCAATTATTTGGGTTGTGTAGATGCGGGCAGTTGTAAATTACCAGATACTTGATGCAAGAAAACACTTCATTTACAGCTTTCATACCAATGTCTGTAATAATCCCTGGATTTTCAACCACATCAGCCAAGCCGTACTTTACCAAGTCCCCATTCGTCATTTTACCTATGGAAAAGACAGCAGCAAATACAGCAGTAAATTTCAGCAACTTGTCTTCTACAGTATGATTTTCTAATTCAGTGTTTCACCAGTTTGGACTAAACAGATCAGGTTATTCCTTCAGGTCAGTAATGCTGAGACTTTCCTCGTTTTAGTGAGAGCTTCAGAAAGTGAAGGAGAAAACAATATATATATACACATATACATATATACATATATATATATATATGTACACACACACATATATGGCTGTATAAGACATGAAACCTCAATAAGTGTACATTTATATTCTTTTTAATCATTCTTAAAAAAATCATTAAAAATACAAATTTATTTTATCCTAATATTTGTCAAATAATTTAGGGTCTTTAAAAAGTGTCATACACTGCAGTAAAAACTCATCAACATATCCTAGATGAAGAGTTTCAAACTGTGGGAATTCCAGTTCAGCCATCTTCAGAGCAGAAAAAACACCATCTTTGGTCAAGGAAGGCTGGATCCGCACTTCATGCAATCTGAAAGCAACCAAGTATGGTTCACATTAAAAGGTGCACCAAATCACAATTACCACAGAGGCCACTCAAGAGGCGGCTCTCTGGTAGCAGAATGAAAATATTCTTTTAACAATAGCAGGATTAAGAAGATACTTGTATCTTTATGGCACTATTTGGCAGTACGCAGCAATACCAGTCACTGAGATTACTATGAGACTAACAGCATTGAACTCTTCAGATAGAGTCCTGAGAACAAGGCTTATGACACGACATGAGTCAACAGCAGACAGAACTCCAATTATTTTTCTAATTACAGAATATTCTTGTCATAAAGTTTACAAGTACCTTACTCCTTGAACTTTTAAAGGATGCTCAGCTTCTTCATGCTCTTGGACTTCATTACTAAGATAATTACTTTGACAAAGGAGAAGAAGGAAAAGAAAGATCTTAAGGCCCATACCTTCGTGCAGCAGTTATGATGAGGTAGCCAAGATCCACTTCAAGGGCATTCTTGCAAGCTCCGAGAACTATAGTGTGCAAATTCCTAAAACCGCCTGACAAACAAAAGCCATTTTTCCACTTTAGTCACAGATCCCAATCTTAAGCTTTATAAATTTCTCCAGCGTCATTACCAAAAGTGGGTTAACAACAAAATACACATCTTTTTTTAATCAAAACAATATAAAAGATATTTTCACCCAGCTCCCTCAAACCCTGCCAGTTCTACTCACCAAACATACATAACTGGAAAGGTTAACTTATAAGTCAAGAGATAATTCCAGGTAAAAGAATACTCAGTACAGAGCTATATTTAGCATACCACAGATAATTCAACCAGATACCTTTAAAATAATAACCTAGAAAGGACATGCTACAGAAAAAAAGCTAAGCCTCATGTGCCTCAAGGCTTTTTTTTTTTTTTTTTTTAATTAAAAGTACAGGAGGATAGAAATTTTCATACCTGATCTCCAGCTATCTTCTACCACATGCTGGATAAGTCCTCCAAGAAAAGGAACACGAACGAGTTCTAAATGCTCCAAATTCCGGGCAGAAGCCAAGCCTGTTACTAAGGGTACATACTTCAGAGAATTTGTGGGTCCTACGAAGAACAGACCAATAGAAAGAAAGTTGCTCATTTAACAAAACTGAACATATTACATTAAGTCAAAGGCGCCCATATAAATCCATCTGGATCAGAAAGTTAACAGAAACATGTAGCACCAAATACAGTACAGGAGAGGAACACATATCCATCAAACACCACAAATAAAACAATGACTCTTTTTGGAATACCGCACACTGAAAAACAAATACTAAGATTTCCATTCGCAGCTTTAACAGAATTACTAAGTCTTCTACATGCTAAAACATCCCCTTCATGAATGAATTCCTCTCTCTTACCTGCACAATTCCTCATGACAAAAGTGCGTAAGCTGATACAAAGGAAATCTTTAAAAGGCTGTGGTTTGGTGAGTCTCACCCACTTCAGATAAAGGTGCCTCAGCATTGGGATACAAGGAATTTCAGGGACATTCACTCCTAATAACATATAAACAAAATCAAAGCTCAAATCACATACCATTTCAAACAAGCTTTCTAAGTATAAATTCTAGGATAAGTTTTGCAAGATTAATTACTTTGGCTTTAAAAGAAAAATGTTTCCTTTGCTACTGGACGTATGGGAAAAGCTTTAACCTTTTCGTACACAAGTTCTTCACCTCAGTTTGTCAACAGTTTTTTAGTGTTTGTGCTTCGGACCTGCTATACATATGGTGATTAATAATTCAAAAATGCCACATGTCAAATTCCCTCCCTTGAAAAGAATGTCAGTCCCGCAGAATTTCAAAGCCTTTAAGTTCATCTGCATCGAAGCCAACTAATTCACCATTAAACACTTACCTACTAAATGCAAAGTCTGAATTTTAGCTCCTATAGGAATTTTCAGTTTGTTCTCAGGAGGAATCGGAAAAGCACCATTACGATTACGAAACTTCCCTAAAATATGAACCTGCGGCATGTACGTCCAAATAGCTTCCACCAGCTCCAGATGGGAGGTCTCAACACCCTGGAAAAAAGCAAGCAAAGCAAACGCTTTGAACTTCTTAGTAAGGCACACAACTTAAGAAAATGACGCGCTGCGTTGTTTCCAGATATACTTGTCTTTTCAAAAGCAGAAGGATCAGAGTTTTAGTTCCCTGCTGGAGGTAAGGGCACCTGTGACTCCCACTGTTGCAACTAAAAACAGTACTAATTTGAAAATCAGTCGCACATTTGCAGATACGGTCACAATTAACTGCTCCTCTGTAACAGCCCGGTCTGAATACAAAAAGCCCTATAAGCATATTAAAAATGGGTGCCTGCCACATATTTCTTCCACACTGGGGATCATCTCAGCTGTTGAAGGATGTTCTCTCTCGAGTCTGACCACTCACCAGCAGATTCGGACAGGCCTGCAAAGCCTCTAAAACTCCAGGAATGCTGAAAGCTTCATGGCCACGGACTCTGCGTCTTTCAAGATACCTGGGATGAAGACCATAAAGTTGTTCAATGTCTGGCATCTTCCTCAGCAGTGTTAGGAAACTGGAATCAGTGAAACCTAAGATGACAACAAGAGATTCGGTATTCGTGTGACAGCATGTAGCTAGCTGTAAAGGAAAAGCCAAATATGTTGTTTTTATTGTATAGCAGTACAAATTCTACAATGTCAGAAGACTTATTCAGTGAAGCAACAGTTTGTTTTCCATCTCCAGATTCTAAAATTATGACCTACATGCTCTTCTGCCTTGAATTTTGCAGGCTTGCTACGTGTGTCGTCCAGGGCAGTTACACGGCTGTAGGGTTAACTATATACTCTCCCTTCTCAGATGGGGTGCCTCTAGTTGTTAAACTCTGCACCTCTGTCTTTCCTGGAATTCCATTTATCAACTACCTGGCTCAAAAATGCCCAACTGGTTCGGTTATCTGCAGTTCTTCACTATTCACCACAGCTCACAAATCCCAAAGAAATGAGACAGTTTCTTAAAACAAAGGATTGTTTTATTCTAATACGACATAAGACAAGGCTTTTAAAGCAGTGAGTTATGATAAGATAAATATAAGGATAGATAAGTCTAGCCATCTACCTGATATCAGACCTAAAAAAATATCACTTTGCAGAGCCTCTAATTCTTAGAATTCACTCATTTTAGCTCTCTCCCCCAACACAAACCCCAGCAGCGTATTTTAAATCCAACAGAAATCCTAATACTCACAGAGTTGACCTAGGTTGCCAAATTTATCTATTGATCTGAAGATGGCTTGAGGTGTGACATCAAAACTTATTTATTCTTACATTGTTAAGTGTTGGCAGATGAGTTGCTCGCTCATTCCATTGTATTTTTTCCTGCCTGCATGCAAACAGCCTCTTCTTGGATTAACCCTTGGATTAACTCCCTTACAATAATCAGACAAACACAGATTGTATTTACAGATTGCTACAGAGAATCCCCATTTCTGCTACACCAATATTCAATACATACGTATATATTCATATATACACACACGGATATACAGACAAATTTTCCAAACCAGTTAAGGAAGCCACCCAAATCTCACTGAAGTCAAAAGGAATTAAGTATCTAATTTTTACTGCTTTTGAAAATTTACCCTACGTGTATTAGTATAGTAATAGTACAGTATAGCCAGCTTTGCTCAATATCAGACTAATGCCATATCTTAAATGAGTGCATTACTCACCAGTGGGCATGTATTCCCACCAGCGGCCTGCACATAAATCCACAACCTTCACCACTCGCAGATAAAGAGTGACGGCTTCCTTCAGCTTCCGGGACAGGCATTCCATGCACATGATATCCTGCAAGGGAAGGTACCTTTGGGAGAGGAAAAAACACCCCTCTGATTTATCAAAAGCAGATCCTTTTCAACTTCTTCTGAACTAAAGAACACCCCAAGAACAACTACATGAAGTGAAACATTTTAACACCTGACAACATTAATTCTAACAGAATGTTCAGGTACAACTCTAGTGAAGTGTGAAATTTGGCTAAGCAGAGGGACCTAGCAATTTTTGACACAGAAAATAGGATATTTAAGTTACAAAAATGAAGAAACTTAAACTTGGGAGTTGCTTTAGTTCTCTCCTAAATACTTCTGACCAAAACAGCCACATTTGCCACACTGGTTTCTACACAGTTTAACAGTATTTTCATTTTCTAGTACGTACTGTACCTAATTTGCAGATACTTTGTGGGAGCTATTGTTTTTAAAAAAAAAACTTTTCATTAAGACATTATGTCTTGAATATAACTGGTATGGAAGAAAGACCACCTTGGAGAAGGAAGGGGCTGTAGGGAAGACTCATCATCACGATGAATCATCAAGATTCACTCATCCAGACACTTTGCTGTATGCTGCATACACTTCATAGTGCAATTTCAAAATACGTTTCTCAGCTATTACATCTGCACTAAAATCATTAATTAAACACTTGCTACTGCACATCAGAGAACAAAATTAAATTGTATTGTCCATTTTTAAATTTCTTCATGGCACCATTCGTAACATTCACATAGGTTAGTTTTCAAAGGGGCCAAATGAATCCTGGACCTGAAAGACCATTTCTCACCCTTTTTTATGCACCACTTTACATCTTCTATATATACCCTTTCTGAATATTATGTGACACAAGCATCAGTGCAGGAAATATCAGCACAGAGGAAAAAACAGAAAATAATATAGTAATAAACAATAGATCAATTTCTTATAAGCTTCTCACCTAAAGATGTGGCAAAGCACTTCATGAGAGAGCTGGTTCATGTAATCTTTCGGCTCATCAGCTTTGGTAGACTCAGAGCCTTCCCTGTTCACTGAGCATGGTTTCACATTTTTCCGCCTGGGGCCCATATTTGCAATGATTTCTGATGAAAGGAAATGTTCACAATGTTATGCAAAATCAGTGCAACTGAAAGAGGACAGAAAAGGGACAGAGTAGCAGAGAACAGACCAGTTAAGGTTAGTTTACCAAAAAAAAAACCCAAAAACAAACAAACAAAAAAACCCACCCAGTAAAACCTGTCAATAAATATCAACTCTACTACAGACAAACTGCACTGGAGGTAGAAACACTTTTCCAGGAAGTTACAATGCGCCTCATGCATGAGGTCTCAGACTAACTTGCCAACTGAATTAGATAAACCAGAAAGTCCCTCTGGTCTAAGGGAGGCTGATAAAGGGGAAGAGCACCACAGGTTTAATCAGAGATCACTTCTTTTATACTTTCTTTACACATAAGAGAATAAAATGTCATCAGCGGTACCATCCACACACTAGTTGATCAAGTCTCAGCACAGCTTTTCCTGTGTTTTGTCCAGTTTACCAAGCAAGTACCAGCTAGACACGTTCCAGTGACACAGCGAGCACAGAGCTCATGTCTACCAGAAACAGACATGTGTATGTTTGTATTTATTTATTAAGAAAAAATAGACTCCTACCAACCTTTCGTGAAACACGTCCTATTAAAAGTTCTCAAACTAGCTCTTCCTAGAGGTAAGAATACTAAATGAAATACTCAGGTTGCTTAAAGATCAAAGTTCCAGAAAAACTGAAAGCAGCCACGTGCAAAATATTCTTTACTGAAAGGGCCGATTAACATGTTCTGTCTATATTGTTTCCACAGTACAATACAGACACAGATGGCCTGAAAAAAGAGATATACATTCTGCTATTTAAAAACAGACAAACTGAGTATAAGAAGCAACAAATAGAAAAATAAAAACAAATATAAACTTAAGCCTAACAAAACAGCTGAGTTAACATCTCATGCAGACAAATGGTATGCGAAACGTCTTCACTACTGCTATTTAACTGAGGAATGCTTTTAGGTAAGTAGGGTAAAGCATCATTAATTCAGTAAACCTGTTTAACAGGTCAAATACCAAAATTCAGTGGATGAGGGAAAATAATTTTTTTTAAAAAATGGCAGATTTTGGAAAAAACTTCCGTTTTCAAAACTTAAATCATAGATGCTTCTGTCATGGCATTCACCATGATGCAAGTATATCAGTGTTTGCTTCACATTATGTGAAAGTGGCACCCGAACAAAAAAGACAAAGTAGCTCTTAAAGATGAAAAGAAAAATTTCGCTTTCTCCAACACATATGATTTATATGCTGGCACAAAACTCGAAATATTAATAGCTCCATTGTGATCTAACTATTGAAAAACATGTGTTTTCAGGCATTTTTGTATACATTTTAAATTAACAACCATGCATGGTTATAATTACTTTTATTTAAAATGGTAGTATTAAAATAACTTAGTTCTTAGTTTCTACAAGCAAACAGTATTAAATGTATCTCTAATCTTTTGGGTTGGTTGTGACTTCATCAGACAAATAAATACATTAATCTGTTGACTGTACATACTTTTTCCTTTTTTTTTTTTTAAGTGCACACTGGAAGAGTTTTTGCATTTCTTTGTAATATTGCACTTCATCATTTCCAAGAGGGATAACTTAATATTGTTCAACTACACAAAGCCTGAAGTTGATTTAAAACTACTTAAGAGATTAGATTTTGACAAAAAACAATTATTACATGGATTCCAAGTGAATACCACCTTACCACTTAATTTGAGCAGAGAGCAGCATACAACATAAACTCTACATTAATACAGACATATGACAGAGCTGTATTTAAAGCACAGTGTTAAAAGGGTTTTTTTTAAAAAAACCTATGTGATATAAGGTAAGAGGAAATAAAGATTTAAATAAATAGGACTAGCATATAGCAAAAAAAACCCTAGAAAATCCAGTGAGGTTTAAAGGTAATGAGTACAGCTCTCCCCGTGCATCTGGACTGCAGTTTAGTTTGGAGCCCTCAGCTCTTACCACTAAGAAAAGGAGGAAGAGAAGGACGCTGTTTTGAACTAACACATTTATCCTTAACATCTCATTCTACATTACCAGAATGACCCCATTTAAAAAAAAAAAAAAAAGTACCTCTGATATTTAATAAAGCAGACAAAACAGTTTTGTTCTCCCCAACTAAAATAGGCCACGAGACTCTTGATTAGGAACTACTACGCTGAACTCACTAGGCTTGAAGAGTAAAGGAAAAAAGCCCTCGGGGGACGCAGGCCCCGCCGGGGGGCCCAGGCGTTCCTGGGCCGCAACGGCCGCCCGGGGAGCGCCGACACACGGCTACTAGAGCCAAACCCTACCCCTGGCGTTTTCTTAAAAAAAAAAGCGGAGGGGAGAGGGGGTCTATCCGCGCCGAGGTAAGCCGTTAGTTGCAGAGAAAGCCTCCTCAGCGCCCTCTCCCCTTGCGCCCCCCGCGCCCGGCCGCGCCCCGCTCCCGCCGCAGGCCCGGGCCAGCCGCGGCCCCCACCGCCGCCTTCCTCGGGGGCGGCCGCACGGCGGGGCCGGCCCGCGGCCGGGCAGCGACAGCCGCGGCCGGAGGAGGAGGAGAGGGCGGCGGGACACCGGCGCCTCCGCACCGCGCCAGGCCCATCGGCCGCGGCAGGACGGGCGCGGGCCGGGGGGCGCCGCAGCCCCCGGTGCAAGGCCCCCGCCCTGCCCTGCCCTGCCCTGCCCTGCCCTGCCCTGCCCTGCCCCAATCCCAACCCCAGCCCCCCGCCACCCCTTACCTGCCCCCAGCGCCGCCCTGTTATTGTGGCCGCGGGGGGAGGGATAACCCCGGCAGCGCTGCCTGCCGCCCCCTTCCGCCAGCGCCGCCGCGCTTCCGGCACCGGACGGGCGGGGCTGCCCCGCCCCGCCCCGCCCCGCCGCCATCTTGGCGTGGCCGCCGTGGGGCGGAGCGCTCCCGCCGACATCTTGGGTGCGGCGTCTCATCCGCCATGTTTAGCGTGTCGCCCCGCCGCCGCACTGCTGGTGATGGCCACGGTGCTCGCCGCCTCGTAGCGCTGCCCCGCGTCAGGCCCCGGCGAGGGCTAAGAGGCAGGGAGAGGGGAAGGGGCTGCGGGTTTTGGAGGGAAGGAGCAGAGGTGAGCGGGGCTGGCGTGAGAGCGGCGCCCCCCGAGGGCCTGTTTCAGCCTCAGACCGCAGCAGGACTCCGAAGCTCCTGCGCCCGAGTGTGGCAATTGGAAGGAATAAAAATCACACTCCAAGCACAGCTCTGTATGAAACTAGGATGTGATATGTTCTCTGCTGAGGTTTTAACCTGGTCCTGAGGGTCACACTAGTCGGTTCTGGCACCGCACACTAAGTGGAGCTTAGCGGCCTACATTCATGGTGTGTGCTTTCTTCAGTCTGTCTGGATTGATCCCAGTGGAAATTACAATGTACTTACAATCTTGGAGGTGCCTTTCACGTAAATCCCAAGGAATTGGAGCAACAAAGCCCATTTATAACTGAACAGACTTGTATTTGTGGTTTATTTTTCATGTGAAGGCCAAAGTGAGAAAAGTTAGTTACTGATTTTAATGAGCTTCCCAGAAAAATCTGCAATGCTCTGTGGTAAAATATGAAGCAACAAAATTAAGTCTTTCTAGTTCCACTATGTGGAATAAGCAAAATGAGTCACAGAGAAACTATTAGGAATCCCAGGTGTGCAGGCAGCATTGAGACCATCTTTGGGGGGGGAGGGGAGGGAATCGTGCAGCAAATCCTATTCATGCCCATTGGTAGTTCTGAAACAGCTGCAACAATGAAATGAACTACATGCCCTGACCCCATACAGGAAAAAACATTCCAGACAGACACTTGGCAATCCCTCAGTTACAGATTACACTACTCACATTTTGCCTTTGTTTTGTGTTTCATGGTACAGGACTCCCCAGTTTCTCTGGGGAACTAGAAAAGAATTTAGCCATTATGATTAAATATAGAGCACCACCATGCACATTAATGCCTCTTCTAAGGAAGTTCTTACATTAAACTATATGTATAATTGATTGCCACAAGCATTTATGTATATGCATGTCTGATAACGTTATTTGCTCCAGTGTCAACCCATCCTTCCATAGTCAATCAACAGACAATAGAGAAACTTATTTGAAATGTGAAGTCTCATTTTTCAAATAAACCAAAACAGAGACTATAAAATGTATTTACAGTGTTGGTGGTAGATAAACATTCACACTAATGGGGAAACATACTGTGTGGTCCAAAGCACAGCAGCCTAGGAGTAAGGGAAAACCACTCTGGATGAGGCTTGTGACTTCGCTGCTGGGTAAATGCATAGAGTGATTTCACATTCACTTTGATGTTACTCTTATTTATCCCAGCTGTGAAATGGCTTCAGGGAATGTTCCTGTTTAACCATGAGAATTGCTTCTAACATCCAAGAGGAAAAGCTAAGGTCAAGTAAATGCTCTGTCCAAGTGTTATTGTTGTTCATGCCTCTGCTAGCTTTATCATCATCATAGCTGCCTCCGGAGAAGACGGCAGGGGCATCTATTATTTAATGTCTCATGCAATCTTACCTACAGCCTGGCTGCTGTGTAGAGTGGTGTATTCCATTCATATAAGCGTCTTCCTGTACAAAAAAAGGAGCAGAAGCAAGCAACATAGCAGAGAGCAGCAGAAGGATGACCCAATAGCAGGAATACATGCAGAATTGACTGAATTTAAGGTTGCTGAAAGAGAGGAACTGATGCCACTGAGGCTATTGCTGAACATAAAACAATTTAACAGCTATACAAAACATAAGGACAGACTCTTCTTGGCAATCAATATAGGTTTCAAGTCCATCAGCATCACCATCCAAAAGTTTAGACTCCAAACTATTAAAAAAAGGAGGCAAATGATGTCTCCTCAGAGAAGAGGCCAGAGTAGTTCATTTAACAGCAGGATGTAAATCTAATAATGCTTCCCCCCCCCACCCCCCTCCCTGAAAGGCAGTAAGAGAAGACTTCAAGACACAAAAGAGACTTAATTGAATTAAGGAATTTGGGCAGGGCAGTTTTTGTTTTACTGTTACTTAAACTTATGGATAAACAACCAAAATATGTGACTGGTTTTGTGGTTACAAAACACAACAGAAACAGAAAACACCCTCTTTTCTCTTGGAAGAAATCCAGTAACTTCTTATCACACGGATCAATTACATGTGGTTCATTGTCAGGGTTGAAGATAGTTTGTTCGTCCTACTTCTTCTTTTCTCCACTGTTGCATTTGAAGATTTGTAGTTTGAGGTACTCAAGGATATTTAAACAAGAACCAGAAGCAAAATAATTAGAAGCCAGAGATACAGAGCAGCCATCAAGAAAATATATAATAAAATATTGTTCTCATCTTAATCAGGAATCTTGATTATTTCCATAAAAAGTATTATTGAATCACAACAATAATAGACCTGAAGGAATTAATGTATTCCTTCAGGAGGGGAATACAGGAGGGGAATCCCCTTCAGGAGGGGAGGGGGGGGGGAGAGAGAAGGAAAGTCTGTTACCCATGGTGGACTCTCCATACTTACGACAGTCTCCTACAGGATGTTTCAAAGGTTCAATCCACTGAGAGAGAGCAAACACTTTCTATCCTAACTAATGTCAAAACTGGGCACTAACTGCTTATACATGGTTAACAAGTTTGTTAACATTTCAAAATTTCAAGACTCTCAGGGAGCAACTGATTGAATGCTCTTCTAGCTCCAAACAGAAACTACAACCTAAGAAAATCTAGAACCTGCACATTTAAATATAATCAGTAGTCCCAGATTAACCATTTCTGTATCTCTTTTCTTGCACCTACACCTATCAATATAATTCCTAGAAACTTTCACAGTATACCCCAAGTACTGACATATAAATGCCTTCTTTCTAGAAAGGAGGTCCTCTCTCCATATTTATAAGAAAAGTGGTACCCAATGTGTGTCACCTGCATTACTGAGTCAGCAGTTAACATTTTGCATCTCACTCTGCAGCTGATACCTGATAAAAAGTTAATCAAATTGATTCTGGCATGCATGCATGTTCCTCTCATACCTGAGTAACGTTTTCATCAGGGTTTAAATACCTAATCTCACATTTTCTTGCCCTTTTCACATAGAAATGTGCTCTTTTCACAAGGTTAAGCTTTAAAAGTTAGTTCTATTTTCTAAAGTTATGCACACCTCCTCCTTTCATCCTGAAAAAGCTTAATAACATTTTATAAAATCTTTGGCACGAGCCTAGCGCTGATATTGTAAAAATAGTTACTCCTCATTGCTAAAACTTAACTGTTGTCAGCCTGTTCCATTGAAACGACACCTTACTGGCTCTATCCGTGCCTGGCTGTTGCAGCTCACGTCTGCACTGGCCTTGTGTTTGGTCACAAGACATAATTAAAACATGCAGTTTCATAGTACCTAAATCTAGCTCAGGAAGGATTCTGGGGCTACCTGTCTGTTCCCCTTGGGGATTACGGGCAACGTGGTCTCAGTTTGGACAATTAAATACTTGTTTGCAATGGTTTGAAGCTACCAGACCCAGAGTGCTCTTGGTATTCAGAGAGGCTGGCAAAGTAACGATATCACTTCTCATATTTATTAACTCTGGGAGCGCTGGCAGGTTGTGTGCTACTACGGTGTTTCGGCTGCACTGAGTGGAACAGTTGCTGTCTTCCCTGACTATGAACAAGCCACGGTGGTCTTCTCTTTCCCTAGCTGATGAAAGCTTTTGTGTTTCTCTAACGGAAAGAGATAGTTCAGTTACCCAGCGAGCAGGTTTAGCATAGCCATGTAGTGTGCTCCTGTTTGTTTCAAAACATGAAGGCATTGCTTAGAAGTGCCTATAAACTATAGGCTGTTTAATTTCACACAAGTGACAAGGCATATTCAGTTTGTGTCAGTCTGTGGGAGGATTACCGGGAGCCCTTTGGAGCAGAACGTGCCAGTGGTGAGGAGAGGTGTGGTCTGCTACCAGTCACCAAATGCACCTCTGCTTGCCTTTAGGAGGGTGCGGAGCGTATTAATACAAGAGGCCAAAGAGATGACAGGGAGGCTGTGCTATAAGACAGTATTGCAAAACACAGACCGCTTCCATCCGAAGGCAGGCAGTGGGGGGGACGCAGCAGGCACAGGCGATGCTCTGTGATTCCTCACCGTTTACAGTGGGAGCAAAGGGAAACCTTGGGCTCCCTTTAGCTTCGGGATTTTTGTCGTGCGCAGCCAGGAAAATTATGATAAGGGTTAGAGTCAGAAGAGAGCTATAACTGAGTGTGGAGTTGGGAGGTGGGAGGCAATCCTCTGTGCTCCGCCAGACAGTGGAGTTAGGGCTGGGGCAGGGAGTGGAGGGCCTTTGGAGCTCGAATCCCACCAGGGTCCTGGTCGTTGTGGGGTCCGGGTGAGGGCTGCAGCCAGGAAGAGCTGTGATTCAGTGCTTGTTTGGCAGGGGGAAGGAACTTGTTTTGTCATTCCCGTGTTAGGAAGGGTGCAAGCCCTTCGGTAATGAAATCCTCAAGCCCTGCTGTAAAGTCGCGCTGAAGTGTAATCTCTGGAAGTGACTGCGCCTTGCTCCTTGCAATGACTGGCTCGTCCACCGCAGGAGTGGAAACCAGCCACAGGGAGGAGAATCGGAGAGTGGGCACAGCCGCAGGGACGAATCTATCCCTCTTCTGTTCTGCTCCGTGTCACGTGAAATCATCTGCCTTTCAGCTGCATTCAGAAAGGGAAGAGTTGTGCTGGTGTGAGGCAAGCGGCTGGAGGCATGCCGTGGCTCTCCCAGGAGGTGGCACCTCAGTGGCGTGGATGTGATAACAGCCTTCCCTGTGCCCACACGGCACCTCTCTGCGTTCAGGGTGCAGCTTGTGGGAAGCCCGAAACTGCATGATCACAGCTTGGCTAAATTAACAGAAGGCGTATGTGACATGCCCCTCTCTCAGGCTGCTGTTTTTCAAGGGGACATCATTAACCTTTGGGAACGAGATACTAAAGCTCTCGTGCCTGTGGCTGATGCATTGTGATTTCCTATTATGTCCGGGAATATCTAGGCCTAACAGGAAATGCTTCATTATTGGTGATCATTGTGACCATCCTGTGCTGGAATTTTAATGTCCAGTATAGGAGAGAAAGAAAAACATTTAGTTGGCTCCAGTTTCTCACAGTTTTTAAATGTGTACCTCTATACGTTTGCTTGCATCTCAATAGTTTAACACGCCTAATGTCCCACAGAATGTGAAAAATATCCCTTTAAGGACGGTTTTTAAATTAATTCTTGTAACTTCTGGTGTATATAACTTGAATACAAACCTTTGCGTTACTAGAAATTGTCCAAACTCTCCAAGCATTTACATGCTGTAAGAAAAAAGTTGGAAAGCATGCTGCATGCTAATGACTTATTCAGGGATGCAGTTTGGATTGCTATTTGAATTTGACCATACCTCCTTCTGATTGATTCCGGAGGAAGATTATTACTGCCTCAGTTTCCCCATTCCTTAAGGAACTGAATCCCAGAACCCAAGCATAACCAAATTTTAATTATTTTAGTTATGCTCTATTTATCTTCTGCAAAACAGAGACCAATATTTTGCTTCTTTCTTTATTTATTTATTTATTTTTGTTAAGGAAGCCCATAATATTTGCAACTGAGCAAAGGGAAAATAACAGCCACAAATATGTATGGAGTTTTTTCAGGCATCAGTGCAAAAAAACAAAAGTCAGACACACTAGCACAAATGGAGCTGATAACTTGCAAAATGAACTCTGAAGAATATCTTACTTTCATTTAATATTCTCTATTTCATTTTTCACTCATGGTTCCCTCAGTTCACTTAGAGGAAAAAAGTGAGACTGAGAGAAGAGTTGTCATAGGGATAGATGAAGTATGAAAGCCTAAATAGAACAGGAAAAAATTGGAGATAATGAACTTCGTGCCACAGACAGCGGTTGACTTAACCTTTTGGGGAAAGTTTGCTAGGCAGGCCTATCTATCTCACATTTCTTGACAATCATCATGACTTTTTGTTTTGTTTTGTATTGTTTTTCCTGATAGATGCATATTTTTCTCCATGTGGCTTGTTAAACTTGGAGGAGGCCCCTGTATCTTGTAACTGAGTATTTAGAATCCTATAACCATTTTTCTAAGAAAGAAAAATTCCCTATTTCCTCAGTCACCAACTTATTTGTCTACTTCTTAGTTGAAGCACCAAATGTCACTAAATGTGTGTTGACTGTTGCTTTCTACCAAAAGAGGTAGCTTCGGCACTCTGATGTTCTGCACTGTAATTTTTAATGCCTTGGAGAGAGAGGGAAGGCAAAATATCCATATAGACAGAGGTGCGTAGATTTACCTTTGGGGGAAATTCCCTTTGATGCTTTATGTCACTGTTGAGTCTTATTTTCTTGGGGAAAAGAGAAAGAGAGAGAGAAAAGCAGAAGCTTCTCTGCAAAAGAAAACTCTTAAATTGCGTATTCTCATCCACTGGTCTATGTCTGTCTCTTCTCAGTTTTCCAAGATTATACTCCTTAAAAATAACAAGATAAGAACTTCCTTGGGAGAAGAACTTCCTTTTTTGTTCTGGCTTTATAGGTCAAGCGGAATGTGAAAACTAGTCCGTAAATACGACTCCTAGATGCTACAATAAAATAACAAAAATACCACAACGTAGTATCACCAGTGTCTGAGCACAAGAATGAATTAGGTGGCGTGAAACTGTCAACTGAGGCAGGTATTTTCCCGTTAGTCCCCTTTGGTGCCTGATATTTACTATACGTACTTTACTTAGCAAAGTTTCACTGTTAGTGTCCACAGCCCCTGGGATTTCCTACTGCACGCATCCTGCACCTGCGTTTACTTAGACTGGCAATGAGCTAGTGCACATGGCTGTACTCCTCTTGTACAAAATTGTGGAAGTAGCCTGTTGACATCACCACAACTGGGCGCTGTGCTTTTAACAGCTAAAAATACATACGAATCCTGAATCTTGCAACTAGCCAATATTTCTAGCCCTGTAGTGTGTACTTGATACAGTGCTTACAGAGGCTGCCAGAACATGCATGACTGCTTTATTTGCCTCATTACTGCCTGCTGTTTGAAGCATAGCACTTAACTGCAGAGATTTACAGTTAACATAAAATGCCCTAGAGTATCGACCGAAAGTGAATGATTACAGCAGTGATCTAACCTTCAGAACAACTTTAAAGAATCCTGCACTCACACAGACAAGTATCCAAAAGTCACCAAACAGCCACTGTGAGAAAGGGATGTTATGAAAAGTTCAATTACCCAGGAACATTGTGTTCTTTCCTAAGAGCCTCCTTTTCATTCAATGATCAGATAATTCCTTGGTGTTTCATTTACTCTCTCATGTTCAGAAAGTGGCCCAAGGTTTTATTTTCCTTCATGCTGAACAAACTCAAATCATCTATGAACATATGTTCTTATGAGCAGAGGTGCTGTTACCGTCATGCTTAAATGTTTTACATGCATCAGTGAATCAACCCTTATAATACCTGTTTAAGACCAGGTAGTATTTTTCCCTATTTTACAAGCAAATAATATGGGCAGATTAAGATCAAATTGTTGAAAATGTCTTCTGATTATATTTTCCCCAATACTTAGCATTGTTAATCAGTTCAGAAATACTGAACAATTGTAGTATCTGGAAGCACTCACCAAACATGAGAAAACCTTTGAGCACTTTTGGTATAAACAGCCTGAGCAGTATCACACTGGTTCTAGGGCAGGGTTAAAATCCAGCTCTCCTGGGTGACCAGACACTGATATTGCCATGATGAAGTCATTTGAATGTGAATTATATTCCATTATAATTCAACAGTTAGTCATCTGGTATTATCTTCTAGCCAGAGACGTGGGATTCTGATCTGACCCATAGAATGATTTATGCAATACCAACTCTGGAGTACAGGTGGCAATTTTTCCTGTTGCTTTTGATGCCTTTAAGGAGCTAATTGCTAGTGTAGGAGTAAACAGATCTGAATTTTGGTTCTGGCTCAGCCATACAACTGTGGCATCTATGAGGCTTTGATAGAAGTGGCTACATTCCCCCTCCGCACTTTGCCTTCTAGGCAAGACCTGTTACCTTAAGTATGTAGAAGACCTAGCACCAGTGGTCTTTATCTTCTGTGCTTACATACTACAGCAATGACAGTAACAACAATATCTGAAAATACAGTTTAGGCTTTATGGACAGGTCAAGTAGCTTTATTATATTATTGCCTTTTTTTTTTTTTAAAGATCCATTGTATCTAGGACTTCCAAGCCATCTGATTTTAAGACCTGTATTTCATTATTTCTTGTCATAGAAGTGAAAAAGAAAACATCATAAAACCTTACTGTTAAACCCCTTCCTTCTCCTCCACAGATATGTAGCTACATCAATGATATGAGTTCCTTTTCAGTGCAGAGTTTTGAAAATTCTAATACTCTATGAGTTCAAGGAGCTGAGTTTTATTTTTCCGTTCTGTGCCAGTATCTGGCTACCACTGTTTTCTAGTGATCAGGATCTGAGAGTGCTTCATCAGATCACTCAGGCTATGTACATTTTTCCTTCCCCATATTTCTATGTTGTTGCTCCATCACATAAACTTGACCATCCAGATTGTCTGGCTGCTTCAGCATTTTCTTCAGATGACACTTACAGCAATTTGCAAATGATACTCTTTGCTCCGGTATGTGGTGTAAGCTGGTATACTTCTCAGTATCGTCTGCAGCTATGGGCCACCACGTGAAGCTAGCAGGAGCTGATCAAGAGCACAAGTACTCCACGTTGGAGAGTATTGCTCTCCAGCTGCTCTTCTTTACTATTTTATGTCAGAAATGATCTGAAAAAAAGTAGAGTCCATGTGTGCTGTGGTGGATATTTATCATGTCTGGTTTAGGACTTTAACTTACAGGGCTGTAAATCAGCCCTGTGTATCTGCATTCGCTACATTGGAAACTTAGGATTTTAGATTTGGTCCACAAACATGCTATCAGTTAGACATCTGAAAATACTAAAGCAGATGGTGTGAATATCCACTTTGGCTGTAACACACCACGCTAGAAGACAAAAAAAATAACCCCAAGTGTCTACTGGATCTTCTGACATTGTGATGAGCATTTAAAAAATCAGAGTTTGGCTTTGTTTTCTCAGCTTGGTCTTTCTCAGTCAAGATACATTCAGGGCAAGATGACCTGTTGTGAGACTCTTTTAGGCTGAAGGTTGACTGAGTGTTCTGTGCAAAGCTACAAGCCTTTGAGCTATGAAAAACTTTTACAATATTACCTCGCTCCTTTGCATTCCTACTGCCTAATTTTTAGGGACTGGTTTCCAAATAAACAGAGTGCATGGCAGTGCTAGCTTTAGTTTATGTCCAGGATAGGAAGAATTACTTTTTGCCAACCTTTGCCTGAATTAATTCCTCTTATTCAGTAGTAAGAATTAGGTTCCTTACCTTTCTTAGCTGACCTGTTTTAACAGGAAACAATAATAGCTGATGAGCAATAAAATTTCACACTAGCAGATTTTTTGCTACTACTGGTTTATCTTTAGTTTTGGTACCTGCCTACCTCCTTACCTCCTACATGTCTTATGCATGTCCTTGTCTGAAATATAATAGGCAGAGCGATCTGACTAGCCTCTTTCATGAGTCCATGCACGCAGTCCTTAAGTCTTGCTGTTCTTGTGCCCGAGGTTATGGGCGCTACTGGCACTAACTCACAGTTTCTCCTTACCTTAATATGGATTTACCATCTATGTCTTTACCAGCAGCACGTCCAGTTAATGCTGGGAGTACTAACATGAGCAGTCTGCTGAAGGAGGAATGAAGAAATGCACAAAAAGTGCCTGAATAGTTTGGAGTTACAGGTTTGGAGGTGACCCGAAGGGGGATTTTTATTGCAATGCCCGTCTAAGTCAGATGTCTTATCTGCAACTTCAAACATGACAACTTCACTAGATTCCCAAAAGATTTTCAGAAAATATTTTGGTAGTAGGTGATGTCCCTGTCTTTGGCCAGAGAGAAAAATGAATCAAGTCTAATGTCAGTTTACATCAGTATTTTCATACGCTATGCCACCATTCTAATGCTCTATATCATATGTCCACCAAAGTTCACTTGGTGAAAGAAGAGCGGGAAGACAGCCATGTAGACCTCTAATGAAATCCGTGTGTCTTTGTCAGCATTAGAATTTCAAGGATTTCCACCCCCTTTTTTTCATAAAGGAGATAAAAAGATGCCATCTGGACCTAGGCCTTTGTTAGTGACTCTGTCAGCATGCAGGATTTCTGAGTGTGTGGCTTAGCTGAATTTATGGAGTTTTCTCCACCAAACAACTATGGGAAAGGAAGGAGACGGTATGGTCAATGGGTATTTCACTCCAGGTCTTCTCAGCTAACAGATGGGTCCTTAGGAATTGGCAAGGATTACATTGCTCTGATTTATGCACTATGCTCAGCCTGAGGCAGCAAACTAGGAGAAGAAATTGATAAGTACTCTTTAGCTTTCTGACTTAAAATCTTTCCTGATATGTCATCAGAACATAGTTCATGGTAAGGTAAACTTCACACAATCAGAAAATATTGAAGATTCAAGGGCTAAATTAAGAAATATATCTGATAGAAACCTGCCTGCTCTCTGTTGAGGCTCTTTTTTTTTTTTTTTTTTGCCTGTATGAAATGAAGTTTTGGTTTGATGGAAAAGGGACCCTTATTAACTAACCCTTTGTTAACAGAGGCTCTAGTGCAAAGGTGAAGAATGTAAATGTGAATTGTTCTGCCAGATTTTCTGGAATAACATTAATAAGGTGACATTCTAGGGAACTACGGATTACTCTCCGTGAATTGTGCATTTTCTCCTACATGTGCCGGTCCTTTACTGTGATTTCATTATTGAACAGAAGAATCTAGCTCCTGAAGATAAACCGCTCCACCCCTTCCCCTCCCCACCGACACCACCCAAATGCAAGTATAGTCTGAGGAGATATTAAGATAAATACACCAAGCAGAAACACAGTCTGGGAGATACCATGAAGGGAGTTACCACACTCCTCACCCTAGGAGCTTTCTGTTCCTCACGTGAGCAACATGTGTGATCCTGCGTTCAGTGTCCATCCTTTGACACCTGAAGATATTGGTTAACTGTGACTCAGTAACAAAGAGGAGAAGGCTGTGTCCTGTGCAGCAGCCCTCTATCCGTCTTCATTAGACTGAATATTTAAGTTGCCAATTTTATCCTGGCATATGGCTAGGACTTGTTCTAGACTCATAACCTCAATAGGACATCAAATCACTGATTCCAAAATGAGTATCTATCTTCTGGTTAAGTATCTCTTAAAAAAAAAAATACCCATTTTGTCCTTTCTGAAAGGTGAGAGTTAAAGCCAAGGTCATAGATAGCCTGCTATCAATTTCAGTGGCCTATGAATGATTCAGAGTGCTGAAGGAGGTTTTTGATATATTAAGAGCACCACTGTCCTTTAGAAAGGAGTTTCAGGCCTCCTGCTGTTGGGAACATACATTTGGGAACATCCCAAAGGCAGTCACTGGGCTCCTATTCTGCTAGCTGTTATTTCACAGGACATACCAGTAGCCAGTGACAGCATTTAATAATGCTAAGAAATCCAGATGGCTTGGGTTTACACAACATTCAGCAGCTTCTGCTATTTTTCCCAGAAATGCAATGCTTTAGGGAACCATGCAGTCAGGAAAAAAATCCTTTGTTAAGTTCAGTCATTATTTGGTAGTAGTTGATGTAGCAATGTGGAATATTTACTTTTTATGGTGTTTACGTGGTTGAAGAACATCACTGCACTTTTCTAGAGATACTCAATCTAGCGTTTCCTCTTTTTTCTATTTTTTTAATTGTTTTCAGCTTTACCTTTCTTCCAGATGTTCCCAGCCAAAGTGATTGAGTGCAGCTTTTGCAGTTGTTGAACATTATAATTCCCCTTCCTAAAAAGACAGTGCTAATGTTTTGTGTTCTGAGTTCTCTATTTGAAAGAAGTCTCCTCCAAAATAACTACTAAATATCCAAAAGGTAGGAATATATAAAAAGAAAGAGAGTAGACTTTTGTGATTCTTTTACACCAGGCTGACATATTGCAACCACTACACGTCACATGCTGTTTTGTGTGATGCATTCACCTCTTAAGTTGTTTAACAACCAGAGTCAGCAAAGGAGGAACGTGCACTTTCAAATACATGTTGACATCTGTAGTTTACGTAGTAGCTAGAATCAGCACAATCAGCTTCAAATACCAGGGGGGTTTCTTCTGTTTAGTGAGTGTAATAGGCAATTAGCATAAAAATAGTTCAACCAGTTCATGTTATAAATCATACTAAAGACTAGGGTTACATCTGTGTGTACTAGAGAATTAAACAGTCCCACTCTGATCCATAGGCCAGCTAGAAGACCCAAGTCAGATATATACTATGAAATTATTTATAGCTCCCAAAGCAGGGTGGCTGCATCCAGTTTCCTGTCTGGGAACAGCCCGTAGCCTGTGCTGCCTACCAAGATGAGCCTAAAAACTTTTTGGAAGAGTTTCGATCCAAGACAAGACCATGCGAGGGCCAAGCCAACATTTTCGAAGTAAAGATGTCGACTTCCAGTGCTCAGGGCCCTGTCCTGGTGCTGTTTAATTCCTTGGTAAAGAAGTAGCCCTGTGAAAGACTCTCTTTGGCCGTTATCAGCATCAGTTACATTCCAACAGCCTCTTCACCGCTGTCGGGAGCAAGGCTGATGTTCTCAGCTCTGCCAGGGAGAGGTGCACCTACTAACATAATGGACTAAGATATCTTCTTGGTCCTTCTGTCGCACTCTGCAGCCTGCCTGATACTACAGCAAAACAGGCAGGCAGGGAAGTGGCTAGTCAATTTGTCATCTTGCCTGCAAAGACAAGGACGTGAGTTTCTTTCCTCATTTTCAGTCTTTTGAGGTGTCAGTCTTCTTCCAGCCCAACTAATACTTGTGTTCTTGTTCCAAAATTTTCTTCCTGTGTAAGGCCAGTAAAGTTGGTCATTCCAGCTTTAACTCTGGAAAATGTATTCTCTGACTAACTGACTATTCAAGTATAAAAGACATAATCCAGCTTAGTAACGAGATAATAACTATGTAAGAGCGGAATAGAAATTTCTTCAGGTGTGAAAGAAGCCAATTTATCAGAAATGAAAAGAGTCATTAGTGAACACGTTTAAATGGAGAGGATTTAACAGAGACACTGCTATGAAGCTTGTACAGTTTTACAGTTTACCAGGTTTGTTTCATTTGAAGGAAAAGAGCCGGAGTGCAGGGTAAATGTCAATAAGGTGGGGCCATCTAGTGTATACTATTAGTGTTACAACTTTGCCTTTGGTAATTTGACTTTCTTAGCCTGGCTAAACACTGGCCCTAATTCCTGCTCTATAATTATTTTCTGTAATTTGCAAGTAGGTCATTTGTGAATAATGAGTGCAATAAACTTGTTCTCTAGAAAGAGGACCATGAGCATAAAACACATGTCAACGTTTATTTTAAACATGCAAACTAAGAAGCTAAACAATGTAAATGAATCAGAATTGTACAAAGTTGGAAGAAAAATGATATTTTAAAATGTAGCTACAAATTCTAGCACTGGAAGAGTCAAGGCATTACCTAGGAAAGCTGAAGCCCTTGAAAAGAAGTGCTTGCACAGGTTTCTGGGTAAATGAGAGGAAACATTTCACCAACAAGAAAAGCTGAGACAATGCCTGTACTGGCTTATGTTGATTAAAATCAGTTGGGAATGCTAGGAAATTTGAATTGTCACTGTGGAGGCAAATTAATTAATTGTGTGCTCATGTGAAAACCACCTAGCTGTAGAAACAGAGATGCTCATGAGAATCCTGAAGAAGAGGAAGGACAGAAGTGTCAATCCCAGTATGATGGAGCAGCAAGAAGCATCAAAAGAGAGTACAGCTGAAAGACTAGTTCTTGCTTTGTGTGCCATCATCAGAACAGACAGGATGAGCGAAATTAAATTTAGAGATCACAATATGGCAGTGTAAAGCTGTTCTCAGCACTCTTCTCTGTCACCCAGAATCCGTTCAGCATGCACCTGCTTGCTGCATGTGTAAAGCACCTCTGCTTCTCCTGCAAAGGAAAGGACATAGACATTACAGATAGTAAGCTTAATATTATGAACTAAAATATTCCTGAAGTCCTCAAGACAGCAGCTTGCTAACAGAGAAGACCCTTTAAACACTTGCAGCAGAAAGGAAAACACTGACTTATAAAAGATTTTCTTTTGAAAATTATGAATTTTATTCCACAGGAAAAATTTTCTGATGTTTCCAATACCGTTTTTGAAATCTTACATGACCTGAATTGGGTCAGGTGCCTTGTTAGCAAGATTTTGATCATTGGACTCTTCCTTTTATTGTTCAAGCTTTACAATTTCTGCTAGAATAGGAAGTTGCTTACAGAAATACCAAGGTCATTCGTTTAGATCAATTGGATCTTACCGTTGAGAGAAGCAATTAGTCTATAAAGATAAAGCAAAGAAGCAGAGGAGTAGAGACCCTAACAAAATGACAGCGCTTAGGTTGAATGGAAATACTAGCAAACCCAGCTAATATCAGATTTTGGCTTATTCAGGAGTAATTACTTAGTACTGTACTTACAGGACTGCCTTACAGAAGGAACACTTGTTGTTATAGGTTTTCCCATCAGAGCCACAAAAAGGTTGATAGAGCCTTTCACAGTAAACAGGTCTTCTTGCCTGTAAACTCCTGTATTCACTGCAGTCTACCTGCAAAAACAGTATCATTTTCCTTTGAATCCATCTTTCTCGCATTCTCTGTTCACCTATAGAAATAAGGGATATATGAAATTTTTTGATAAGCTTTTTAGCTGCTATAGATCAGCACAGTCAGCAGGGCTCCAGCCTCTACTCTAACTGAGCCCAAGTCTCAGAAGAGAAATGTTCTTTCTAGTAGAGGTGTACATGATGCTAGCAACGTCACATAATGAGTACCTTCCGGACTTTGCTGTCTGCCTGAACCAAAATCACTGTAAAAAATGTAGCCCCTCTGCAGCTACAAAAAAAAAAAAAAAAGCAGAGTCTTCACAGTTTTTTCTGGCTGGTAATAATTCTAAATTCCGGTGAGAGTAGTTTTCAAGGACGTGAAGGGTTTCTGTCTCTTTATCACACACATAGTAGCTCCTGACACTTTTTACAATGGTGAAAGGATCTACCCAAACCGAATTAAGGTAAGCCCCATGTAGGCATTAACATGAAAAGGAATTGTTGAAATGCCCGCTTCTGATAGTGGAACTGTGTACATTACAGACTTGTATAGAAAAATGGGAATACGAACTAATAAAATAAATGACTGAAAGAGCTCCTGTTCCACTTTTGAAGCTCGGTCGTCTTCTGTCAAGTGAATATCCTTCCTGGTCTTTGACGAACAAGGAGTTCCTTTTGTAGTTCACTTTTCACTTTAATCTGCTATTTGTCATCTTTGAAAGCCTGGGTTTGCCTGCCTATGATATCACCCCTCCTTTTAGGCGTCATTGTGGTAACTAATATCAGTTTATCAGTTCAGCTCTTTTTGCTCCCAGTCACTACATGTGCATCTTGAACAATTTGAAGTATGATATTCTTTGGAGGGACACTATGACTGGAGCTTTTCTGTTCTGAAGATCTAGCCAAAATATGTAGTATAAATCTATGTAGTTAAAACGGGCTCTCCTTTGCTGTTCTCTTGTTAGGGCCTGATTTTTTTCCCCCTCCATTCTTCCTTTTAGTGGAAGGCAGGATTATTACTTCAAGCAAAACCAGGAATTCATGGCAGTGAATATGATTTTTTATATGCCAGTCATTGTCCAGGGCCTGCCCATGGGCACAGAATGTCCCCACTCTCTGTGTGCGGTCACTTCCTTCAGCAGCCTAGACCCTGTGACGTGGCTGCAGCACAGACTGAGAGAGCTAACTTAGCGGTTCCACTGGCAAAAGGGTCATTAGCCAATCACTCTTTTAGGTATTATGGGCTCAAAGGTGATGTCCCGTAAAAAAAGCATATGGGACATTAGTTAACCTGGATTCCCCTTCATTTGGTCCTTTCTTTCTCCTCCAAAGCGCTGGCCTGGGTGTTCACATGTTTTAAACACTGTGGCTAGAAAGCAGGACGCAGCACACCCAGCCCCAAGCGCCAAAGCAGCTCAGAGATCTGACATAGCTGGCAGGTTTCCACAACATAGACCAGCAGAGGCATTGGCATGGGAGGAAATCTCTGTAGCTTGCAATTTATCATTTTAAAACTAGTCAAACACCAACCTGTGGGAGACAAGGGCCAGCTAATAAAAAGGTAGAGACCAGGTGAATTTGCCACATACATACATGTCACAACTGGGAAAATGGGGAAAATACTCCATTTAACATGAAGAGAATGGAATAGGCTCTTCCTGGACAAGAGTGTATGGTCAGGCATCAGAAGTTGTGTATGTTGTGCTAGTATGGGACTAATTGTGTGTGTGTGTGTGTGTGTGTGTGAAGTGCCACACTCTTGTGCTGCCCCATGGACTCCCCAAGGGCTTGTCTCTGCTCAAATCAGGAAGCATTTTCATTGCTCAGTACCATATTTCTTTCAGAGGTTGACTCTACCATGGATACTCCAGCATAGTCAGGGACAAGTTAAAATCCCTAGGGACATGATTTAGGATCTGAAAGTCACCAAGGAAGCCTTATAGTGTCTTCACCAGACAAATACCAAATGTCTTAATTTCTCTCACTTAAAATTTCCCATATCGGGTTTCTTAAACTGTCTAACCACATACAGCATTATATGTAGTAGCATCTGAAAGTTCTCATGGCAACTATGAGGAAACCACATATCTCAAACTCAGGGATTTCTCTCTGATTTCTGTAGCATTTACTTAGTGTTTAATGCACCTTTTCTGACCTTATGGATCATGATGCACTATTGTTACAAGGTATTTATTTCTATCCAGAAACAAAGGGGAAAATGACTCACCTCATCTTTTTTGGCAGCATCTGGAACAAGAACATAATAACAAAAGGTAAAATTGAAAAAGTCATTGATGGACATTCAGTTTGCAACTGGGATGGTTTCTTTAGTACCTTCTAGCAACGCTAAGGCTCTAACCTCCTTGAAAGTAAATACTAACATCATTTTTCAGTGTTTAATAAAATACATGTGTCAGGTCGTATTAAACAAGTGGACCTTATTGCAATGTTTACATTAGAAATCCATGTCAGCAGCTAGAACAGCCTTTGTTGTCAGAGAGAATGGAGTCTATTGTTCCCCTTTTCATCACAGAAAGATTAAAGATGCAGGAGTCAATATTATATTCAGGATGAACTAGCTGTTGAGCATGACGTTTCATTCCTAATTCTATCATATATGGGTATATTAAAAAAATCATATATGGGTACAAGCAAGTCACATGGTCACATGAAATTTAGATTATAATATCACTTTTAAAAGTATTTTCCCATGCCAATCGATATGGATTCTAAGCTATTTGGTGGAGGAATTAGACCCTATTTGTATACACATGGTGTCTAATACAATGGAGCCCTGATCTCAGGCTGAGGCTTCAAAAAGCTGCTTCAGAACAGCTAATCAATGATAATTACAGCTCTCAGAAAGTAATCAGATAACAGTGACACATCTCCATTATGGTAACACATTCATTACTGTCTTTAGGAATGTATTTTGTTCTTCTCCTGTCCTGTAATAGTCATTCTGTAGCTTCTAAAGGATAAAAGTTAGTAGACAGATGCTTCTGTACAGAACGAGCAGGAAGGAAATGGAGTATGATGTGAAGGCCTATACAGCTACAGCATTTGTCTTTCTGGCTAAATACAATTATTTTGGATCTTTGAAGCTTTCTGTTGAAACTTGCTTTCATGGAGCTGCTCATATCTTGTGATTAAATAGAGTCATCCAAGGTAAAAAGACTTGCATAAATAACCCACCGTGTCAAGTTTCAGTCTATGTCACCAGAATTTTGACTACGCTTTCATCATTCTGGAAATGGATTAGATTTAGCCCACCTCCACAAAAGTGTTTAAATGTTAGTTTTCTCTGGTAACCTTTTAGTATCAGCTGTATTTTGGGGAGTAAAAGCAAGAAAGATCTATTTCAAAAAGGACTGATCCATAAAGTTATAAAGCAGACAAAATAAACTAGAAAATTCAAGGGAGAGATTCGACTGAGTTCTCTTAGAAAGGAAGAATTTCTTTTGCTGCAATTACTGAAACATTATTTGAAAGCTCAACTTCCATCAAAAACATTCTATTTTATTAAATTTGACATTTTTTCATAATAATTTTGATTTTTGAGACATTTTTCAAATCAAAATGTTCAGAGTTATTCAAAATGGGAAAAAGATTATTTTGTTTCTTACTCTCTGTTTTAACATTTTTGTTGTGTTTTGCTTCTTTAACATGAATACTAGTTCAGTGCTACTGAAGAGAAGCTAGCAGAGAAGATTTGGACTCCCCTCTTTTAGTTATTCTAAATCTACTTATTTTTCTAAATCTTTCACTTTTTTCTTGCAACTTTTTCTTCCAAAGTAAAAAATAAATTAGCAAGTGAAGGGTTAAGAAATTCCTCCCATCTCCAGGTTTTATCATAGAGTAACCTACATCCTCCTGAGTCTCAAATCCGTCTCCAGCCCATCATGAAGAGGTTATTAACAGCCAAGTTATGTGGCCAGTGCGTAATCAGTTATCTCCTGCTTGCTTAGTGTGGCAGGAGAAGGACCTCATCAAGTCCAAGTTCTCCTCTCAGATGGGAGAAAAAATGATTAAGTAAAACCTGCTTTCATTCTGAGGCTTTGCAGTTTTTCTTGTTTTTCTGTAACACTTTTTAGTTGCAATGCAAAATACAACCGTGACTTGCACTGCCAACAAGGAATAGGATTCATCTATTCAAGTTGACTGCTTTAAAGCTGGTAAAATATTGCTTGGTAAGTAGTGCACAAGCATAAAATTTCACTTCCTAAGCTGCCCCCAAAGCCCAGCAACTACTGCTTACTATCTTACAAGACCAAGCAGCTTCCAGTGTTTGAACATTAGAGCTATAATATATCAGGGAGTAAAAAAAGGTTACTCACTTGCTGAGCAAAGAACTGCCAGGGTGAGGAGCACAAAAATGCCTGTTATCTTCATAGCTGACACAGGTTCTTGACCTGTTCCACAGCCAGTCTATGCTCTAAGTGTCCCACTGCACTTCGCTTGAATGTATGTTCAGGTATCTGAGTGTATATATATGTATATATATATGTATACATATGTACACAAAGAGCAGGCACCCTGATGATGAAATCCACCTTGTAGAATGTAATTGGAAGAAGGTGTTGCCCGTGGGTAGTGTCAGTAGGAATGTCTTCTTTACAGCATGAAGGTCGTAACTACAGGGCTGAGAGTCACAGCATGGATTGTTTGATAAAGGAGATGTACTTTGGCTAATCCACTTGCCTAATTAACTGTTCCATCTGCATTAACAAGCTAAAGGAGTGACTCAGTAAGGTGGTTACTTATTGCTGATCTGTTATTGCCATACTGACTCTTACAGCTGAACATAATTCCCAGGGGAAAAAGAAAGATCACTGCAAGATGCATTCCAAAAGATTCATACTAGTATAATGTAAATAATTAATTTCTTCAAATTTTAGAGACTCTTGTCACCAGTTGTGCGTAGAGTTGATGGCCTTCCTAAGCTTATGAAGGCAGGTCAGTATTTCCACTGAAAACAGCAAATGCTATGCATGGAAATAATTTAATTCCAGAAAGCTGGTGAGTTTTGCCATGCACTGAATCCTTTCAAACTGCTTTGTGGGAGTAGTTTCACAGGTGCTTGGAAAAGTCTATGTTTTGCATATCTACTCTCTTTGAATATTCTGCTTTAAAAGTTCCAGTCATCAATTTGGGCAGCAGAAGCAATACTTTGTGAAGGAGGGAGCATAGATACTGCATTGCACTGCTTATCACAGAGAAGTGATGAGTTCACAGCCGTTCTGCATCCGGCTGAGTTGGTGCCTAGTTTGCTGCCATGGGGATATGGAGAAGATTCCTGTTCCTTAGAATATTTTCTTTGGGCTCTTCACAATTTTCAATGCAAAAAATATCATATCATGTGGTATTCTTTAAACAAATCCAACATACCAGTATATTAATGACTTAAACAATCAATAGGCATAATTCCTTGGCTTTCATAATTTGCATCATGGATAGAGTCACAGTGGAAAACTCAGATCTGAGTCTTAATTCTCACAAAGCTCAAAGAAAGCTGGAGTTTTGAGCCCATATTTGTGTTTGAACCAACCCTTCCAAAACTCCCTTCTTTTTAGAGATTTAGAATGCGGTCACCTTCCCTACATTGCAAGATAGCCTGGGACTTTTTCCACATCCAGGAGTTAGGGTGCTATATGCTATTTTCACCAAGACAGAGCAACTGACTATCTCTATGTAAAAGGTCCTAGTAACTCCTGCTCCTATGTGGAGAACAAGAGAGAGACCAAACGTTTCATCTCTAAGGAATGTGGGTAATGAATAAGTGGTTAGTTTCTCATCACTCGGTGGAGCAAAAAAACAAATGCCATCAACTTCCAATTGCACATTAAGAATACGTAAAGATCTTGTTAGAGTTAGAGGCCTGTAGATTTTTTTCAATGTCCTTACTTCAGAGATTTCATCTCAAGCTTTTCTACATTCTTAATCTGGAGATTTGTGCATATTCCCGTGAGGTGGAGTGCACAAAAGACACGCTGTTATTTAAAATGGGGCTTGTCTGGATTCTGCTGCTGTGTGCTGTCAGTCAGTTCTTTTTTTTTTTCTGGAAAGCCCTAGGCTTTTCTGAAGAGCCTGAGACAGAGTGTATCTAAGCTCATGGAGAATATTCAAGAAACATTCGTTAGTGGATACTGACAATTACCAATATTAGGCAACAGAAGCAGAGCCGCCAAAAACCCAGAAGGTACTCCTGGTCTGACTAGCTTTTAGCAAACTTCAGACTCTTGAGGACATCATGAAACTGTAAAATTGCAGCTTGACAGAACATGCAGCTTCCTTGACAGTGGTATGAGGAAACCTCCCACTTTGGTTACATTTTCTTGCCTAATTTGGTGCTATGAGGTGTCCTATCTGATGCAACCACAGAATCCATCCCATCACTCTGGAGAAAAAATACTAACATCTGTTTGCAACCTTCTGAATTGACGTAGGAAGATTTTCTGAAGACAAATGAAGAAAAGAAGACAGCACATTTAGGAGTGGGAAGGGGCTAATGAGGGATGCAAATTTTGGATCAGATTTTTCTTAGCATTTGAAGATTATTTCACCATAGATGGAATTCCTGATGTCAATTCTATGTCCCATAGGAGCAGATCCATGGTGTGAATGTTTTCTTCCTGGCAATGCTTAGGTGTTTTGATTAGGGCTTCAGAGTCAAATTAACATTCATTTTCTTTGTAGGGCTTGTCCAGATCATCCCAATAAGGAGGGATACAGTTCTGATAAGAAATTGTGCCATATTATCAGGCTTGTAAATAGTAGAACACTGGAAGAGGGGCAGGGCAGGGGCTCAGCCAAAGTTCTGGATTTTCTTGCATTTCGAAAGATAAAGCCTGTCTTAAAGCTTTAAGAAAAATGTCATACACACAATGCAAGACAGAGTCTGTTTCACTTTCTGAAATGATGTAATACTCAGATGCAAAACCTTGAAATGAAATTCTGTAAAAATTAATGCCACAGTCTTTACTGCAACTCCGTTTTAAAGGATATCTAAATACCCCAGTACCATATGCCTAGCTTTAATAATGAGAAGAATTCACATTAACAAAGTAGAAAAGATATTCACTGGCTGACCAAGATAATGTTTCACCTGAGGTACCTTTCTGAGGCACCTGTCCAAACTTGCAGGGACCTGTTTGCCCTGATAGTCTTCATAAGGAGCTGGTCTGACTACCTAATTGTCATCCTCAGGCAGGCCAAAGGTTCATCTAGGTCAGAGTTCTGTCTCCAGAAATATTTAGTGGCAGATTAATAGAGAATACAGAGTGGTTCTTCTTTGTCTGGTTCTGGGCTCCCCAGAGCAAGAAAGACATCAACATACTGGAGCAAGTCCGGCAAAGAGCCACCAAGACGGTTAGCGGGTTGGAACACATCATACAAGGAGAGACTGAAACAAGTGGGTTTGTTCAATTTTAAAAAAGAAGGCAAAGAGAAGGTCTTACAGTTGTCTTCAGCTACTTAAAAGGATGGTATAGAGAAGATGGAGCCAGACTCTTCTAAGAGTTATACTGTGAAAGGATGAGAAGGAATGAGTGCAAATTGCAACAAGAGAAGTTCCAATTAGATGTAAGGAAAACAGATTTCATGATGAGAGTACTCACACATTTGAAAAAGTTGCCCAGAGAAGTTATGGAAACTCTATTTTTTTTAAGAGAGAGCCAAAAATTAACCTGCTATGAGTTGGCCTGGCTTAGGGGGCAGGGTGGTGGAACAAGATGACCTCCAGTGATCTGTTCCAACCTACGTTATTCTATGATACTATGATTCTCTTGGTTAAATGTTAACCATTGCTGGCAGTCAGCTGTTTAGGGATTTTGTGGTATATTATACTTCTCCTTAAGAGTTAACATTTCTAGTTTTGATGAAGCAGATATAGGGAACAGATTAAGAAGTTGGATTGATTTCAGCTACTTAAAAAGAAAGTTATTTGTTGAAAAACAAGTGTTCAGATCAACTTAGCAATATCTGCTATAACTTCCTGGAGTTAGATAAGTAGGCCTCCTTACCATAACTAAAATTAATTCTGAAATTTATGATAAAAATTCTGTTAGGATTAAAAAATGTAAGTGAAATTTTGACCTAATTGACAGAACACATACAGGTTTCCATTGGGAAGGGAGGTAATGCTGTGAACACATGTATGTTAATTGTGGGCCTCTCTGATAGTTTTCTATTTTTATTATTATATCTTTTCTTTTCTCGACTTCTTGTCTCTCCAAGTTGTTATTTTTAAGAAGAAAAAATAATTACTTGGTGAACAAATGCTTATTCCCTTTAATGGGCCTGTTACATCTGATAAAGGTAAAATATATACTGCACATTTTTCTAGGAGTGAGGACATATGTCATCATTATTGATATATCGCTTTTATTTTGGAGCTCTAAAGTAAGCCAAAATAGGACACCAAATATGCTGCTGCAGCAAGTCATTAGTTAAATGCTTGTTTTGTTCTGCGTGGGAGGATGTTATCTGGCTGCATTCCAGAAAGGACTGATGTGCGGTAGCTTGTTCCCATTCATATGATGAAGCGCCTCACATTGAGGACATCAACAGTGCTGAAAAAAATTGCAGGTGGGCTGGCTACAAACATATTTTCGTGCAACCGTATATATCTGGGAAGACCGTGTAAGCCAAGATATATATTGATATCATCAAGAGTGGGAATTCTGACCTCATAGTGATCCCAGTTCACATTTCTATGTAACTCAGTTCACAGACTCCTACATTTTTATTGTGTGTGAGTGGTTAGGGTTGTTCATCCATGTGCAGTTACTGGATCAGACTTTAAAGTCTTGCTCAATGGAAGATTTGAGAATGAAGTGATGTATTTCTTAAGGAAGAAAACTGTGCCAAAGTATATGAGTATTTCCCTGAAGGAAGGTGAGTTTCCCAGCTTCCACACCTTAAGAAAGATCAAAGGACCCTTTCTGTAAAACTGCAGGTATCAAGCTGGAACAGATCCCGGTTGCGAGTTTCATATATTACTTTAGAAAGTTAAAAAACAAACTGCAGAGGCTAATTCCTTTTTTTCTTTGTATCTTCTGGTACTTTTAAGATAAATTACAAGACTGTGGTAGCTACTATTGTGCAACTAGCATGTGAATGCTTTTGACTTAACCTGCTTACTTAGTGTTATACCATTTATATATGACTGGATTCTTCCTTTATAGATATATGCAAAATATGCATTAACAGCTTAACGCTGAGGATTGAATGAACTGAACAATGAGCATTGAGTAGGACTTCATACGCATTCTCTCACAGAACTCCTAATTAAACCTAAGCTGTTTTTTTCCCTTTTGCTGTTACCAAGTGCCTGCTTATCCATCTTCCTCTCTTTCTGGCTAATGTACACAGAGGATAGCAGACTCCTACTGCAACCTATTAACGCCTCATTTAGTACATTAACTATTTATAAAGCATTCTTTAAGATGAGGACCACCCACAGAAAGCCCTGAAGGGAATTAGTCAATCTCTGTTTAGTGCAGATCTAGGGAGGTGTGGTCGGTAAAATCTAAAGCCACGTGCTGAATGATGAATATGAATAGAAAGCTGGGAAGAGGTGCCACCCTGAGAATGGTAGATCACTGAGTAAGACAGAGGTCTGGTAGAAGACATATTATATGACTGCATATTTTAGACTGTCATATGATAGGGGCCTCAGGAATAAATTTAATTCTGTTGCAATTTTATTTCTGAAGCCTTGATTTTGCAATCTTTAGTTCTTTCAGGACTACTTTATGCATTGTACAAACTCACTGAGTCTACACATTGTGGAACTGCTAAGAAGCTCTCCAGATTAGTTTCAGTACTGAAACAAGGAGGAGAGGAATTAAGAAAGAGAAGTATGAGAATTACCTAACAAACCACCTATTATTTTCTCCAGTGGATACTGGACTGTTAGGAAAGGGTCTCCAATACATGGAGCCACCTAGTGAATATTCATGGTGTGTTATTAACACCTCTTTTACAAACTAGATAATTTCTCAGACATGGGAGACTGTCTAACAATTTCTAGAGCAGATATTCAGAGGTGCTGGATCCATACAAACCCCAGGAAATGGGTAGTTAGGCAGTGAGGCCAATTTTGTGTCTAAGAGAGCAGCTATCTTAGAGTGAACTTGTTTCTGCAGAAGAAATAGCAATTTCAAGTTGTGCTTTGTTATTTTTCTGAAGAATCTTAGAAAATGAATTTCCTCACTGCCAGCTCCTCACTGCCTCACAACCTATGCCAGGATAGCTTCCTGTCGGAAGATTTAGGAGATTTAGTTCACCTTATGGGATCATGGCAATGAAAGTATATGCCCCTAAAGATAATGCATCAGTCTTGTTTTTGTCTGGATACTCATAACTTTAGCCTGAGAATCGCCAAGAATGAAAACCAGGCTGAATCAAAATTAGACATTTGTCATTAGTTTCAAAGGTGTCGGGGTTTGACCCCAGATATCTGAAGAACAGGAAGGTCCCAGTAATTCTGGAAACTGTACCAACAGTATGAGAGGGAAAACCTCAAAGACTTCAATATATAGATCGGCCTGCTTTCAGTTGCAAACCTTCTGAACCACGAAGACTAATGAACTTCATTATACTCTTAGATTTCAAAAAAAAAAAAAAGAACCACTTCTCAGTCTGCACAAAAGGGTTTGGAAGAGTCTGCTGACTAACAGACATCGCTTTGCAGTATTGTCCTGTACAGTTTCACAGGCTATGAGTTTGGTAACACCAGCCAATTTGCATAGGAAAAGTTAATACTCCTGCCTACTGATTGCCTCAGAAGCAGTATATAGTATTCTGGTAGGTGAGTAACCTGTGATGTTAACCATTCATACTAAAAGACTACAATGAAACTAAATCCTTTTTTACAGGTGTTTATTAATTTCCTTGTAAAACAAGCAGATCATGATGTAAATTGCATTTACAGCAGAAATAAGATGTGTACTCTTAATATTAAGAAATATTAGCAGTACTTGTAGCTAGATTATCGACAGTTTTCTGAAATATCAGATACTTCCCACATTTCAATGTTTAAATATTTTAAATCACCACCCACTACTGAGACTGGAAAAAAAATGAAGCATGGTCACAATGGAAGTCTTTTTCGATTCCAGTAATTCTACATAAGAGTTTAAGGCCTAAATCTTCAAAGATATTTGAAAGTGTTAGGCCCTCGTGAAAGTTGGAGCTTAAGCGGTTTGCAGAAAGTGTGGGCTCCAACACATGCTTCTGCTTCTTTCCAGATCTGGGGACTTACGCTGTAAGCAGTTCAGAACTAGACCTTGGCTTTGTCCTAAGGGTCAGTGAAGGCACTATGGAAGTAATTTCAAAATAAACTATAAAAATCTGTATTCTCTCTAAATCTTTAACAGATGATTAACATCCGCATAGAAAACCAGTCAGCAATATGTCTCTGAAATATCAGATACACTGTAGTCAAACTTTTAAATAATTTAAGCTGCCTTTGGTTTCAATTGCAGGTTCTTGGCTACTTGTGCTCTGTGGTTGTGCCTGTGGCATGGGAGGTCTGAATGAATTTTGTTGCAGAAAAGCTCCACTGCAAGTGATGCACTGGATGCACATGGGTTACTGAATACAAGTCATGTAATGATCACAAGCATGAAAGAAAAGGAGTTTTATTTGGGCGATTTGATATTCAGCTATTGGTTCCCATTTCTTTTCATATTCATGAGAGGTGGCCACAGGACTTTTAACAACAGCTTTGGAGTGAGTGAATACAGGCACCTCAAAGCTACGTGCGCATCAGCACTCCAGTGTAGCTTGGGTCCTGCTGCAAGCGTAGGACTTTAGAAGTGTTTAGTTTTTCATGCAGCAACCATTTGCAGCGTCCACCAGCTGGACATCAACATGATGTAAGCAAAAATGGCTGACAAAATGCAGCAGCTAATGTTTCTAGGGCCCTGAGCTTTCGATTCCTTCTTCTGCAAAAATATTTCCTGTCACACTGGAAGATGAAGATGGCCCTGATACATGATACATAGCTGCTTCATGCAGCCAAGATTTTCTGTGCCGATACATTTCAACAAAATAAATAATAATAAATAATTAAATAATAAAACAGTTCTTTCAATAAGTTACTTTCCATATAAATTAACACCTGAAACATTTCAACTAGTAACTGTCAATATCTGACATTGCAACGTTCATCTCAAGTCAATAATAAATAATAAATAAATAAATAAATAAATAAAAGCAATACAATAATATGCAGAACCTACAATAACTGCTGACAGCAATGTATCAAAAACATTTCTACTACACATGTTAATATAACATGGTGTATGCTAGAGGAGTTATTCGGATCTGGGGAATTTAAAAGCACTGTCACAATAAGCGTCACATTAGTCTAATAAATATGTCATGGCTTCTTAATAATCTCAAATGCAGTTTATCTTCTAATTATTCTTATTTACTTGTGTAAACTCATTCCTGCTTTTCTTAGGAGCACTGTGCCGTTCTCCTAGATCTCTTATTGGTATCTGTAAAATAAGAGAAAGGAAATTCACGTAAGAATTATCTTCATTTTCCACAGACACAGACTTTTATTCCATTTATCAATTAAAGCTTTGCTAGTCTGAGTCATTTAGTGAAATACCACCACTCAGTTTCTATAAAGGACTCAGAAGCAGATAATGTAAGTCTCTGAAGTTCCCACGTCTGCTGGGGATTATGGGGTTTACCTTCAGCTAATGAGAGTTAGGCACCTGTCTTGCTACGGCCCTTTTGAAAATTTCCTTCAGTATACATTTGCATCTAAAAGTGCCCTATACCAATGAAGTCTGATCCACAGAACAATGTGTGTGATCTCATTTGAATTGTTTCAACAGGGTTATGTTTACAATTTTTCAACAGTGTTACTCAGGAGACTTGGAGGTCAGAGAGATTTGTATCTATGTCTAGCTTGAAAGAAATAGAATAAAAAAATGAAGAGAGGAATATAAAAAAATCTACATTATTCCTTTTGGTGTTGATCTGAAATAGGCTAATTCCAATTCTCCTACTTAAAAGATGTCCTGACCTGGAGTGATAGATAGATAGATATGAATTTAGAGTTGACAGGGAAAGATAATCATTTCACAGAAAGAGATTGGTTTTTTTGAAAGCAGCTGTTCCTAAGACTAGCAGAACCAGTTAATGGAGGGAGAGGGGTCTCTCTCTTTCTTCTTTTGCTGATAAAAATTAACTGCGTGTGAATTGCCTGCTGTATTTGGACCTTCAGGACTGGTTCCTACGCTATCCACGACCACAAAGGTTCGAAAGCAGCATTGGTTAACACTAGTAACAGCCAAATGCTCCTTTATTTCTTGAAGAACATTTTATAAATGCCAAGTTAGGCAGAACACTTCAAATCACTACCATATCCCTGAACCCGCATCCATTGTTTCCTCTACCATTTAAATGGCTTCTAATTGTTTCCTCAAATTTTTTCTATTAAGAAAATCTTATTTTAGACAGCCTAGTACAGCCACATTTGCTTACAGATCTGTATTCTTTTATAGATATTTCATGAAAAACTGGAAATGTGACACAAACGAGTATGTAAGAAGTTCACAGACTCCTCACTCTTTTATATAAGGAATCATCTTTGCTTCTCCAATAAAAAAGTTAAGTCCTACCTGCAGAGTGAAGACCACTCACTCCAGGATGAGTTGTAGTAGCGATCCCGAGCCTGCACAGAAATCAGGTCTTTAGGGCCAGCGCTTGAAATCTGAATATGCTGCTCATCAACCTCCTGATCCTACGAACAGAGCACAGGTCCTTCAGTGGATTGTAAAGGTCAAACAGAACATACGAGGAAGTGCCAGACAGATGCAATGAGCATAGGTAACTCAAAAAACACTGATAGTCTGTTGTTTCAAAAGCACCAGTCTGCTATCACAGCTATCAAAATCATGACGAGTTGTGAGAACCTCAGCCTTTGTAGAAGCAAACTAGAAAGCCCACTTTCCATTGAAGTCAGTGATGTAAAGTGATCCTAACTCAAAACTGAAATTGTATTATTAAACAAAGGGTTTATTTTTTATCAAGGCTTTCCTTTTTTCTCCTTTTCCCAAAGTGGGAGCCCCAATAGACAGAAGTCCCTGATTTTCAGTATCCTTGAGATTTCCACTGAGGACAAGAAGCTGGTACAAGAAGCACTCTTAAAACTGGCCAGTTTTGTTATTTAAGGGATCAAAGATACCCTTGCTAAATTCAAGGAGCCGCTAGGGAAATGGCCCCATCTGCTGGTACAAGCTTACTTATTTTTTCACATAGAAAAATACATCCTTTAATGTTCTTGGTTTAATCAGTTGCCAGTATTGAACGATCGTATATGTTGGTTTATTTTTCTGGTTGCTGGACCAAGGAAGAGTAGCACTGCAGTTAAGGCCTTGCACTGTGGTCACTTGGCTCATGCACTTCTTTCCAGTTCTGCAGTTGACTTCTTTGTCAACCTAGGCAAATCACCACATTACTATTTTGTGTTGTTTAATGTACTCAGGAGCATTAGTAATGGAAACAAAGACATTTTGTGATTTAAAGCTAATACTGAGTAGTAATGTTAAGTTAACAATTAGCAAATAACTGGGAAGTGAATGGCAAAGGCTGTAGTCTCCACCAGTCTCCACAGAAATGCTACCAAATGAATCACTGATTCCCTATTTGACTGTTCACCTATAAAGAAAATCGGAGCTACCCGGATTTAAACAACATACAAGGAACTCAGTGCAACAGGACTTAGACTTCTTGATTTAGAAATTGGGATTTTCCCAAATTAGGACCCACACAACCCCACATACGAATTAGTAGAAAGTTTTCTCATGCTATCATGGGTATGCAACACGGGGCACGACATTACCTCCAGGTTACGTCAGTGTTGCATCCACCCCAGAGTATGTTGCTAGGGCCTTATAGCTCATTGAACTAGGAGGAAGGTTGTTTTCTTTCAAGATAGAATCGTACCACATTTGGGGCTTGGTACCTTCTTTTTTATTCTAGTCCATGAGTCTTGCGTTCTAAGCTTATATTATTTATTCTGTTTGTTAAAGCAAGAAAAGCTCATTTCAAATGCCATACCTCTGGCTTGCTTTTGTGTCTCTTTCTACTTTCAACTTTGACCCTGAAAGTCAAAGGGAAGTAGGACGTTGGTGTGCTCCAAGTTTTTGGATACGTCCAGGTGACCGTTCTATTTTTGGCCACATACTGACATTGCGGTGGGTCAGGTTTTACTGCAAGAGAAAATATAAAATGAATTTAATTCTCATTAGCAGCATGATGTCATATGTTGGTGTCCTATTGTTGATAGTTTTACGAGAATAAGACCTGGTAGCCTCCATTAGATTAAGATAGACGTATGTATAATGTGTAAGAACTGTGTTTCCATGGAAAATTAACCACAGTCCCAGAGCCTTCTTTTTTTGCCTAGAGGGTTGCAGAGGGCTTTATCAGAGACAGAGAACCACCTTCAAACCCTGCTGACTGTTAGGAGATTTAGCAAAGCATCTATTTCTTTAGGATGCTGCCTCATTTTCCTGTACCCTGTGGCATCAGGGTTACAGTTATTCTTATTCCTGTCAGTTTATATTAGACTGCCATGGATGTCCATCTGCAAGAATGGATCAGAAACATAGCACACATAGCATTAGCCATTTTCTGAGTCACTGGTAAGTCTACAGTTTCTAGAGAAGAGCCTGCTCAACTATGGGTTGTTCCCTGACTGGGAGACCACATGCCCCTTCGCAAACATGTCCATCTCATAGAGAAGGTTATAGCAGCTTCTGAGAGATGTGGGGGAGAGAGGGTAGGAGGTCACAAGCTATGGAGATGTTGCTTCTTCACTTCCTCATCCACTTCCAGGCTGCTGCTATGATTTGTTTTCCCCTGTTCCTGTAACTGGGGGCTTGATACAGATTTACAGTAGAATAGGGCAGGGATTCCCAAGCTTAGTTTGGTTAGCTACCATTATTAGTTCCACTCTCACCACCAACAAGAATAAAGCTAAGAGTAAATCACGATTTCTGGTCTACGCACTGATATCTCTGATGAAGAAGCTGCTGGTGTAGTTCTCATATTCCACCTCATCGATGACCTCCAGAAATATCTCAACTGGCTGGTGCTCTTCAGCGAATGGACAGTAGTTCTCTTTCTGGCACTGGGCTGTGTATTTAATCACTGAGTTATCGGTGTGAGCCACAGGGCTGCTGCAGGTTACATCTCCTTGAGAGCTGAATACGGAACAGAAGAAGGTATTGGAAATGCTAGTTTGTTCTGAGAATTTTTGTTGTCACAATGATATCATGTAGTTGGTAAGGTAATGCTTTGCTGCCACCTGAATCATTCTATGGCTTCAATTTAGCCTGTGTAAAAACAGTCCAGTAAGAGTTCTTACATTTTCAAAGTTTTATAAAAGGACTGTCCCCCTTAGCAGAAGGAGATTGTGTTTAAACTAAAACAAGGTATGTCCTTTTCTTCTTTATTACCACTGTCCCATGACAGGCTCTGGTATCTAACTTTGTTCTTCAGCCCTTTCCAAAACCTTGCTGGAATAAATGAGGCAAGGTTAAAATGCATCCATTGGGGAACAATAACAAAAGACAAATATAAAGTGCTACCTGAGTCTGACTCTATTTTTGCTTTCAGTGAAATAAAACACTTTGCAGCTATTTCCTCTTTAACAAACTGAAATGACCTCTGCTCGAGTACTCCATGTTTTGGAGAAACCCCCAAGAGTAGCGGGAGGTAGGAAATCCCCACAAGGTTCCCCTCACATATTTCCCTCGCAGGTTTCTGCAGTGTCCCTCAACTGAGACTTGTCAGTGGACATGTGGCTTTTGCAGTGGGTGCAGCCTCCCACTCCTTCAGTGCCACTGGATCTGCTGAGACGGGACTCAATGCTATGATTGTTTCTACTTTTGGCTCAACTTCCTCTCTCTTCCCTGCATGAACAGTTTTTGCTGTTACTTAAGTGACTCTGTGGCCGTACTGTAGCAGCTGTAACAATCCAATGGGAGTTGTTCCGTTGTCAAATCTTTATTAATTCCTGAGCAATTTCTATGGCCTTATTAGTTAAGCAGGTCCCTGTGATGGCCCCAAACCCTTTTGCACATGTTCAGACTCTGGGAGTGGGATTCTTCCCCTGTGTGTTCTCAGTTGGCAACCCACAATCCAGGATCTCCTCCACACAGTAATAGCGAAGGCTACTTTGGCCTTATTACGAGGTGGCTAAGGAAAGTACAAGCTTTTACCCTTTTAGACTTCTGATTGTGAACTTCACATTTGGACTCTCATTTTCTGTCATCCATGAACATGTGAAAATTCCAGAGTAATTCTTTGCCTCACATTTTAAAAATGGTCTGTTTGGCTCTAGATGGAAAAAGAAAGAAAACATTTTTTTTTTCCCCAAGATAAGTCCAAGCAGAGAGAAAACAGTAACTCAGCAGATGCTCATCCACTTTGGCAGATAGTGGGTATACAACCAGACACGATTGCCAGACTATTGAGCAGCCATTTCTAGTTAAAAAGCCATACAATCACGGTTTGGTGGCTGAAGGCTGGTCTACATAGCACTGCATTAACCACAGCTACGTGGCTGTTGATAGCAGCTAGCATGTACCCAACCTATTGGAGATGCCTGATGGAGCTTGTCACTAAAAGATTTATGTAGCTATATAGATTCTTTCACAGAGAAACATTGCAGCAAACAAAGCAAATCAGTTGCTGACTCACCAGAAAAGCAGTAGGGATGTATTGATGTTCTTCCATAGTTTTTATACCAGCCTAATCATTCCTACCATCAGTCCATCCTATGGGTCTAGAGAGTCCTTAATTAATCCTAATGACAACATATTCCCACTTTGCTCATCAGATGCACCACACACAAGAAAAATCATCATTTGCCCTTCACTGTCAATAAAGTATTTGAAGAGGACTCATTTTAAAGTACATGTTTTCTCATGCAGTTCTCCAGAGAGCTCCCTTTGGTCTGCAATGTGTAAAGCTAAACAAAATGCATCACAACATCCTATGACCTTACCTTTAAAACTTTTCAGAATTGACCTCATCATTTGCCCACTTGCATCTATTTTAGTTATGAGGAAAAAATCATAGCTGATGATTTCGTGGGTATCAGCTGTCAGACAGGTGTAGTTGCCAGCATCTGGGAACTCTTTCACTTCAGCAATCAGTGTCTTTCCAGTTCCTATCACTTCTGTGCCCTTTTTCCAGTAAACTGACAGTGCTTCATCAGATGTGTTGCAGGTAAGCTCCACTTTTGTAGGTGGTGTCTCATCACTCCACTCAGATTCTATGACGTAAACTGGACATTGCAGAAAAAGAAGTATTAGCAACTATTCACACTTAACAGTGCTAGTGAAGATTGAATTGAGCCCTGTATTCAGCTTCAGTCTCCAGGGGAACTACTGGCAAATCTCTTCCTTTATTGCCACCAGGTTCCAACGCCACCTGGAAATCTTCACTATAAGAAGAGGTTTGACTTAGAAAACTACAGTGCATCTAGAACTTTTTTGATCAGTAGGGATAACATTTTAATTGAAGAAGAAAATTTTTTCCATGTTTCAAGAGAATCCTGTAGTGCTTCGTAACCCTAGAAAGTAGGCAGGAGCCTTTATTTTAAAAATGAGGATGCCAGGATACACTGAGCCCATATATTCCTCCTTCACATGGCCCTTGGCCTTTGCTCACAGAATGGCATGTGTAACCACTTGCTGCTCCATTGCTTGGCTCCATGGAAGGCCCTCTTCAGAGTCAAAGGCCTGTGAGTGAGCAGTGGGAAAGAGGAGAGCTCCAGGTAAGTGGATTGTATTTACCCCTAGCTGATGCTGTATTCCATTTTCTACAAGGAGCAATATGTACTGCTATCACCATGGTCCAAATGAAGCGATTACTAAAAGCCACAGCAGAGGTAAGTGGACTGCAACAGAGAGATGGGGTCTCCTGAGAGCTGTCTTGTAGCTCTGAAGCACCCTATTGGTCACTCCAAATTAGAAGAAATTCCACCTAATGAAATAATTTGGAATAATTCCACTAAAGGGGTGTTATCTTCTCCTGTCTCTTTGCTGTGGTTTCACATGAGAAGTAAAGGAGTAGTCAGGTTAGCTCAGGAACTTCACCTGCACATTTGTGTGGCAACAATTCTCAAAATTTAACTGCTATTGCTTAGATGGCAGCTCTGTCACAGGCTCCCCAACTGCATTCAGTGCCCTCAGAGACTGTTCTACATGCAAGAACAAGCAAAAATCTGTTTCTTAGCGTGTCAGCACCACAGAAAGTGCTCAGCTCAGGAAACCGGAGTTCCAATAATGAGCTATAAGACCTTTTCACCAGGACATTTCACTGTGAAAATGAGAGCATTAAGAATTCACTACAGAGAAGAAACACTAAGAAATACATGTCAAATGTTATATCTAAAAAGATAGAGAATATGCAGCTCTAGGAAGCTTACCAAACTGGTTATGGATATTTGAAGCACAGGCAGAGTAAATCTTAAAGACTTCAGACACAAAGAGATATAAAAGTATATTCTCAATATGGTGACAAACATATCTGCAATTTTCAGTACAGTGGTATTGCTCAGGAAACCCACAGAGTAAATCATTTCTTGATGTACAGATACTGAGAAAGGTAGCTGAATTATCCTTTAAAAATAAAACACTTCACAATCAGATGGAGAATGCTTTTTCCATGTTAATTAGGATCCTTCTTCATGGATCATCCCATTGAAGACAGCCTGGATTATGGAGCTACTCTGCGTGAATAAGAGTGGCAAATACGACCATCTGAATTTAGCCTAATTTTATGATGAATAAATTATTTAAAACATTTGCCAATTTATTACTGATGCTGTATTTTTTACAGACGTGTTTGCAATTCACTTATTTACCAGAAAGGTTGCATAAACTATTTTTTAATTCTGGATTTTTCTGTGAAATGTTCTTTTTGACAATTAATTCTTCACTGTTTGTTTGTGGGCTGTTACCTACATCACAAGACAGCATTTCCGCTTCTTGACTGCATGACGGAAACTTTTTGAAGACGAGAACAGGGAATAGGGAATCAGGCAGTTCCTAATGTAAGTATTCAGATTAACAGCCATTGAGTTAGAAGTGTCTACATTTTAGGACTTCTAAATATTACCATTAATATCTATTAGTTGGCTGGTTATTCATAAACAAACAGTAAGAAACTTGGCCAAGGGACAGTAGCTAACAGACTGTGCTTTCAGACACAAATATAACTGTCAATCCTTTCTTTACCATTCAGTCAGCTATAGGTCTCCGTAAATTAAGATTGCTTACCATTCTCCCTCAGTTTCCACTGCGCTTCCAGAAGGGTAGCAAAGGAAAATAGTGAGAGTAACACAAACAGAAGGTGAGACATCTGCAGGGAAAAACAAATTACTAAGCATCGTTTAGCGTTATTGACTGTGTGCTGAAGCCAAGCTCAATGCTGGGCGGGATAGTAAGAGGGCAGAGTCATTTCCAATGGACTAAGAAACCTTCTCCCATTCTACGAACTCTTAGACTACATCAAAATTGCACAGCAGGTTTGCACTAGCAGCCAGGCCAAAACTTTGGTCTGCCAGTTACTCACACCGCAAACCAGTTTAGAGGAAATCACGGAACTGAGAGGAAATTGTTGTATGCATAGCTCTTGACCCTTATGTGGTCGGCAGCTTAGGAGCATTCCCAAGTCCCTCAGTTAAGTATTCCTCACACATCAGAAGTGCTACTGATGCTAGCGGGGCTGCTTGCATAAATAAGGCCTTGGAGCAAAGGATTTTTGAACTCTGAATTCCAGTCATGCAAAGCTTTTATACACATTCCTTGCTTTAAGCATGTCAGTAGTCCTATTAAAGCAAAATGTGCATGAAATGAAGCATTTGCTGAAGAGTTTTGCTAAACCAGTCTTCACCATCTCTCTTTGTGAGGACAAGTGACGGTGGCGTCAATAACTGCAGTGTAGAGCTGGCTTCGGTACTGACATTTGCCTAACTAATTCTGTTACCCAGCTGAAGTTACGTAGTCTAATTTACTTTGCAAACAATTTCGGGCAAAATTCCTATTGAAGTCAGTGACACAGATATATTTGCAAAGATGGCTAGGTATGTATATCATTGCTGCAGAGTTCACTTGAGACATATATATGACTTAAGAGTATATAGATATATATCTGTATACATATATATGTGTATATATATGTACATTCAGGTTCCAGATCTCAAATTATTTGTCTTGAATTCAAAATACAGCTAGAGCTCTTCATGAAACACAAAACACTGTCGAATGTTGTGATAACCACCAGGCACACAAGAAAAACTCGATGACAGTTAATTAGATGCAGTTTCAGACAGTTTTCTTTAACTGGAGAATAAGCCAAACGGATAGGGGTATGACTTAGAAACAGCGACTGATGAGTATAGCTTCCAAAGTCTGTTTTGACTATCAATGGGAGTTTGAGTGCAGACGAAATAAAATGAAATTAGGTGGTAATTTTGTTTTTTTTTTTTCTCCCAAACAAATCTTTTTTTCAGTGAAAGGGAATTCCTCAGGATTTCTTCTCACATACTACAAACCTTTACATCTGGGTTTATGGAGGAAGGGTGTGTATACGTTTTGATATGCACCAAATCAATAACTTCCTGTCTGCTCCTGCTACTAGTAGCAGTTATTAATCTTGATCAGAAGTCAGCTGTCTCTGGATCAATGCCAAAGAAAGCACGCTGTCTGATTTTGTGCACCACACATCACAGCTATTAATGGGACCAGAAGCGAGGAGTACAGTACCCTGAAAGAGTATCTAAGAGAGGAACCACCTCACACTGCATCTGACACTCAGAGAAGCAGAAACCTCAGTCATAAGCTAGATACTATTAGGCAGCCTGTCAGCTGTATATTACTTCATTAACAGGCACTTTCTTAGCTCCTGATGATTTTCTGCTGCAGGCAGGGTTATCTGTAACTTGTGAAAGAAAAATATATTTTGCATCTTCTTGAAAATTGTCAGCTGCTGCTCTTTTCTTTCATCCTCATATGGCATCAGTTCTCTTCGTATAACTGATACCTGAGATTTCAACTAAAAACTTGGAGGGAGAAAAAGGGGGCAAAATATGCTTTATTTTCAGTGTTAAACTTTCATCAAAACTGAAACATTGAAAAAAGAAGTTTCTTCTGATTTTAGGGAGAAGTTGAAAGATTTGGGTTTTTTAGGAATGAGATTAACAATTTCCATGGAAAACTATTCAACTTTCCCCCACTCCCCAACCTCTCCTTTTCACAATTTTATAGAAAAATTGGTCAGAAATAAACTCGGTCTCTGAACGTCATTAACCAGTGCAGTTGCCTGAGCGCTTCATAGGTGAGGACAGCGTACCAACATTATGTGTTCGCTGCTCCAGAGCATCAACCCATGTAAATCCGTAGCGTTCCTTCACTGAGAATCACAGATTAATTTCTGTTGGAAAGGAGACCTCTGGAGGTCAGCTGGGCCAATCCCAGCTCAAAGCAGAGCGTCAATGGAATTACATTTATTTAAAGCAAAGAATGGTCTCACCACAAATATGTATTTGCATAGGCACACACCCCAGCAACATGAATATTGCTAAGATATAAAAGATCATTATCTTACAACATTCAGTTTTCTATTACTTAGCTAACAATTCTATTAGCTATATACTTTTTATATATGTTCATATGGGCTTAACTATATAAATACTATTCTGAGAAAAGTCTCATGACAACTTTTAAACAAACTTTCAAATAAATTACTTCAAGTTTCCATTTATTACCTCTGAAATCAGCTGTTGCTAGTCTTTTGTCCTCCCCCACAAGGGACAGTGAGAGAAGAAAGGAATTCTTACCTTTTCCTGTGACGCCTATTAGCTGAAGTTGCCAGGCAGGTTCGTTTTGTGATCTGAAGGAAGCAAAGTGCTGGCTCTTTTATAAATGTAAACTCTGAAAGGAAAGGGATGCTCCGTTTCACCGCAATACCACAGAATTGCAACACGTGAACTGAGTTCCTTTTTTACACAGTGGTAGAACTAAAGCAAAAAAAAAAAAAGAGAGAGAGAGAGAGAGAGAGAGAGAGAGAGCGAGAAAAAGAAATGTTTGGGAGTCCCAGGTAAACTTTAAAGAGGAAATGAGATTGTCACAATGACCTTTATGATATGCCAGAGGCACTTCCTTTCCTGTCCAGTTTTCTGTCTCTCTCATACTACCAGTCTCATCAGCTGGGGAAGAGTAAACAAAGAGTAAATAAACTTCCAGAACTGTTTGAGGCGAAATATATTGTGAAGACAGAAAGAGAAAGTTAAATGAACTAAATCTGCTACTACCTGGTAAACACTGAAGAGAGAAATACATAAACTAAAATCTCACTTACCACATCAATTAGAACTAGAACTAAGGGAAAATTATTTTTATTTGCTGTTTTAATATTATATTTATTCTAAAAATTGAGACTTAAGTCAATCAAAACAAAATCTGAAATTGCCACATTATTTTATATTGGCAGTTTTAAATTAAATCTATTAGTTTTTCATTATAAACTAAGGTTCCTTTTAGATGTGTATTTGAGCATAAGAAAAGCCACATCTGTAACATATATTTTGAAAGTGAGGCAAAAGTTTCCATTTCTTTATTTATTTGAGAAATAGAAAACAATGCGCTTCATCGGGCAGGCGAACCAAACTGAGTTGGTCAACTAGCCCTGTTCTAAATCTGAATAACAATGATTGCAACACTATAAGCACCAAGAAATACATTGCTTACCAAAACAAAAAAATTGAATTCAACCTGATATACTTTAGAAATGCATAAAGAGATACGCCTCTACACCGCACACTTTCTAGTGACAGGAGGGTTCTTACAGCCGGGAGATCAGAGATGCCATGTAGGCATACAGCAATGAGAAGATAGGGCCTGTCCCTTCTGCTACAGTCGATGGCCTTTCAGAGGTCCTTCACACAGGTGAAACAGCACAAGCGTGTGCAATAAGTTGCGTATTTGGTGCCCCCAAATACGGCAAGAACGTAAAGCAAAAGGAGGAACAAACCAAATTAGCAGTGAGGCAAACTAGATTTTCATAAACCCCAGTTGTTCCCAGTGCATGTAGTTCCTGCTCACTGTCACACATCTGGGAGGCTCAACAGCCGAGAGGGAGGCATGGTCTCCTTTAAATGAGGGTAGTTTCAGGACTCGAGTAACTGTACTGCAAGCTTTAAACGAATATACAGAACTGCTAGTGGAGTCCTTTTCTCTCCTTAGCCATCCTCTTCAAAGAAAAACTGCTTGAGTGGGGTCACATACCTTAGGCAGTTAAGCTTTAGTTCCCTCCCATCTGACAAAACACAGAATTAGAGCACTGCAATGGTGCTCTCACATGGGCCTAACAGCGTCCCTCCTGAACCCAGTGTATCCAACCTGTTATTCAAATATCGACTCCAGACTTTGCTTTGCTAGATATCACAGCCAGAGCTGGGACGAGAGCAGAGGGAGAGGGCTGCAGGCTGAGTGCTGTTTTCTGAGTCAGGTTTGAAATGGTGGCTCTGGGACAGAGAAAAACTAATCAGTTCACATAGTCTATACCAAATCTGGATCAAAGCAGTTTATTGATTTGTTAATGACATGACATGGAATTGGACCAGCAACCAGTGAACTATGCATTCAAGATTCATATGAATAATGCAACAGATAAATCACAGTACCGGATACTTCCAGAGTGTTAATACCTACAAATTTCTAAACAACCTTCTATAACTAATCCCAAACAGTTCCAATCACACGTGCACACACACACACACACAGACACACACAGAGTGGAAGGAAGTGTGGGTTACAATTACATGCAGCCTGTTTGGGTGTTCACCTCCTTACACAAATCTCCTGTTGGGGATGTGGGTCCTCTAGCTCTGTGTGTACCTGTGCAGCTTTCTATAACTCGCTAAGGCTAGCGAGAAAGTACCTTGCGAGGTCACCTGTGCACACCTGAGATGTGAGTCCCTACTTGTCGCGCCCCATACCGTCACTCCAGTAGCTGGAGTACAGGCTACTCACGGTATCTGACAGGGAGGATGCTCTGTCAGGCCTAGACAGAGGTCGTGATGCCAGAAGAGTGACTTCTGGCAGTGTAAGACCAGATATTTTCTCATGCTCTGTTTCCGCTCCAAGGTCTCTTTCCCCACTGTTTCACATTTTCATGGTTGTTTTATATGTCTTTTCAAGCTAACTACTTGCTTCAGAAGTCTTTTTGTAACTCCCTCGTTACTGGTTACTGTTTAATCTGGCTGATGCTCGCCTTCTCTTTCTCATGTTCTGTTGGCCAAATGTCTTCTCAGACAGTTTTGGGTGCTCCATTCACATATAATGTTATTCCCGTTCTTATCTTAACAGCTGTTGTTATCCAGGCCATTTTGCCAAGGGTGGGCCATGCAACCCCCTCAGCATGTGCTCAAACTTCTGTCATTGTTGTTACACCCTCCGTAAAGAGAAAATACCAGTTTGAGAAAACATATTGAGAAAGACATGGCAGAAGCAGCTAGAGGAGCAGGCAAGTGAAGGGGATTCTAGCTGTTCCATCTGACAAAATTGTCTCCCTCTTGTGCTAACCCCTGCCTACCCTTTAAATACATTTTGGAAGGAGGCTGGACTGTGCACCATATCCCCATTCACCTGGCTTTCCTTCCAGAGGAAATCTTGTCACAAGCACAGGGAGGAAGCTTCAGTTCAGCTTCAGGGTGTCAGCTTTGACGCCTTCCCCAGTGGGGACGTTCAGGAGACCAAGACTGCACGATGCACCACAGAGCACACTTTGTGCACAAGCGTCCCCAGGAACCGGGGCTGAGGGCTGAGCAGTGCTGCCCCTCTTCTCTGGCAGCCTCAGCCAATCGTTCTAATTGCAGCCTCCGGGAAGCACTTTGGGCAGCTCTCCTTTCACAAATCAGAAATACCTTGGGCTGAATCAAGTTTAAGCAACACATTATTCCCACGTAAGACTATTTTCAAAACTCACTTCTGTCTTAACATACAAATTAAACAGCAAACCAGCAACGACCAGGAGAAGTTGAGAGCTGCCTTCACAGTCACTGAGCAGATAAATACGTGCACAAATAACCATACAGGCACATTGCTTAATTCCTTCCTAAAATCTAAACTTGCCTGTTTGCTTATATCAGCCGCGTATTATGGCTTTTCTTTTTCGACTGTTATGTCAAACTAATGCTCAGCTTGAACATCTGCCCAATCTGGTGGTTGTCTTTGAATGCCTATTCAGTCTTAAAATGTGACTAGTTAATGATTAATGTAAATAAATGCACATTTTCAGAGTGCAAGTTCTTTATACTTATATGCCTACAGCACACCTATTTGCCTTAGCTCAGTTACTGTTACAGGACAAATGAATAATAAAGTGCCCAAACTTTGTGTCAAGAATCCTAGATGCCAATTATGGAGTGTAGATACATCTTTGTGGAACTTCCATGCCAGGATAGTTTGCTATGATCCATCAGAGTGGAATTTTTAAATATTAAAACATAGAGATTGTGAAAATATCTTTTGATGACAGTCTGGTTTTCCATTATGAGCTCACATATTCTTAAGGGGAAATTTGGAGAAAAGCAATCCCATCATTTTATCCCACTTCCCCTATGACACTGAAAAAGAGAAAGATGGAAGCTCTATGTCAGTGTTTTGCTTTCCTCTAAGGCACTGGATACACTCCTTATTGGCAGAAATGGCGTACTGAAAGTCTTTCTATTAGCAGGAATATTCTACCGAAAACAAGGGCCTGCTTGAAAAATGGTTTTACTTTCTTTTGAAGGATTGACAATGTTTTTGCTTCATGGAATGACACATGTATTTCACCACAATCCAGGAAAAAACTGTTTGCATAGCATTAGTAAAAGGAAGACTAACAGAAACTGTGTAATCAGTACAGTTCCTCTTGATGGAATTTCCTTCAGCACCTGGCTAGCTTTGCATGAATGTCAATTTGTAGATTAATGCCAACGATCGAGTTTTATTATTTCTATTATTAATGTAGCAGCGGTGAGAAGGGAACTCTGCTCTTTTACACAATTCATCAAACAATGATTTATGTGACTTTATCAGGAAATGCTGTATAATATTAATATATCAATGATCTTTACTAAAAACTCCAATTCCAAGCTACTTGAATCCAGATCAAACCTTGGAAGAAATGTGAAACAATAGAGGGGAAAATATATATCCCACTTCTATGAAAAAAAAAAAAAAACCTAAGCTTTGTACAACAGTAGTTTGTTTCTAGTATAGTACGTTCAGTGGGACCGTTCGAGAAGGGGAGCGCAGGTGTCTCTCCTGAGATGGAGAGGATAAAATGTTTACCCTATTCATCTGCTAAGCTAGTAGTCCCTCCACTACCTCCAAAATAGAAGCTGTCTAACAGTATACTGTGGCCTGACCTAATTAATTGGCCATTATTATGTTACTGTAGGTACTTAACTTTCAGATCAGAGCTAATTCTTGTTCAATGTAGGGGTGAATGTAAATGTAAAATACAAGTACAAACAAAGCACTAGCTGGTCCTCTCCTCTCCTCTCCTCTCCTCTCTCCTCTCCTCTCCTCTCCTCTCCTCTCCTCTCCTCTCCTCTCCTCTCCTCTCCTCTCCTCTCCTCTCCTCTCCTCTCCTCTCCTCTCCTCTCCTCTCTCCCTCCATGCTATGACAATACATATAGTATCTAAGCAATGGGCATGTGTGTAACCCACATTGCTGTTTTCCCCAGAGGAGGGGGTGTGGACTGATTAGGAGGGCAATAAGGAGGCTTTGTTTGCTCTTTATAAACATGTTACAGGTAGGGTTAAAAAAAAAAAAGTGCATTTGGAGTGAAAGGCAATGACATTTGCTGCCTTCCTGGAGGGTTTCATTCAGAAGGCTTGGGCCAGCTCTGGAGAAAGGCTTGTCCTCCACCCAAAAGCCTTTATCTTCATGGCCAATTTTCTTACTATTCAAAAAGGTGAGAAATTTTTGATCACTGTCATCCTCCCGACAATTCAGCTGTTGTTTTACGTTTCCTGAGGCCAGCTCCTCGGCTACCGGAAAAGAACGACTCTGAGGGCCAAGTCCCACACAAAGCTGGCAATTTCCAAGAGTTTTTGCAATGTACTACTAAAATGTTGGAGTAGTTCAAAACATCTTTCAGTGCCTTTGACAATTTTTCCTCTCCCAACAAAATGGGAGGAAATGAACAGCACGTTTTTCTCAGCTCCTCCCTTCACCCAGGCTGCAAATTACCTGCCGTGGGCTACCCTAGCCAACGCAAAAGCTGTGGTCTTTCATCTATGGCTCTTGTGCAGCCTGCTCCTCTAAAGACCCTTTGATATTGCATACAGTCATGGGGATGTAGCAAGCTCATACTGAATTAATTAATTCATTCATTAATCTAATGACATGTAGAGTATTGTGAGTTTGTTCAGTGAGCTGTAAGTTGACTATGCAGACGTGCATTTAGTGGTGGAGAAGGGAGAGGAGAGTTATTCTTGCTAGTAGTTCCAATGACTAAGGTTATGCTTACATGGTATTTCACAAGGAGGTTTGCACCCTTCTGAAGAGGGCACACAGTTCAGGCTTGGCACTGTGCTAGCTACTGCCATACAACTTGTGATCAGGCTCAGGGTTCCAGCAGAACAAGCTGAGATCCATGTGTGAAACACTGTATTGATAGTATTTCAATTTAACTCTAGTGCATGTATGTCAGTGCAAAGTGGGATCATTATGAAAAATACTCCAGTTGTATGTTTTTATTGCTGTTTTGAAGGGGTAGGTGAACACAAATTAAGGAAAGTCAGCTGAATACCTTGAAGAAAAGGAAACCATGACGATTTGCTATTTTGCTGTGTAATTATTAATATATATGTATTTCTTTTATGCTAAAGCCTAGAGGCACAAACCAACAATGGAGCCCCATCTTACAAGGGCTTCCAGGAGTTCACAGTACGATTCAGTAACCAGTCATGATTCAGGCAGCTGGTTGCATCATTTATTACCTGTCAGAAAATTCCAAGTTCCTGGCAGTTGTGAAAAGATATTTTACATTATGTAATAAGAGCTTTAATACCTCCTATGACTGTTAACAAATGAGGTCATTCAAGGCCTATTTGGAAAGCAAAGATGTTTCACACATTAACCACTGAAGCATCCCTCAACTTCTGACAAGCAAGGAAAATTTCTGAAATGACTCTAGTGGTTGTTTTACGATATGACTTTAGCTTCTGTAATTGCTGTGAATGTTAGCATTGCTGAAGTCATGTTGTAATAAATGGGACTACAGTATTACCAACCCTAAGTGCTAAACATTCAGTAGCCTCAGCATGTAATAGTCTCTAGCAACCACAGTAGTGGGGGGAAAAGAGAGGGACCGTGCATTGGCATTCCCGTTATACACCAGACATGGAGGAAGATGTCTAGGAAGGGATGAGACCTTAGCCCTGCTAGTCTTCCACAGTCCCCAGGTGTATCTACTCAGCTATATTTAAACAGTGCTTTCTATCTTTTCTTTTTTTGCTTTTATCTTCCTTTCGTGATAGAAGCTAAATCTGAATTAATAACAATGTATCTGGAGTTCATACAGAGGAAAAAGAAATAGTCCATACTTAAAGAGAAAGTGATAGAGGCTTAATCCTACTCTCTCTAATACAATGGCCGTTTCAGCTTTGTGTTCTGTGGAAATAGTTTTAGGTCCAGTGTTCACAAAAAAGCCTCTTTGGTACCAGAGCTACAATGCTTAGACAGGAAATTCTGTTTCAGACTTGTCTGAGACTGACTTAAGTGCTTGCAGGAAGGTATCCCTATGCTTACCGCCAGGCACCGCCAGACCTGAGGATAGGAAAAGTTTCCACTGGTTTTAAATGGATCAAGATCAGACCTGAAGCATGCTTCCACCTTTCTCAAATAGCAGATCAGGTAACCCATATTGATCCTCTGACTTACTTAGGGAATGAATAATGCACACGCTGGGTCTCTCTTATATGTTCTGTGGAACAGAGATTCTCAAGCTGGCCAACAGCCTCTTGTAAGAGGCTTATAAATGAGCTTTTAAAAAAGCAAGCTCCCCCCAATTGCCTTAAATTCTCAACAGAGATTTGAAATTCCATTGGAAAATTTGAAGAAATATGAAACTTAGGTTTTCAGTGTCCACTTGAGTCATGTAGCACGGAATTTCAAGGACAGAAAGTTAAGGTAGTCAGTTCTCTTTGTGTAGTTAGTTTCATATAGATTATCATGAAGCAAACCACCAGGGAGGCCAACAGCACATGAGCAGAAGCTGAAAGTGGGCATTAGACTCCATATCCTTTAATTTTATCCTTTAAAAAGGTGTTCAGAGCAAAGCTGAATTTTAAAAAGGAACATACAAATACTTCAATAATTTCTCAATGTATTTCTTCATAAATAAAAAAAAGTGGAACTCCAAAAAGTTATTTTTAGAGTGCCATTTCTTTTATTGCAGAAACACACTTCCTGTAATTCTGCATTGTACGATAATTTTGTCTTATACTTTTCTACTTTTTAAATTAAACTTTCTGAAAAATTGTTCTTTATTAGGAATAGTTACTAACTGTAGCCACAAAACAGGAGATCAGCACATATTTATTTTTATTTCATCTCAACAATATTAATTTCTTTGTCAATTTCTTTGTTCTGAAAGTGCTGAACAGTCCTTGTTATGAGAAGGTTTACGATATCAATCAGTTATTTGAATTAATCTTACTGTTATTTGAAGGGAGGGCCAAAAGTCTTTTCAAACTTTCCTTTACCACTAATATGACATCTCTGCAGCCAAAAGTAATTAAACAGAAAGAGGACATAAAAGAGAGGCTTTGCTCTTTGAATATATTTTGTCTATCTCATTCCCAGCTGCTCTGACATACAGACTGAGATAATATTAATGGGAATTGAATTGTTTCAGACTTAACCACAGCAACTGCGTTTCTAGCCACTACGCTTTTCTGATAGAAATTTTGCAGAAGGCTTCTTATTCAAGATACAGGTGCAGGTGTGGGTGCCCATATGGTAACTAGTAAGAATAGAATGATAATAACAATGTGAAGTTGTGTCTCAGCATGTCCCCCTGCTGTGAGTTTTCCCAGTGTTTGCTTTCTCCATTCCTGGCCAAGACTTGAATATTTTCTTTCTGTTCATGTCCAGTGAAGTGAAGGACAATTTTGTATTAGGCACAAGCAACTCAGTTGTTGGTTCCAGTGCTTTTTCCCCGTTGCGTGCTGTATGGCCTGTTGCTTTCATTCTATTTTCACACAAAACATTCATTACCACATTTGCCCATCGGTTACACAAGCTGTAGCATTTTCTTTCGTGCTTTGAGGTTCCAGCTGTTTTGGGGTGAGGTTAAGCATGTAAAACTCTTTTATATTGCAAGCATTGCAATGATTAATCTTTGTATAGGACAGCTCATTTACAGGTTTATGGTACCAGGCTGTGACAAAGAGAGGTTGCAACTGGCTGTTACCAGCTTCTCCAAGGGAGAAGAAAACAACATCAAAGAAGAAGGAGAGATTGTTTTCTTATTTCTCCAAGCCAGAGGACAGCCACACGCACTGTCTTTGTGATCACTGCAATGCAGCAATCGCTGTTTTTTGATGCACGTGTAGGCAGACACAACTGTAAGGCTCCAATCCTGTAGAAATCACTTTGCTGGTAGATTTTATTGTATCATGCAACATTTTTATAACTAGCTCATTATTTTCACTGATATTATCACCTCAATGGCAGTAAGAAGGAAAAGCAGGCATTGATTCCAGTGTACCATTTTACTTTCCAAATTAACAAACCCTGAAAAATAAAATACAATGCGTTTCCTGTGTTTAGCTGCCTTTCCTGCTACTCGCTCACCATACTGATTATAGGCAGCTTTGAATTGAGTGAAAAGCTTGTACCTGGGATCTTCATGTTGTTGAATCATGTCTTCTATGTTACAGGAACAACCTGTAGGACAGTTTTCATCTTTCCTTTGCTGTATGGTCATTGGTCACTTATCATTTATCTTGGAAATGCTTGCTTCTAGTCAAAGACTGGTCAGTTTGGGGAGTGAAGCAAGGTAAACAGGAAGTGGTATTTAATTATTGGAAACATTAACTAGAGAGCTAAGAAGGTGAACGCTGAGCTGGGAGACATGGTCCCCATGCGGTTCAGATGCGAGGAAGTGACTATGAGGGTGAAGACTTGAAGATGAAGTTGCTTCATCCAAGGAGCAGGTCTCTCCTGCCCCACCTGCACGGATGCAGGAGGGTGAGGAGCAGAGCTGTCCTTCCCTGTCCTGCTGTATTGAGCGCCTGCTAGCCAGGTAATCAGACTCGGCACAAGAAGCAAGATGGAAAAAGAGGTAACTGTTTATATTGTGTTTGATCTAGGCAAAAAGTAAACACTCCGCTTTTCATGTCATTATGAAATGTCTATTGAGCTTCTGGGTGTGAACCTACCTACCATTCCTTATTCAGGGCAGATTACTGGCAGATCAGTAACTGTCATTCAGCAGACAAACAATACAGGTGTCAAAGCAAGGAGAAAGCCTTGTGTGAGGGAACTTCCACTGACTACTTTCCCAAAAGAATGATGAAACTGCTCGCACAGAGACAGCATGGCTGTTTCTCCTCACCGTCATGCAAGAGTACAAGGATGTGCCTGGAGCTGCTCATTTTGGGAACTGTATGTCCTTGCTCCTCCCTTTGCCATCCTGACACCATGCTGAGCAAGTACACCACAACAGGTCCATGGAAAACTTACCTGTCACACAGACAAAACAGTTGACCAATGTCAGTAAATTCCTGAACTCGGGCAAGAATGAGCTCTCTTTTAAAGCTGTCTGAGAGGACATGGATAGAGGAAGGGAAAGGAAATGATTTATATTTAAAAAAATGTTCATAGATTTGTACTTCTTTTTTTGTGTCAAAAATGCAATCCAGGGACTTTTTTTGGTGATCTGATACATGGGTTTCCTTAGCTCACGTGGCCGGTGGGCTATAGATACTCAGTTCTGGTTATCAACTCCTGTTCTCTAGCTCTTGAAATGTCTTGCATGCTGGAGGGCTCATTTGATCCTGTGTTTTATAGGCAGATCGTTTACAGCCTAACCTCACAAATAGGAGTGAGTGTGCCTGTCTCCCACAGATCCCGAAAGAGGAGAGACTCAGTTGGATTCTGCTCTTGTTGTGAGGCAGAAAGCATGACGTTAATGAGACTAGGACATTCTAGGTTACAGGGAGCAGGTGATGGTGTCCTGTTAAGTTACTAAATAACCCCTGCAGCTACCATGCAGTGAATGTTGACTCTCTCTGTATCGCTTCCTACCTCTGCTCTGCCCTGAAGATTACCTGTGTTCTTTTTTTGGCAGATGGAGATCAAAATCCATCTCCAGCTCCACAGTGCGCAGCTGCAAAGCATAAAGATTTGTTGCCCCCTCCCCCTAATTCCACTTGAATTTGATCCAAAAGTGTGTCATTCCATTTTTTATTTTACATTTTTTAATCGGCTCTTTCTGTTGCCTCTTTCTATAGGCAAAATCCCCTAGTACACTCCTCAGAGTACTCCAAACACAAACTCACTCTCTCTGTGTGAAGCTAACTAACGTTACATACTGAGTATTGACGTAATGAGCACAGCACGGAGTTTCTCCCTACCTCCACCAAACCTTTCCCCAACATTAGAAAGTCAACCAAATGCGGGTTCCAGCCACAAATGACATTACTTCCTTTCCGTGGTAATAGGAAACACCATACGAATACAGTACACCTAATATTAACTCTATTTCTCTGACTTTTGTTGACTAAGCAAGCAGTTTGCTCATATATGTGACATTCCATCATGTAAATTCTTCTAACATTGTGAGGCAAAGCTGTACAATTTTCCAGTTAGCTATGGAATTTCTAAGGTCGGGGCGAAACACCAGGAGAAAGCCCAGCATTGCAGAATCTCTTCCATAAACACACATGCCCAGCTACCTCAGAAGTTAAATATTAACATTCCTACGCAAAGCTTGTATGCATAATAGCAGTAGTAGTAGGTCATAGGTCTTCTATGTCAGCTCTCTCTGTAATTAGCATCTGAGAGCGAGAATCAGTTCAGAGAGCTTTAGTTTGACTATCGAAACAATAAATCCCTTTGTCAGAGGAATTGTTGCTTGCCCAAAGCAAACAACATGTTTAGAGTCATCAAAGCTAAAATCTCTCGTAGTCATAAGTTTCCACTGTGGCAATGCTATAATTTCCATTTCTTTATGGGAAATGAATTTGCACTGCCCTTTTTCACAGTTAATCGTTCATGAGAAGGAGGAAATAGAAATGGGGAGAAAAAAAACCCCAAAATACTGTGCTATCTTATAGGCAATGCCTCTTGTGAATGAGCAGGTGAGAAAAAACTGCACCACTTGCTCTGTAGCTTTATTTACATACAACAATTGTAATGAAAAGGAGAGGCAGGGAGAAAAGTATAGATTCCACTACATAACACGGTATTTGTCACAGCGGTGAAGATTAGGTTATGTTGTCTCAGGTATTGCATAGCTGATGTACCTTGTCTGTGCATTCATAGGTCAGCTGGAAACATCTTTGTTGGGAAAGGTCCTATTTGACATGTTTTAGAGTGCTCAGGTTTTTGCTAAGATTTGAACCAGAACTGCAGGCAAGCAAGGCAGAAATGAGGTAGAAAAAGCACAGGTGCATTTGCAATAGCAGCACATATAAATCCATATAATGTAGACAAGGCATCAGTAGATACAATTACCTTTGCTTGTGTATAGGCTATGTCTCAGTCATCACTATTCATTGTTCACACACTTAGCCATGATGGTATGTCCTGGAGACTCTTCCCAGCCATGTCCCATTTTGTAGATGCAAAGGCCTTACTAGTGTTAAAATCTAGACGGATGCAAATCAGTTTCATGTTCTGAACAGCTGCTTTTGGGAAGGAAAAATTTAAACCACTCCTTTTAAAAGAACTGATTTATTTAATTGGAAAGGGCATCCTGGCCAAAATTAAGAAAAAACTCCCCTTTGCTTAAGCTTAGGAAACTGTGATAAAAGGTTCTCTCTGCAGCAGGAGCCACCGTGTTCATCAATCAGTACGAAACTAGAAGATCTTCTGGCAGCTTCCCTTCCCCATCGCTGCCTTTTGTCTGGAGGCTCAGACCTGCCCCAGGGCCATGTGGGAGGATTCCTGCATCTGAGCTATAACAGGAAGCCCAGGATGGCGCAAGGCGCTGCCAGTAATGCCTGGCAGCCTCTGACCTTCACTGCTAGCTTCAGACCAGAGACTATTCCTACACTGGGCTGGCACAAAAGTTCAAGTTCCTGTTGATCTCAGTCATGATGAAAGCCAGCCTGGCTGCGGCTCCCATCTCTCCTTGATGTAGCTACTTGGTTGTTATGAATCAAAGATGTTTCCTCTGATGTCACCTCAACAGGAACTGCCATTTTACAGAAAAGGAAGCAAAAGACCCAGTGCTTGCATGAGCTGAACGGGCGTAGTGATACTGCAGAGCCATGCCAGCATGATTTAAACAGATTGAGAATCAGACCGAAAATCCCCAGAGGATTTCACTGGCATTGCTCATCAGTTGGAGCACACGGACAGTGCAGAGTAATGGGATATTTCCCATTCAGTAGCTCAGACTTCCCAGTGATGCTCAGACTGCTGTGCTCTGCAGGCTTCTAGCAACCATTGACAGCAGCGGGGTGCAGCTACTGGTATCTGTGCTATCACAGAATCGCAGAATCACAGAATCGTTGAGGTTGGAAGGGACCTCTGGAGATGATCTAGTCCAACCCCCCTGCTCAAGCAGGGTCCTCTAGAGCATATTGCCCAGGATCACATCCAGACGGGTTTTGAATATCTCCAGCGAAGGAGACTCCACCACCTCTCTGGGCAACCTGTTCCAACGCTCTGTCACCCTCACAGTGAAGAAGTTTTTTCTCAGGTTTAGGTGGAACTTCCTGTGGTTCAGTTTCTGCCCGTTGCCTCTTGTCCTGTTGCTGGGCACCACGGAGAAGAGATTGGCCTCATCCTCTTGACACTCCCCCTTCAGATACTTGTACACCTTGATGAGATCGCCTCTCAACCTTCTCTTCTCCAGGCTGAACAGGCCCAGCTCTTGCAGTCTTTCTTCATAGGAGAGGTGCTCCAGCCCTCTAATCATCTTGGTAGCCCTCCGCTGGACTCTCTCCAGTAGTGCCATATCAATAAAGAACTATCTGAAGAACTATCTAAAGAACTATCGGTTCTTTATAACTGTTTGTGCTATGTAAAAAGAAAAAAGACACTATAATATGTTCAAATCATTTCAGGATTTTGGGCATTTAAACAGCCATGCAAACCCAGAAACATCTTGAGACTTCTTTGGAATCAGTTTAAAGCTTTTTGTAATTATCAGGAACATATCAACCCTTCAGCAAGTTATCTTGATAGATTTGAGTGGCAAAGACAGAGCATTTGTATGCTGTTTAATTGACATTTGGTTATTTTACTACTGCTTCTAAAATAGTAATTGACTACCTTAACCAATTGACTTTTGTATGTGCTAATACATCTTTTTGTTGGTGTTTTTAAAAATGGAATGTAATGAAATTACTTAATGTTCCAGTTTCAGTATATTTAATCAAGGAAAAATAAGAAAGAAAAAAAAGGGAGGAAAAAAGAGAGAGAGAAAAAGGCAAGAGAGGAAAGAGGGAGGAAGGAAGACAAAGAAAAAAGGAAGGAAGGAATGGAAGGAAAAGACAAAAAGGAGAGGAAGAAAAAGAAAGGAAGGAAAGGAAGGAAGAAAGGGGAAAAGGAAAAAAGGGGAAAAGAAAAAAGAAAAAAGATAGAAAAAAGAAGAAGAGAAAATGAAAGAAAGAAAATGAAAGAAAAATAAAATGAAAGAGAAAGAAAAAAGAAAGAAATGAGGAAGCATTTGAAGTAAAATTTCAAAATCTAGTTTTGCGGAATCTTACTACTAGGGACTTTACAAAAAACATACTAATAAAAAATACCTTAAGTCCAATTTGCCTCTGCTTCTGGCCTCTCTCAAAATACAGCTTAAAGCACCCATTTTAAGTTTTAAGACCCACTTTTTCTTTTTCTTAGTTTCATCTTGCTTTCCAAGATGATTAGTTTTGATTAAAATTTCTTCCCAGATTTTTGGATCCCTTTTCTCTGTCCTGATGGCTTCATGAAGCGATCAAACTTTTTGGTGAAAAAGAAAATTCCATTTCCTTCACAATTTCATTAAAAAGGAACCACACACGTAACATTTTGAGTTTTAGCAATATTTTCTCTGTCTGAGATTGAAACCTCCTGTTTGCTAAAGCGTTGTTAAAAACATGAGGTTTGGAGTGCTCCGCTTTTTGGACAAAAGTCGTGTACAGCTGTAAGGGCCTGGACAGCGCTGCTGTCCCGCGCTGTCCCTGGCCGCCGCGCAGCAGCATCCCAGCGGCAGAACCGCTCCCGCTGGGCAGCGCAGCCCCGCGCGGACCTTCATCCCCGTCTCCAGCCACCGCGCTGAGGGCTGTCGTTTGCTCCTTGCCCTCGTGGCCGCGTCCTCGACGATGGCGAGCGGCCTGCCACGGTGCTTCTCCGAGCCTCGGCACACAGCGAGGGGAGGCAGCAGCCCTGCTTGTCCCTCCGGGAGCTCTTTGTCTGCGAAATCTGCTAGTGTTTCTCGTCTCTCTGCGCAGAACATAGGAGACTCCCCTGCACAGCTGCAATCACGTACTACAGCTAAAGGTAAACTGCAGAGGCTTGTCTTCCCTTACATATTGCTAGAGAGCTAATAAGAGCTTTGGGATTTCTTGGCAGAAAACATTAAGAAAAGCCAGTTCTGTGTTCTGGGAGCAGCCATGGCCTCTGTCTCACCAGGCCTATTGGTTTAGTCAGAGCAAGCACTGATTTTTTTTTTAAATCTTTTTGCACATGCTAACAATGACTTTTGGCCGACACAGATTTTTTTTAATGAATACTCAGAAAAATAAAAAAAAAAAAATTAAGGCTTTCCTTTTTTTCATAGTTTCTCTCACTTACTGACCATTTTCACGCTCCAGACTATTCCACGCCCTTCAGTGGAAATAGGGTCTGTATGAAAAAAACATGTAGTGCCAGACTGAAGTGCCAGTTCTTCAGATGCATTTTTTTCTTTATTGGACTCTCCTGTTTTGGAAAAAGTTGGCAGTTCTCACTGAGACTGCTTTCTCTGCCTCAGAAAGTAAAGGAAACATTTTCCTTTACACAAAGCTGTATCAAGCCCAGCAAAGCTGAAGCTTGTCAAAAAAACAGAGGGATCAGCACCAGATCTCTGGAGGCGATTCCTTAGGAAGGTGGGACAAAGAAGGCTCCAAAGAGCCTTCTGGTACTGGTACAAAAATGATGGGAGAAGTGGATAATTATACCAGGAGCAGATGGGAGGCTGGAGCGACACCGATCTCACAGAACAAGTGAAGTCGGTGATAAGACTGCCCAGCAACGCGCGGTGCCTGCTGAAAGGGAAGCGCTAGTGCGGCCACGGGTACTGCAGGTCCTGGCTTGCTTCACGCTCTGTGTGAGCACGTGGCATCAGGGCAGCTCGCCGAGGGGAGGAAAATACTTGAATGTTGGACTGTAGGGACTGGGGTAGCAACATCGGATGGACGTGGGAGTCCCATGTCATCCTCATATCAGGGTGCATGACAGCCGTGCGACTCTTGTGATGTTTCTCACATGCTCCAGCTGATACGTGGGAGCCAGACTCCTCCCTTGCGCCCTCTTTGCTGCCTGCAGAGACTACGGCGCGTATTCACTGCTAATTCCAGGAGCATCATACAGGCCTATGCCGCTCATGTCCAGCTTCGCACTGGTCACAGGATGAAATAGCTCCACACATTAACATTGGCATCCAGGACTACCTGTATATTTTTTGAAGCCATTGCAATGTACTGAATGTTATTTCAGGATAGTGATTTTTTTTCTCGTGCATACACATCTTTTTTTCCAGCTCTGATTTTATCATATCGCTGTTTTGCGATACCAAGAGAATTTTGTTATGTTTAAAACGTTGTCTCCTTTTGAGAGCAGCTAGAGGTGGAGTACACGGGCGCTGATTTGCATACCCTCTTCAGCTTTCGTCTAGCAAAGCTTCCAGTTGCTGCCTGGTTATCTAGGGATGTCATAGCCGGCTCCAGTCAAAACAACTCTGTGGTTTCATTTACATATTAGGGGAAATAAAACAATATGATGAGTCAGAAGTGGAGCTCTCCTTATTATGTAATAAAATAATAAACCTTTCAAAGAAGACACAAGTCTGTGTTGGCTGTAGTACTTCCCCTAGAAGTGTCTGTAAGTCTTAACCTGACCACAAAACCCAAAAGCCTGAAACTGGCTCCTTATTGTCACAGGAAAGCGAGCTGTCGTAACAGTCATATGAGTATTAAAAGCAGGGCAGTTGTTACACTTATCAGCAATGTGGTGGGTTCACACAAACTCACACACAAATTTCCCCCTCCCCCCCAGTATCTCTGATATAGTTCATGTAATGAAACCTCCAGAACTGAAGGGAGATCGGGGAACTTGGAAAATTTCACCCTGAATTATTTCTTTCTCCTCTGACATACCTGACGCGTCTCTCTTGCGCAGAGAGAAAATCCATACGAAAAATTTGTCAGGTTTTTTGCTAGAGTCAATGGTGTTTCTGCTTCCAAATCTTCTGCAGAAACAGACTTGGCAGGTCTGTAGATGGTTGTATCCCACGGGTGTGAAGACATCATAGTAGGAGACGCTGCCCTCACACTGGGCCCGTGGATAGAGTGAAGGATTCCTCCGTGTAGCTACCAGTCAGAGGACGGAGAGAGAAAAAGAAAAGTTTCAAGACCTTTAGATTCAGAGAATAAAGGGAAGAAGATATATTTGCTGGGGAGAGGAGGGTAATTTGATCCAGGAAGACATAAAGACCTGAAAACCCATGATTCCAGTGATTAATATTTAATATCATATTTAATATCAGTCCTCTTGCCGGGCAAGTGTCCCTAGCCATAGCGTTTTCTGCACTACTTGGTGGAGAAGGGTTTTACCTGCTTCTGCGGGAAGCACAGCTGTGCAAAGCTGTTTTCTCTGTACGTAAGGGAAAGAAAGAATCTGAAAGCTCTGACGCAAACTCAGCACTACCATTTTGGCATTGTCTCCTGCCAGTAGAATAGGAGCGCGTGGTGCCTGACTTGTATCTCCGTAGCTGGTCTGAAGGCAAAACTCAAAATTCACTTAGAAACGCTATACGTTGCAAAAGAAAAAAGATAATGTATTGTTTAAAAACAACACAAACACCCAAGAACCTCCTGAAAATGAAAATACCTTTAAAGATGTATCATTCTTAAAGCACAGGACACATCTTAATTGTCCATACCTGAACCAAGAAGTACCTACTCCTGCCGACCAGTCAGCCTGGAAACTGATAATCAGTTGCTTTTCAAAGTTTTAATCACCACATTCTATGTGGAAAAAATCTCCTATGCTGTGAAAAACACAGTGAAGATTTTTTTGAACATTTGTTCAAAAAAAATGGGAAAGGAGCTGATTTTCTTCACTTTCTAACAAGAACCTTTCCAGTGTCAGTTTCTAATACAGGCATCTTGTTTGACCTAGCATGTTATATTGAACATGATATTGAATTATACTGAACATAAACCAATAAATTCTTCTGTCAATTTTTTTATGTCAAAACTCGGTCCTGTGACTACTGACGGTGACTTCACACAGACTGCTCTGGAGTCAGGACTTGGCTGATGGTTTCTAGGTACTTAAGAATTGTAGTTATATCTCTGCTCCATTTAAATAATAGAATATTTGATGCAGAATGAAAAAAATTGTGTTCATTTCACTGGGTCAGGTTTTCACCTCTGGTATCAGAATTGACTTACGAAATGGCAGAAGGAATTAAGAATTTCTCATTGTTTAGTGGAGTTTAAAAACCAACAAGGAAGATTTTAATTTCATATCCCTGGTACTGCCAAAGTTTAGTCAAAAATACTAAACAGTGATTACTTTTGGCAAAATGAAACATGAATATAACTTATTTATGAAGATTATTTTTTCAGTAGAATCTCTGATTTGACAGAAGAGCACAGATATTCTGCTACAAGTTTCTTATGTGGTATTCACATGTTCTAGGATTATTTACATCAGTTGTAGAGGTGTTTGATTTTCATCCACTCCTGTATCCGTACCACCACCATCCTAAGTTATTCATCTGGGCTTTTACTCACATCTTTATGACTGACTTGCAATTTCAATAATTTTTTATACGGTTATTCTGCAAGTACTTTCCAGTACTTATAAAACAAAACCAAACTGGAAATACAGGGAGAAGTCCCACCCTGTTGTGTCACCTTGTCTCCTGTATAGGTCATGAGGAACCTTCAGAGACCCACAGGGGGGTGAAGAAGGATTCAGTGAGAGTTTGGAAGGGCTGGCATTGGAACGAGTGGAGCAGGGTGCCATGTACACTTTGAGCGGTGGCTTTCGCACCCACCTGCTGGCCGTGGAGTCTCACTGACTCCAGAGCTCTGCGTCCCATGCACGTTTCTGCAGAGAACGTGCTTTAGCAACCGTGGACCCTGGTGGGGGTCGCCAACACCTGCCCTCAAGCTTGGTTCTCACCTCACTCCCTCCACCCCACCCCAGTCCTCTTCCCTGTTCCCAGTTCCTTTGCTGCCTCCTAGCTGCCTTCCTTACCTGATATTCCTATTACTCAGACTCTCCTCCTCGTCTCTCATCACAGACAAACTGAGTTTCATTCTCCAGACTTACTGCTGAACTTCTGAATTTCCCCACTACACTGTGTCTCTTATCCCTTTTCATTCCCCTCCTGCCCACTTCCCTCAAGTACATTTCATCAGAACCTCTTTTGCTATGAAGATTACAATAAAAATAAAGTTGCGTGATATGTTTGACTTGAATCATATACCCAACTAGAGGTTATAGAACTCAGTTTTGCATTTTACACCCAATTCTGACTTTTTCCCCCGTGTTCAAACCTAGGCTTTGGGACATGCTCTTTTTTATCGAGGAGTTATCTACAGTGTTTAAACCTGACTGGTGATTTTCAAAAAGCCCAAACCCAGCAGAAGCTGAAGTTTATTAAAACTGTCTTTGTGAACGTTTTCACTAAACCTAGATCTTCTTAAAATTTTGAGACTGTTGCTGGCATAAGGATTTGAAACTTGAAATGTATTCATGACAAATTCAAACAGGACAACTAACATGTATTTTCCAATGTGGCTACAAGTCTCGCTTCTGGTGTGCCAGCAAAGCCCATATGACCAATGCAAGTATGCAATGACATAAGATATGATGACATAATGATATAAGCAAAACTAAATCTTGCCAGTGGGTTTACAATAAGATGTGATTATGGGAAATGAAGAATCATTCGAGCTGAAAACTTGGCCAGCTTCAGAACTAGAGAACTAGTGAAAATTGAGTCTGGCATAAGAAAAATTAGGAACCTGTCCCCAATAATATAACTTTCTTTGAAAAAAACTGGAAAAGGCATACAGAAGTCTATATGAAAAGTCATGCCAGTCTCTGCATCACACTGTCTTTTCTTTTACGACTCAGTGACATAACGATACCTGTTACGCAAATTAAAAGTGAGGAAGAGAATCTATCTGTTATTTTCCTGGACACTGTAAATAACCATCACATTGTAAAAACACAGTTAGATTTTATCTCTCTGTTGCAAATGTAGTTTTTGGGCAAACAGGTGATGGTAAGGAGAGGTGGGGAGAGAACGAGAGAGGGAAAAGGACAGGGACAAGGTTGGTCTTATGCAAGAGCCACATAGGACACATTTTTAGTAGATAAAAATATAACATACAGTGATCTTGAGATGTGCTAGGTAATGACACAGCAAATGACAGTGTGGAAATTTTTGAACTGGAATACAGTATTGTAATCTACTTCAATAATGCAGTATTAAATTCAAGCATGCACAAAGCACTGGGCTGTCAAAGCTCAGTCCACTAACAACAGTGCCACTAGTTCACTGCAAAAAACGTTCCTGATGTAACTTCTCCTTTTTATTTAATATTTGCAAATGTCACCATTATTTTAATAATATTATTTTAAGCATTTGTACCTTCCCTCCAATAATCTCCCTGATTACTACTGAAAGATTAAATTACTTGACTAAAGTAACACAAGCACAGATTATTTGTTTCTGCCTTGTGCTGTAATTTCAAGATGAACTCTCTTCTCTGTTTAGACAAATGACTTAAAAATGGAAAAAAAAAAATCACATAAAGAATTTCTGACGCTGGGGATAACAATATTGGTTTTTTTACCTATGAATCAGGAATTCAAATCCAATCTCAATCTACAGTGACTGAAAGTTATTGATAAGTAATGGCTAGCATCATAGAAGATTTGAGTGCTTTCACTCCAGTTTCTGCTAAATAAAACCCCCTGTTAGAAAGAGACTCATATCCAGGGTGCTCTCACTTGCTGGCAGTTCCAACTGTAAGACTAATGCCCACAATTCATCTCAGACCTAACAACTGTGAAGAGATTCCTAAAAAACGCACAGTAAATTTTTTTTGCTTCAATTGACTTCCTTTTTGTTATTTCTCTCTATACCCAGCTCATGTTTTTCACTGAATCAGATACCTCTGGCCAGCTGTTCCTGGTTCCAAGAGTGAGCCACCAGAGCAGTGTTGCGGTACCTCCAGGGGCTCCTACACGGTGCAGGCACTTGCCCGGAGTCAGGGGACTTCCAGGATCTGTAACCAAAACATGAGAAAGACTTTGCTCTTCTCCAGATGAACTTACAGGAGACTACTCCTAACAAGTCCTTGCAGCTGGAGATCTTGCCCCACCTCATTCACCAGCCCTGCCCTCTCCCAGCTGCATACCCTGTTCCTTCACCTGTGCTGCTCTGATGCTTGTTGGACACTTGCATATGTTGCAATAGTAAGGTGTTAGGTGATCTGAAGCAATCTCATACAAATTCACCCTCAGGTTGTAAGAGCAGACAGCATGGCATGTCTTGCAGCTGTCCTAATTCCGCTGAGCCTCTCTGCCACGGAGGGGCACGTCCTAGGACCCCGATGCTCCTTTGCAGCCCTTTCCTACATCTCAGCGAACACAGAATTTACAGGGATGAAGTCAGTGCCTGAATATCTACAAAGATGAGCTCCTCTCTTCACAGCCACGAGGAAAGCATAGTGCTTGGGAGCATGCAGTGACTTGAAATGCTGCAGCTTGTTCGACATGTTCTGAGCCTGTGACCCTTCATTTCCAGGACTATCTGTGTGTCTTCATAAGCATTCAAACTTTTGCTTCGATAATAAGAAAATCAAAGTAATTAAAGAATGGAGTATTTCAAGTAAGAAAGCAATGTAATCTTTACATACTGGACTTCATATCTCACAGGAGGGTGGAAAATGTCCCTGGTGGCCTCAATCACGTGACCTCGAGGACCCTGTAGTCCTCCTACAAGACTGCTAGGTGTGTGAAATGGGGAAACTCACTGGGGCAATTTCCTTTCTTCCTCTTTCATTTTCCACGTGTGTCTGTGAATATAATATTCTTAACTGGAAAATTCAAGTTTAAAAAAAAAAGGTAGCTGGCACTTTGAAAAGAAAGATCATATGAGTTTCGGCAATGGCCAAAGAGTTCATATGCCCATATTTTTTGCACTGAGGAACAACGAAAACCACAATGAAATTTACGACTTGAATTTCTTCACATCTCTCTGTATTACCCAGTGGAAAAAAGAAGTTAGAAGAGATACCTGGATCATCCATCAAGATCAATAGTGATCTCCCACTGTCACAATCAGGCAAGAGACACTTATTTCAGAGCTTCCCCTGAACAGCCCCTTCCCAAGCTGTGAAACACTGCTCTGATTACCTTCAAAATGGAAGATTACAGGACCACAGTATCTCACAGTAAGAAAGCAAGACAGGAGAGCAGAGAAAGGAAAGAAAAAAGAAAGAAACAAAGAAAGAACAAACGAACAAACTCCTGCTGCCAGAGAAAGGCAAAAAAAACCTCTCACAGTCCTTTGCAAGTCTGACTGAGTTCTCCCTGAGCCTCATCCCATTTATTGGCTTAATGCTAAATACATGAGCAAGATATAGTCTTAACAGTTTCTCAAAGCAGTGACTCTGGGCTGCTGTGCCTTACTGGCAGCAAGTCAAAGGCTTAAGCAAAAGCAGCATTTTGCCCTTCCGCCAAGGAACATCCTCATTACATAGGATGGTGCATGGACAGAACAAATACAACTTTCTTTCCAAAACAGTGGCCCTGGGGGAACGGTTGAAAGAAGGGCAGGTATTTTGAGGTGGAAAGAAAACGGTTGGAGTACTGTGCATGCTGGCTGTTCTGGGCAGCTGGCCCCATTCAGGCTGGGAGCAGCCAACTAGGATTTGGCTGGAGGATTGCTCCTACAACAGGTCACACACATGCCTCTGGAGCAGCCCGGATCCTGGATAAAGAAATTTTAGCTTTACACCTTTGTCTTGAGTTATATCTCAGTGGTTTAGACATAAGACCATGTCTCGTGAATACAAAGTTTTTGCAGAATCTTTGATTTTACTATTTTTCATCTGTGAGGGCTTGTTCTGAATGTGATGGAGTACTACGTGGCAGGGGGTTCTCCCTAAATATCTACTACCGATTCACAGATGATTTATCCTTTGGGTTAATGAAAATTTTCCGGAAAGAAAAATCCACCCTTATTTGCTTTCACAACCATTATGTTGCACTGTGTCAGAAGTTGCTTGATTTTTTTTTTTAACACCTGAGCAATGATAGAATCAATCACAAACATACCATAAACATATTTCATATTCCACTGTTTTCTTACCGTGAATCTCAACCTTTATCTCTCATCTTTGCAAACATATACCCACAAGTTTCCCTAGAGGTTTCACTGCTGCTAAAAAAGAACTATTTTGTGGATCCCCTTGTTGAAACACTGTCAGAACACCACTGCCATAGTATTCCCAAATCAGATTCTCAGTTCTGCAATGTTTTCTCTGTAGTCATCGAAAATTGGACAGCTTTGACAACAGCAGTGTGGTTTGACTAAAAAAGCAAAACACACAGGCAAGCTTATATTTAGAACTGCGGAATGATATAATCCTCTTGAGAAGAACAAAAATTCCATTTTTTCTTTTAAGAATTATAAGAAACACACCCTTTTGATTGGAAAAGGCTTTTTCATTTCTGTTGGGTCTTGTATCAGATAGAGACAGTGAAATAAGCTCTGAGTGTCTTAGCACACAGACATTAGGTTTTGTGTCATAAAATCTCCCACTTTAGAGATGATTATCTAATGCACAGAGCGTGTCCTGAACCACAGTCATCGGTCTCAACATTGCCTCCTTTGCAGGTGCCATAGGGTTCAGACATAGGCATTACGCCCCCCCCCCCCCCCCCCCCAGCATCCTTTGGTTAGCCAGCACAACGATCCAAAACAGCTTGATTAAAATATCGGAATTTAATAGGATATTTTGTTAATGCCTAATTTACTTCACATTGTAGGTATGACTGTCTTACCACGAAGTCGTTAAGGGAGGGAAGCACTGCCAATGTGTAAGTTTGTTCCCTTAATTCTTCTCTTATTTCTTACCACGTTTCAATCCAGCTAGACGTAAAATGTTTGCTCACCCTAGCTTGGATTTAGAGCCTAAAATCAAACTGGCACACTTCCCAATGGCTGAACCAAACAACGAAAGTAAAAGACCTTACTACTGCATCTAAATGTTTTGTAAAGCTCTTTCAAGAGGTCAAGGGATATCATCTCTTTAGACAATACCTTGCCTTCCTGCTTTTTTCCTAATAGCTTGGACAATTTAGTCCATTATTGTCTTAAGCGGGTATCAGAATATGATGTTCAAAATTATTATAAGCAACTGCAAATCTGCCCAACCACTATACTGAGTTAGAATATATGAAATGTATTTGCTACCTTATTAAAATGCTGTTAAGGACTCGACTCTAGAAGCCTTTGTACTGTGATCATATTTCATTAGGCAGTCAGATACACCAGCTGGCACAGGTGAATCTCTCAGTAGCTCTGAATTTCGATCAAGGTGCCAGGCAGGCTTGGACACATGAATTTGGCTTTCTGGTTGCGTTCAAATACAGTTGCTTTTTCTGTAACTGTTAGTCATGTTTAGGCAAGAAAAAATATCCACGTTCTACCGGGTATACGCCTCTGTGCCTGAAAAGGAAAAAAAAAAAAAAAAAGTAATTACTCATGCAAGACCCATCTTTTCTGAAATTAAGACTCCAGCTCTTCTAGGTGAGAAATAATAACTTGTTCTATTGTTCTGTGGCAAAGTTTTAATGAGTTTTAGACTTGCTATCCGTACAGAAGTGTCAGAATGTCCAAATTTTCCATTCCTGACACTTATTCTAGTTTATCTTTCTTGCCATACTTAGTATCTGCCAACAATTTCTAGGTTGTATTTAGCAGAGCACAAGACCTGAGGAAATACCTTCACATTTTGCGAGTCTAGCATGCTGTGGATGACTGCTCATGGTAATAAGGTCTAAGCAAGATGGTGTGAGCATGAATGCCTTTGTCAACAGAAGAAGCTCTAAGGCTGGCATGATCACAGCCTCCCTAGTAATGGATACTGCTAAACTGATATAGATACGCTGAACCAATATAGGCTCCTTTCTGCATGGAAACAGCTAAGCTACTAGCCATCCCAGGGGGTCCTTTGATGATTTTATTTTCACATTTTATGGCCCAGCAATTCATTAAGAAACATTTAATTTAGTAACGAAGCCAATTTTTTCAGGATATCCAGAGTTTCCATTTTCACATTAGAGGTAGGTCCTAAGAAACGCAGGCTAGCGTTGAAAACAAATGGGAAACTGCCTTCAGGAAAATAACCAAGATAAGGTCCAGTAGGAGGGCTTATGCTCATGGACAGTTATAGACAGACCCACACTGTTCTGTGGTGTTATCTTACTGGACATGAGCAACCAATTTACATAGCCTTGTTAGAAGGACACAGCAGCCTAGAAATAGTGCTTCTAAAACAGACCCTTGTTGCTCTTTAGCAGCTCAGGGCATGGGCAGAGAAAGGCAGCTGGGTGCGAGCAAGAGGTTCTGCTGGAATATCTGGCCTCACAACAAGTCAGGGTCTCTGCAGGAAAACAGGAGACATTGTGCCTATCTGTGTAGGCATATCACAAAAAGACTTCCTCCTTATTACACTTGAAATCCTCAAGATTTTCCCAAGAGCTGTTCACTGGGGTTTTCACATTCCTGCTGTACTCTTTTTTTTTTTTTTTTTAAATCATTTCTCATATTATCACATTATGTTCACAGATTAGGTACTCACTAGTCTGAGAACGGAAGAACAAATTGTTTGTGAAGTAGTACTCGACTCCTTTTCTTCCCTGTCTTTTCAATGGACTTGATTGTGGGCAGAGATAAGGATGTCAAACAAGATTTAAATGAGCTTCTTAAAGATGGATCATAAACTCTGTCAACAACTTATCAGCGTTCTTTTGCTTGAAATACATAGCAGCGATGCTCTGCAATCTTGTAAGACAAGGAGGGAAATACACTGGCTGGAAAATAAGGAACCAATGCAAGGCACAACATGCTCAATTTGATCTTCTTTTCCACCATAAATGCAGTGACAAGAACGCAGTTTGTTTTTGCGTAAACAACAACAAAATTTTATTGGGCATTTTTTGAAAGTACAGAATCGGGGATTAGGTTGAATCCTTTCCAGAACTGAATGTCTAGGAAAGTTTCAGCTGCTCCCATCTGCTATGGGGTCTCTTAGCCATGTAGATGAAGAGCTGGCAAACAACAATAGCATGTCCTGCTCTGGGAAACCTAAGTTCATGGAGTAATCTGAAATTGCACACTTTGGGGTGTGAAGACCCCACAGCTGTTACACTTCAGATTCATCATCACTTATTAGGGAAATGGAAGAGAGGCGTATTCTCAGGGTAAACTATGGAAAAGAGACAAAACTATCTGATAATTTGCAAATGAATTACAAGGTAAGCTGGTATGATACCGGATATGAGCCTGCTCTTCTCAGGACTGATGCAGATCAAGGGAGGTCTGAATGCTGGGTGACTACATTACCATGGAGATAAGCCTCAGCTAGAAACGTCCTGCCTCTCAACACATCTTATAGGCTGTGACTCAGCTCCAAGCTGCAGGGGCCAGACAACTTTGGACTGGTTCTGGTTTCAAACTGAGCCTCCGTTTCTGATGTACATTTGTCATAAAAATTATTTAAAATGACATTGTATATAAAATAAGTACCATATGATTTTTATCTAATATTTTAACTCTTGTTTTTGCCCGGAGGAAAAGCAGTAATTTTTTGCTTTTACAAACCTGAAGGCATTAAAAATATCTGCAAATTCAAAAACAACAACTCAAAAATCTAAGAAAATGTAGTAGTAGGAAAGAGGGGTAAAAAATGACACTACTAGTTTCCATTATGTAGGCTTAGAGAGGACAAAATATAAGTTAGCTGACTAATAGCAAAAAATAAAAGGGAGTCAAAGCTTTCTTTATCATTCAAGGCCCACTATCATAGCCAGAGATATGCTGCTTTATGCCATTTGAGGGCTAGGTCACTGAAGAGTTTTGGTGCTTTTTAGATGTCTCAGTCACAGGAAAGGCACATCTGTGCTGCCTTGACCACATGCCACCGACCAGGCTGGTGCCCTGAACTGCAGAGTGGTATAAGAAACTCAGAATATAGTTTGGTATTTGGCATGGGGTTCCTAGGCATTTTGAGCAGGGTCTTGACTTACTAGGTGAATCTGTATTAGGTTACAACAGAGAGAGAAAAATCAAAATCAGTTTTTGGAAGAAGGTTATGTCACACTGCTGAAGTTAGAGCACATGTAGTGAAAATCACGTAGCATAGGAAAATATTATCACTCTTTGTTCATCCACAGGCAGACTGGCATGGAACACAGCAATACAGGGAAAGGAACTGCAGCAGAAACCCTTTGGGATTATACCAGACACAGCATGTGTTAATTGCTGAGAAAGTCCGGTCAGGTGGCACTATTTAAAAAGAAACAATAATTATGCACATCTGTACAAAACCAACTGGTGATCTAGATCAGCTCAGAGGCTGAGTGGTATCTGGGGGCCTTTGGCAATGACACTACCAAAGGTAAAAATGGCTTGCAAAAATAATTGCAGGTAACTTATGAGCAAACTTAATTCTGAGAAAGAAGTAAATGTCTTATCTGAGTGTCTCATCAGCGACAGTTTCCTGTTCAGGGCCTTTGTGGCTATCTCTAATTTCATAAGGCATAAAAAAAAGTCTCTCAAATTCAGCTTGCAGTTGTGTAAGACATTTTACTAGGCAAAAGAAACAAAGCCCCAGATAACAGTGGCTATACACAATGCAAATGTCTTTAAAATGAGGAGTGAATATCCTATTTGTATACCATACTGACTATTAGGAAAGTTCAGACCTATGGATACCATGGATACCTGTGTAGCACAGGATATATTTGTCAGATATCAATTTATAAATGTTTATAAATGTCAGGATGTCACTAATATAAATATTTGACATTTATATTCATTGGAACCAGACACAGATGGAATCAATTTCAAGCTGCTGTTGGCAATCTAGCTAGCAAAACGCCCATAGAACAAGGTCAAGTTATTTCCTAAAACCTGAGACAATTTGGGCAACTGCAAAGACAGTTGATTCAGGCTGTGGGGCAGAACTCTTAAAAGAACAGAAACAAAACAGTAGTTTGTTCACTTAAGTTAAAACTACAGAACGAGGTAAATGATGTCTTTCCAGTTGGCTCCTGAATTCCAGTATGGCCTTTCAACATCAGCAGTCCCACTGCTGTGGTGAAGAAAGTCATAGAAGAGACTCATCCAGAATCTACTGAATTCCTGTTGGAAAACAAAACAAAGCCTAGGAACAAACATTAATACTCCATTCTGAAGACTTTCCGTTTTGAGGACAAAGCAAAAATTAATGTTTAAGGCTACTAAAACCTCAGTTGGCTAAGCTGAAGCTAAGGGAAACAGCCTAGAAACAAAGAGGATTTTAATTGATAAAGGGAGATGAATGGCAGAATAAAAAAAAGAATGCATTACCATTGTGATGCAGGACAAGAAATGATGCAGTTTTACCTTGTCCTGATTCTGTTTCTATGAGCCCCCAAAGCAGATCCTCCTTAATTTCTGCTTTTTCTTACAGTAATCCATTACAATCTTACATTTATGAAGGATAGACATCACATCAGCAACGTTGTTAATCTTGCTGCATTCACACTGAAGAGGGAAAAGAACAGAGCTGATGTGATGGGTCTTGTCAAGTCTTCCTCACTCAGCATCATAGTGCTTCAGCTGCCCACCACCTCACTCATCCTTGAGATTAGCTGATTCATGGGGTTCTGGGGTACTGTCCTTAGGTGGAAGAGGATGCCACTTGAAGAAATAATCCCCCATAGATCTTCCCTTCAAAGTGGTCTCATGGACAGGTCCCTTGACCTGTCACAGATGAGCTTTCCAGTAACATGAGAATTGCAACCATTGTATCCATTTAAACAAGCCTAAACCAAGCTCCACATAACATACAAACACAAGACAAAATACTGGCTGCCAAATTCTGCTTCCAGCTCCACCTCCCAGCTTGAGATAACACCACTGAAGTCAAGGCATTTACATTAGTGCAGTCCAATTCTTGACCTCTAAAAAGGCAGCTTCACAAATGGAAGAGTAAACAATCTCTTCTGCTTGATCTCTAGCGCTAACAGAGGTCAATATGACCAAAAGTCTTCCCTAAGAGCCAGTTATATGCTCCCTTGCAATAGCCCACTCCTGGCCTTTCAACATGGATGGGTAAGCAGGCAAAAAGTTGTTTTCAAATCTGTGGCTCAGCCCACAGCCTGGTAGGTTTTCAACAGCAATTGTGTAACAGCACAATCTTGCTCTGAAACATTAAACATCCACATCATAGAAGCCACAATCACAGCCAGCCCAAAGCACACTTCAATTAGCATTCTCTGCATGCAGCACACTAAACCACCCTCTGCTTAATTCCTATCCCACAAAACTAGGAAATGCAGTAATTCATACCCTCCAGCAAAAAGGGTGTGTTTAGGAAGGTGTTTCATCTAGGAAGTAGCTGACACCTGTGTCCTCTTATGCTCAAAACCTTGAAAGGAGGCTAGGCAAAGCAGAGTCTTCTTGACACAAGACAAAGCAAAGCAAGGTAAAAAACCGTGAGATAAAAATAGAATGATTTTACTCAAAAATAACTCAGTACATAAGAAATATAAGTGAAGTTGTATCAAGGGGACGAAAATGGACCTCATGACCAGAATCTAAACACTGTGATCATTACAGCCTTACATTACATGGCTGTAGGGGATTAGTAGTCATTCCCTCCCCGTCTCTAAGGCTGAAATCAAAAGGAATATTGAATGCAGAGTTCAGGGCTTTTCTGTACTGGCACTGGCTGGCCTTACTGTGCATGGAAAAGTTTGAACATTATGGCAGTAATCTCAGCAGTTTCATATTCTCAGCAGCACCGGAAATGTACTGCCTTTAACATGCAAAAGGACAAGATATTCCTGCATTCAAAGTGTGCTGTGATCATTCTTTGTGATGAGAAATCGAGACAATTTGTTTTCATATAAGTTATCAGCTTGAGCTAAACACCACAGAAAGCCTCGTGTTCTTAACTCAGGAAAATTAAGGAGAATTAATTAATCTCATGACGTACCAGGAAGCTAAGACCTGAGATAGAGACACATGCTAGCTCTATCATCTATTAGAATTCTGTCACTTAATTTGGTCAGGCGCCTAGATAGGCATGAGGAAGAAGAGGAGGACAGAACGGCAGGGAGCCTTTGACCATAACCATGTAAATGGCATTTGTCTGGGAAGGGTCAAATAAAGATGGGGTCCTCTTTGTTCTGTTGTTTTGGCTCTTCCGCACAAGAGCTTGCAACTCTCAGAGATCAGTGTGAGCTATGACATACAGGTACTTTGGAAGATCTGAGTCACTGGCATATTGAATGTCTCAGGCACTTGAACTGAGAATTTTGTCTTCAATGGCTTGATTTATAACCCCCATTTTATTTGCCTCCTCTTCCTTTCAGAGAGCTCAAGACATAGGATATGCCATCCCATAGCTGGGCTGAGAAAGATTCTCTGTTTAATCCCAGATCAAACATGGCACAGCCAGGCTCATCCTGATTTCCCAGCAACATAATTTTAACTTGGTAGTTCTAGTCACATGTGACCTTGGGCCTCTCTCTGTAAGTGTAAGGTGTATAAACTGAGGCTGGCATGATGCCTTTCTTGCTTTCCTCACACTTAGAGATTTTTAGCCCAATATTGGGAACAGCCTTGTTCTGCCTATACTAACACTTGTCCTACTGTTAGCATCATAACCTGCTGACAAAGGACATAGAAAATACTAATGAAAACAGTATTCTTGAAAATGGAAGTAGAAGAACTGCTGTAGTACAATAGAGGTTACTGGAAATTCCTCTTGTGGTTCCAGACCACTGCACTCTTTGCAATAAACTGTCATCCAGGACAGGTTGCTGTGGTTCCCTGTAGTATCTTTAGAAATGCCTTAGCAAAAGCACCATCTTTCTGTGGGGGAAAAAGGGGGAACAGGCAGCATCCCCGGACTAATCTCTGTCAAGTAGGGGATGAACACGAAAAGTCCCTCCTTAATAATTCCATGACCTGGAATATCACTATAGTTAGAGCAAGTTATACTAGCAGGGTTGCTGTGAGATTCAGCTCTGCTAGAATTGCCATATTGCTGTCTATGATTGCTCAGAACAAAAAAAAAAGAGTGCACAATGTAGCTCTTGTGCTTTGAATCAGGAAGAATTAGATCTGCTGCACATATGCTATGCTGCAGAGAATAGAAAATATAATTGTATGGCTTACTGGCTGAATTTGCATTTAGAAAGTAAGTATCACCTGGTCTACAGGCCACCAACTATTTCTGTGCCTGCAGTCAATGTCTTCCCCGAAAGATTCCCCCCACCCCCCCCCGCAGGGTGACTGGAAAGAGGATGTAGTCCTTTCCTACCTACATTCTCTCCATATGACACCTCTGATGGACGAGTTTTAGAATGTGCTTCTGGACGCTCTTCAAGGATAGTAGTGTGGAAGGCGGAACAGTCTATCCTTGACAAATGGAAATCCTGGAAAAATAGCCAGACTTTTCATATTTTATTAGAAAAACATTTAAGTAGTTAAAGATAATGTATTCGGTTAAAAGTCAAAGGGTGCGTTATCATTACGTGAATACAGTTGTAGGTGGTAAGGGGCATCAGAGCTCAGTTACTGCTTGAGGAATGTGTCTGGCCTCTGGTTCTCTCTGAGCGTTGGGCCATTTGGAGGACTGCCGTGTGGTTCCCCAGTGCGTCTGCTCCAGGAGCCATGCAGAAGCACATCCCAGAGTGGAAGAGAAGAGGTAGCGCTGCACTGTGAATGCATGGGAATGCAGGTCTCCATAGTGAAGGGAGCCTGTGGCAGAGAACTAACAAGCTCTTTCCATGCTCAGAGCATGGGGAGTGACCAGTCTCATGTTTGCAGATAACAAATCCATTGGGGCAAAAATCCAAGAGATTGTGCACAGTTTGTTTATGCTGTGCTGATGTCCAGGTGTGATTTCTTTTCTCTGTGATGTCACAGTACCCAGCCGTTTCGGACTGAGAGACATGAAACATCCCCAAAACAGCTGAGTTTCACTATACTGAAGTGCCATGGACACAGAAGATGCTCTTTTGGCCAGCTGCCCTCATTTTGAGAGTGACAGAAAAAAACCCAACTAGTTAGCATTGTTCTTGTGTATACTAGACCTGAGAAAGTAGCGGGCAAAAGTATTCTGTATGTTTTGTTCCAACTAAAAACTAATGTTGATCTGAATACACTTGGGGACTATTTTGCACTTCACAAATATTAAAATACTTGGAGTTCCAAGTTCCAATATATCCTGAATGAATTTCTAATAATATTATGCATTTATTTTAAAAATCTTCATCAAGAATGCCTGCTGAGTTTGCTTTGCTATTAACTTTTTTTTTTGCTATTAACTATTAATGATTTGCAAAAGGAAAATAGTGCTATTAAACATATCACGTGAAAGGTATAACTAGTGGATGGTTATGTAAATTTGATGGAATTGTTTCTGTTAGTTACAACAAACAATGCAATCACACCGAAACAACGTAATTTCAAATTGAACGTTCTCTTCTTATATTCATGACTAGAATCATGCTGGTTATTTATGTAAGTCATTCTGCCAGAACAGAGCTGATATCACATAATTCATTAACCATGACTGTGCAAACAGCAAATCATGAGTACCCATTGAAAATTCTTGATGTAATTGAAGACTGAGAAATATGAAATGCAGTGTAATTGTTCTGAACGAAATACGTGTTTGAGCCTCACTATTTCTTTGTAAATAATAAAAGTGTGGAAAGTTGTCTGATTATTCTGAGATTTATTTCTCAGTTTAACTGGAATTAAGCTGATGAAAGCCTGTTGATTTGTTAATAATAGTAGACACACCATTTTTAGTCTTGCATAAATTTAGAATGATAATAGAGAATGAACAATTAGAACATTTTAGCAATTACATTGGCTAATCCCTTGAGACAGGCTTATTGCTCAATTTAGGTGATATAAATCTCTCCAAAACTCTTTAACAGAGTTTGAAATAAGAAATAGAAGCTGAAATTTAAAATAATTTTATTCCGTGGGAACTTTGAATGATTGTTCCTCCATAGTGTCCTCAAGAAAAAATGAAAGTTTTCAATATAATTCTCCTTTCCTAAGTTTTTAATATTTAAACTTACTGCCTTTCTGCCTTTTCTATTCATCACCTAGTCTAGAAATATGTCAGGGAAGATAAAAAATAGACCTTTATTCATTTTTAGATCCTATTTTTATCTTCCTATTGTGGATCTGTATCTTTCAGTGCTGAAGACTATTTTTTCCGTGTTGGCAAGAGGACATCGTGTTTCTCACATCCTTTTTGATCAAAGATGAACTAACTGGAGCTGGTTTTGTAAGACTGTAGCCACTTCTACTGCTTTGAAGAAAGTTAAGCACTATGTGGAACATATACAGGAAGTTTAGTGGCCATGCAAGGTCAGTTAAAAGACATGGAATGAAAACTCTCAGTTAATTTCTTGTCTTTACTCTAGATGATGATGACGCTCAAGAACTCAGCCACTAGAGGGTAATATAAGATAAGGGAAAATACCCTCAAATTTGAGCTATGGCCTTTTTCCACAACTGAGAAAAGGCTCAGATTTAAGTGACAATATTTATCCAAATCAGATAAACGGACTCACCTCTTCTATTGCAGTTGTGCATTTCAGTTTTGCCTGGCGTCTAACACTAAATATAGAACAAATTCTAAAGACATTTTGAAGTACTTTTCTCTCAAATTGATACCGATGCTTTCCTTAGCTGAACTATAGCAACAATAAAAAGTGAAACCTCATGTGAACGAAGTAACTGGTGACCTGGATTCCAAGAAGGAAGATCACAGAGTCTTTTGTGAGTTTGTAAGCATCCTAACTTCAGCAAGGGGAACATGTATTTGCTAAGACTGCTTGGTCACAGTGAGGAGCTGCTGCTGCTTACACTCAGGTGGTATGTAGGAGCCACAGCCTAGGATCAAGCCACATATGTAGAAGGTGCTGTAGATGTGGGAGGAGGAGTATGATGTGGCATTCATATCAGCTTCTCTGCTTAAAAAGCTAAATTGTCTAAGGACATGTTTTCTAAAGCCCAATGAATCCTCAGAGAGAAGTCCTGAAGACAACTGTTTAAATTCAGTGTTAGCAATTTTTATGGTCCTTTCAGGCAGGTGAACCTAAATCCCCCTGAAGCTAGAAATCCCCCCGCCACTAGAAATTTTTCCAAAGTGGAATTTGGCCTAATGAATGCGAAAAGAGATTTTCTAATGGCATCATAGAGAGTAGAATTAGAAAAGACTGCCCTATTCGGGCCTAAAAAAATACAACCAAAAGCCCTGGGAACTGTTCAGAGACTTTTCAAGCTGAATGGAAGGCCACTGAATGCTTCTCAGATACCAAAGACTAGCTCAGGGATAATGACCACATTACGGAGCTTATTGACTACATTATAATGTCAAGTGCCTTGTCCTCTCGATTTTCAAATAACCTAAGAAGTAAGGTTTTTGCAAGTTCCTTGGGGATGAATACCTCTGCACTGACTCATACAGGAAACTTCTGAACAACATGCAGTGGCTGCTGTTATGTTCTCAAATCTTTATGCGCAAACAAGCCAATACAAAAAACATCACTAAATGTTCTAGGCACTATACTATGCAAGCTGTCTGATTTTGCTAGTATTTAAATTTCCTCAACTTTTCCTCGTTTTCATTTATTCAGTGCAAATGAATTTACAAACATGGCTTACGTCAATAAGATCAGAACTGAAAGCTAAGAGCTTATCAGGAATGTCTATGTATACCACACCTGACAGACTTGTATCAGGTTCAAATCCAAGGCATTGGTGGAAAAAGAGGCCTATGTGTCACAGCAATACTGTAAGACACTATGAAAATAAAAGCTATAATCACAATTACAGATAAGTTGCCTTTGTTTACTTCCAAAAGTAATTCAGATAATCTATATTGTATAGCATTATAGCTATGGGGATATATTTTGCTTGGGGTCAGTGAGTTTGCTTTATAACTAGTTTTAAATTGTAGCTTTTCTAGGTTACTCTGAATGCCCACAGTCACTCAGTGTTGTACAATCAAGAAGGATCACTAGAGCCTAAGGAAACAACAGAGTTCGGACTATGCGGTCCATAACCACTTCTGTGACTCCCAACATGAAGGTAGGCTCTTTCTTTGCTGGCTGAGTTTGATTGCTTTGCGAAAACAGGACTAAATGAAGTAACTGAAGCAGTAACTTAGTGGTTGGTCCTTTACCTACAAAAGGCCTAGCCTGCTATCATTCATTTCACATTTTTGAGATGTGATTTGACAGTAATTGACACTACACCCAAATGCAGATGTCTGTGGGAGCTTTGGCTGATTGTAGAGGCAGGCTTAGGTCTGGAGTTTTCAACTTTTCACAGAATCACAGAATCTCAGAATGGTTGAGGTTGGAAAGAACCTCTGGAGATCATCTAGTCCAACTTCCCTGTTCAAGCAGTGTCACCTAAAGCACATTACCCAGGACCCTGCCCAGACAGCTTTTGCATTTCTCCAGAGAAGGAGACTCCACAACCCCTCTGAGCAACCTTGTTCCAGTGTTTAGTCAGCCTCACAGTAAAGAAGTTTTTCCTCATGTTCAGAAGGAACTTCCTGTGTTTCAGTTTGCGCCCATTGCCTCTCATCCTATCACTAGGCACCACTGAGAAGAGGGCCCCATCCTCTTGACACCCTCCCTTCAGATACTTATACACATTGATTAGATTCACCCTCAGTCTTCTCTTCTCCAGGTTGAACAGGCCCAGGTCCCATAGCCTTTCCTCATAGGAGAGATTCTCCTGTCCTTTAATCCAGCCCTTCGCTGGACTTGCTCCAGGAGCTCCATGTCTCTCTTGTTCTGGGGAGCCCAGAACTGGACACAGTACTCCAGGTGAGGCCTCACCAGGGCTGAGGAGAGGGGCAGGATCACCTCCCTCGACCTACTGGCAACACTCTGCCTAATGCACCCCAGGAGACCATTGGCCTTCTTGGCCACGGGGGCACACTGCTGGCTCATGCTTAACTTGTTGTCCAGCAGCACTCCCAGGTCCTTCTCGGCAGAGCTACTTTCCAGCAGGTCAGCCCCCGGCCTGTACTGGTGCGGGGGATTATTCCTGCCTAGGTGCAGGACCCTGCACTTGCCTTTGTTGAACTTCAGGAGGTTCCTCTCCGCCCAGCTCTCCAGCCTGTCCAGGTCCCTCTGAATGGCAGCACAGTCTTCTGGTGTGTCAGCCACTCCCCCCAGTTTAGTATCATCAGCAGACTTGCTGAGGGGGCACTCTGTCCCTTCCTCCAGGTCACTGATGAATATATTGAACGAGACTGGACCCAGGACTGACTCCTGGGGGGACACCACTAGCTACAGGCCTCCAACTTGACTCTGCGCCATTCACCACAACCCTCTGAGCTCGGCCATCCAGCCAGTTCTCAAGCCACCTCACTGTCCACTCCTCTAGCCCACACTTCCTGAGCTTACCTAGGAGGATGTGATGGGAGACAGTGTCCAAAGCCTTGCTGAAGTCCAGGGAGACAACATCCACTGCTCTCTCCCCTCATCTCCCCAGCCAGTCATTCCATCATAGAAGGCTATCAGATTGGTCAAGCATGATTTCCCTTTGGTGAAGCCGTGCTGACCACTGCTGATCACCTTCTTGTCCTCCACATGCTTAGTGATGACCTCCAGGAGGAGCTGTTCCATCACCTTTCCAGGGATGGAGGTGAGGCTGACAGGCCTGTAGTTTCCTGGCTCCTCCTTCTTGCCCTTTTTGAAGACTGGGGTGACGTTGGCTGTAGTTGTTCTGGTCTCAGTTTAACAAGGTACTTAAGTATATGTTTAACTTCAAGTGTGTAACCTAACTCAATAATTCTCTAGATGACCTCAAGAGAGCCCTTCTAACCTAGAGTTATTCTATGATTCCTTGATTAATCGCAGCAATATTAACTTGGTGGTGTTTAAGGACATGTTTGTGCTAAAAATGTTACTAAATGTGGATTTTAGGGTCCACTGCAGCAGACAACTGTTTATTTTCATTGTTTACAAAAGAGAAATAACTAGACCCCAAAGACTTAATACATCTATTTTAGTTCTTGTTTGCACTGAAAACTAGATCAGCAGTATGTTTATTGCGTTCCCTAAATCATGCCAGACAGACAGCAAGAACCTTTTGCAAAAATTTTTCTAGCTGGAAAATTGAGGACGAGTTGATTCCTACATCAGCTCCATTGGCTTTAGCAATGTTGTGCCCACAGTGGATTTGATGTCTAGTCGAATAAATGGAGTAGAATCCGGAGAAAAGAATAAGAAATGTATTCATCTGCCCTGCACTGCTTGCTGCTGCTGTGATAAAATACAGCCTATTTTTCTAAAGATATTGTGGGAAGATCCATCCAGTCTAACCTGAATCTAGGCTACACAAGTCATCTCAGCTGTCCTTTAACCAGTAGTGAAAGAAAGGCTATTCAGCATACTCCAAAATAGACCCCTACTGTAGGATTAATCTTTGTTCCCTCTACTGACTCAATGACTTGTTAAGAAACAGCAGAGGATATGGAGCTGACTTGCTGACAAAGAAGGGCTCTTTTTGTTTTTCTCTGTTGTTTTTTCAGTGGAAAAAAATTATTCCAAAGTTTTAAGACTGTTTCCATTCATTTTATTGAATTTTACCTGACAAATTGCAATCTCCTTCGGTGTAACCCCGGGTCATTGTTTCTGAGGAATAACGGTTTGGATTTAGGATGCCTTTGATATATCCTACAGAAAGCCATTTTCTATAGCGATATAATTTTCAGCAGTGTATAACCATGAAGGAGATATGCTGTTTCTCCTTATGAAGCAAAGCTGTCATGGGGCTCTGCACTTTCACTAAGAAATCACGGCAGGGGTTGTTCTGATGCTACCCACTTAATGAACAGGTTGTCTAAGAGTGATTTTAATGGGAGTTAGATAAGGCATTACAAGTTTTTTTTTCTTTGCCAAGCTCTTGGTTTGATAGCTCTCTGGGACAGAAAACACCAGTTTCATAATTCACACAGAGCTTAAGCACAAAAATGTTTTTCCGTAGGCTTGGAAAACTGGAGGGGAGGGAGGATTGGTTTGCCTGATTTTAGGTTTTAAGGTTTCTGGTTTATGCGGAGGTTAAGATGAGCTAAAACCAACCTTTGCAAATGCTTGATACAGTAGTTGGCTTTTCACTTTTTACTCCCTCTCTGTCCCTCACAAAGGCTACAGATTCTTCGCCTCATAACTGTACGGTGTTTTCAGATTTTTACAGCCCTCACCCTACCCCTGAGTAGCTGAGCGTGATTAAAGATTTTGTGTTGCGAAAGATGGGGTGCAAAGTTCTCTGTCGATCTAATACTGAAAGGGTTCACAAATCCCACAAGAAGACATAGCAAACGTGCTCGCTGTTGTTTATGGAGAAACACTGTTTGAATAGTCAGGACATGCCTGCTTCCTTTGTGAACATATTCACAAATCCTAAGTGCTATTCAAATGCAAGCATAAATATAAAAATATCTGCACCAGGCAGTCCTTATTCATGGCAAGCCACTTGTCATTCTTGACTTTGAAAGTTTTAGTCAGCATTTCAGTGAGCAGCAATTACCCAGTATGACTCTGTAATGATGAACAGACAGTACTGAAAAACCAAATGATTGAAAATTGTTCTCCAAAACAACTCAGTTATAAGCAAGAACATTCTCCTTTTACCCAAGGTGCCCCCAAATAAGATGAAATAAAAGGATGAATTGAAAAATACCTGTATTAATATAATACTGTAGACTATACTGTAATAAATATAATTGCAACATTTATTATGAATTCCAAACAATACTTAACCAAAGGCTTAAAAAGGCTTTTCTCTCTGCTGCTCGTGCTGACTGTATTTTGCTTAGCTGGAATAATAAAAAAAAAGTTTTCCAGTTATAAAGGGATTTTCAATAGTAATTAGAATTATACAGAGGCAGATAATGTGGACAGGCGGAGTTTTACAATTAAGTGCCTTTGAAAAACTCAGGAGCTATTGATCTTTAGGTGTCTTTCAAATTCTCATTTGTTTTTTTTTAATTAGTTTTATTGAAGCGTTCTTACGTGGTGGAACAATGCTGTGTGAGCTGTGAATACTGCAGGAAAATGATTACTGGTTAAACTTGAAAGCTCTGAGTGGACTTCTACGCATATTTTAATTTGATGAAGGCATTTCTTGGTCTTATATGTAGAAGTGCACATTTGGGAGTGATTTGACTTGACTGAGCTTCTTCAAACAAGTGTAGCAAATCAAAATCTACATCTTTAGATCATCCACGCCTTACCAAAGTGTGAACGCACAACCTTTTAAGAGTCTCTCTTAAACATTGTCTATCAGCACATAGTTCTCTCAAAAGAGAAACAGCTTATTATTAATTTGTGTCTATTTCCTCTCAGGAAATCTTTTAAGATTTTACCTCGGAAGAAGCCCTATGATCGATGAAGTAAACTGTCAGGAGCTATTAGACAAAATAATGCTGGCAGTATATAGCAGCCCTCCTGCAAGATCTTGGACACCTTTCACATACCAGAATCCTGAGGCCTAAACTGTGGAATTTTCCTCGTCTCTCATGGGATACAAGGGTAAGGCAGCATGTGCACAGCTCAAGGTCTGGAGGTTGTTAGTGGGATTTGGTGGGTGCCTTCCAGTCTGGAATTCAGAGCTGCGTGCTGAACTTCAGAGTACAGACAGAGATGCAACAGAAATGAAGGTTCAAAGAAAACATCAGATTTGACTGTGCCTGGAGCAGAGTCTCTCTCCTGCTCTCGCTACACTACTGTGTAGACCCTAAACAGAGATTAAGCTGCTAGGGTCCTAAAGATAGGTGGTATGAAATACAATACAATAATAATCTTCCTCTCCCCGTGTCATCCCTCTTCCCCTCCTTAGCCACAAAACCATCTACCAATAGTCCACAGACCTTTCCACAGTAGTTCATGGACTTCCAAGGAGGAAAAGCATGTCTATCGATGACAGGCTAAGATTTGGTAATGGGGTTAAGGGTCTATTTACCAAAAACTGCCCGAATGGCACAGCTCAAAGGGTTGTGATCAATGGCATAGAGTCTAGTTGGAGGCCTGTAGCTAGTGGTGTCCCCCCAGGAGTCAGTCCTGGGTCCAGTCTCGTTCAATATATTCATCAGTGACCTGGAGGAAGGGACAGAGTGCCCCCTCAGCAAGTCTGCTGATGATACTAAACTGGGGGGAGTGGCTGACACACCAGAAGACTGTGCTGCCATTCAGAGGGACCTGGACAGGCTGGAGAGCTGGGCGGAGAGGAACCTCCTGAAGTTCAACAAAGGCAAGTGCAGGGTCCTGCACCTAGGCAGGAATAATCCCCCGCACCAGTACAGGCCGGGGGCTGACCTGCTGGAAAGTAGCTCTGCCGAGAAGGACCTGGGAGTGCTGCTGGACAACAAGTTAAGCATGAGCCAGCAGTGTGCCCCCGTGGCCAAGAAGGCCAATGGTCTCCTGGGGTGCATTAGGCAGAGTGTTGCCAGTAGGTCGAGGGAGGTGATCCTGCCCCTCTCCTCAGCCCTGGTGAGGCCTCACCTGGAGTACTGTGTCCAGTTCTGGGCTCCCCAGAACAAGAGAGACATGGCACTACTGGAGAGAGTCCAGCGGAGGGCTACAAAGATGATTAGAGGGCTGGAGCACCTCTCCTATGAAAAAAGACTGCGAGAGCTGGGCCTGTTCAGCCTGGAGAAGAGAAGATTGAGAGGCGATCTCATCAAGGTGTACAAGTATCTGAAGGGGGAGTGTCAAGAGGATGAGGCCAATCTCTTCTCCGTGGTGCCCAGCGACAGGACAAGAGGCAACGGGCAGAAACTGAACCACAGGAAGTTCCACCTAAACCTGAGAAAAAACTTCTTCACTGTGAGGGTGACAGAGCATTGGAACAGGTTACCCAGAGAGGTAGTGGAGTCTCCTTCGCTGGAGATTTTCAAAACCCGTCTGGATGTGATCCTGGGCAATATGCTCTAGAGGACCCTGCTTGAGCAGGGGGGTTGGACTAGATCATCTCCAGAGGTCCCTTCCAACCTCAACGATTCTGTGATTCTGCGATTCTGTAAACTACTTGCCTCTTTGGTTAATTCCTAAGTTGTGAACTAGACATGTCACTGAACACATTTTTTCCTCCTTTCTCTGTTGTTATTGTCTGTCTTTCCTGATTCTATTCAGCTGATTATTTCCTAATTCTGTCAAGAATTTACTGGATCCTTCAAAGGGTTTTGCTTTTACCAGTACAACCATCCGTGCAACTCCTTTAAGTCTTACCAGGAATTGGCAAGGTTAACTACATACAAGCCCTTTCTCTTTCTCTACTAAATACAACAAAATTAGTGTACTTCTACTGCATTTGGAAACCAAATAATTCCTATTTCTTATCAGGCTCAGCAGGTGGAGGTGATATCGAAGAACAGAGCCAGGACCTACAAGGTTAGAGAGCCACTCGGACCAGACCAAGCCCTGCGCTCAGCAGGACCGGCTTAGCCGTAGTCCGGCTTATGGGCATAGGACAACCCTGTTCCAGAAAACCAGCATGTGGATTTCTGCTTATATGTTAGCACAAGAGAGCAAGGTGCTTTCCATGGACAGAATTACTAATAATAAGCATTCAGGGAAACTGAGACACACATCCTATACCCGCTTCCTATGTCAGGCCCCTTGTAGTTCCCTACCTCTTCCTGCATATAAGCTTAGCAGAAAATGTTCAGCCTCCTAGCCGGCCACTTCACTTGCCTGCTTTAGTCTCCTCATCTTTGTGGAGGAAGAAAGGGAAGCAACTGGACATCAAGTTTAAGCCCAAATTGTCCCACTGGTCTGGGCTCCCTGAAGTTAGCAATATAATGTAATACCTGTTCTGTATGACTTTATAATAAAAATTACTAGAATAGCTTTTTCCCAGCTACTCACAAGGGAGAGACAACAGTAAAACAAACAAAAAGGGACTTTTTTCCCATCTGTGGTACAATGCAATAATGTGTAACTTTTAGATAACTTTTTTTTTAGCGTCACTAATGATACTAATCTGGGAGCTTCATGTCACTCTTGTTTATTTGCATAACAGCTTTTCAGCTGAGGTTGGCACAATTCCTATTGCTCATATGAAGACCAAAAAGGCATATGCTGATTAGGTTGCATATTTTTGGGATGTGTCCAGCACAATTTTCTCCCTCACTGACCACAATATCAATAGCCCTTCATTTGGTCACAGCACAACACTAATCAGCGTTCACTGCAGTTGTACTTTGCCAGTAGTGTTGCAAAACACATCCTGGTGCCTTACATTAGAATTTCACAGTTAACACGCAATTAGCAGCACAATTAGCAACAACCTCTGGAAAATTTGATTTCAAATGACTCGCTCAGCAGCTATCCCTTCTGTCCCCGCAGATTCCTGACTCACTCAGCCCATGCCTTTCCATGCCTCCAGGAAAAAGGCAGTCTTGTGCACAACAATTTGTGTTGCTATGCTGTGTTGCTGATTTATTCCCCAAAATTTACTCTGGGCAGAGGTCCTCTATCAGCATAGTACACAATCAAGTAATTAAGGACTGTATTGTAATGCACAAACACAATATGCCTGATTTAATCCTCATCAGGAAACAGTAGCTGGGGTATCTCCTTGCTTTTAACACCTTTATGAAGGATTTGGTAACATAGCTACCGGTAGTTTCATATAAAATATACACACCCATCACAGATATTGTGGTCCAGGATCCTTGCAGATCTTTCTCCAAAGGGCTGCCTTCCATCACGGCTCCCTCTCTCAAGGTGCCCCATGACAGTGGTTTCAGCTGTGGGATGGTTGTGTGACAGATTGGCTGTTCCTCCATCTGTTGCACTTCCACAAATGACAGCATGACACAATGATTCACCAATCCTGTGTTGGGAGATTGCATAAGATGTGTTTTAAAAAACATCAAAAAAGTTATTTTTATACTTATTCAGAAAGATATCTTATATGTATGCTTAGTACAGCTGCCAGGAGGAGGCTATCAGCTGTTCTTCCAGCTCCCATAATCTCGTTGGGACTGGTTTGGAGCTAATTTGGATTCCAGTATGTGCCAGTCACAGAGAAATATTTGTTTTATGCTGGCTGCTATAGTCCTTAAATGCCATCAGCCCCAGACCTTTGAAGTGCATTGTGTTTTCCCTCTTTTCCCGTCCCAGCCCTATCATATTCATGGGTTAGAGCTAATAATACAAGGTGAGCATACGGATAGCCCTTCCTGCCTGTGTCAGCAACAGCCATGAATCAGTCTCTTATCAAAGCGACCTGCTTTGGCAGTGAAGGATTTGTAAGCAAATGCAGTTTATAGGTTGTCTCCTTTACCACTAAGAAATGAAGTTTTACTGTTTGATTTCCCCTATAGAGTCATGTCTTTCCCAAACTGTCTGTCTTCCCTATCCTCTCATTTATTCCCAGTTCTCTCTCCCAGTTCTATCACTTAGATCTGTCCCTCCTCTTCCTGGGACAGGAGCAGCTCCAGTTCCTTATTTTTAAATGGACAAGGCCTAATGGCTTATGGGGAGGGAAAAAAATTCCTCACTAGTCTGTAATGTCCTTTTCTTGCATCTGGAACAGGTACTGCCAAGGGCAGAGTATTAGCAACTGGATCATCAGTCTCATTTCCAGTACTTCCTGCCTCCTTAATTTTTTCATAGCAATCAGCAAAGTCGTATAACTACCTACAGACTAAGAGAGACTAAGTTGGTAGAATTACATATATTCTCCTGCCAGGTACCCATATTGCTGAACCTACTGATTTGATTTCAAGTGGTGACTACTTTCAGCCTAGATTTCTGCTTGATCCCTTCTATCCTCTGCCTTCAGCCTTTCCCTTCTTTACTGAAAAGCACAGTAGTTCCCATACATTAGCTCAGAGGATTACTTGGCAAAGTCTTCCTTAGACCTGCATGGCCTGGCTAAATACACATTAAGAATTATTCTTGCATATATTCATAAGCAATAATAATATTGCCATCAAATGGTGACATGAAACATGCTGCTGTTTCAGTGCTCTGAGTCCTCTCAGTTGTCACTTGCAGTGAGTCTGGTCTGAGAGCCACTGAGAGGGGAAGGTAGGCTCCCAGAGGTTTCAGTGGCCTTTAGATATATGTAGTGTGGACTTGTGGTAGGTCAGTATCTCCATGACTTTACTTTGTGCTGGTTTCTTTGAATATTGGATTTGTAAGAAACCGTATCAAAAAGAAATCCCTTAGTTCCATCCAGAGGCATTTACAATTCTTGCATTTATTTCCTGCTTGTACCTGTGTTCAATGACTTTTCATTAGATGAGAAGAGAGAGAAGCCTGTTCTAAGCGCTTGAGTTAGTTCCCCTAGAAAATTCTGTGGGGAATGATTCATCATCTTCACTTTTTTTGCTTGAATTTTCTGCTGACAAATGCATTTCCCAAATGTTCAGTTACAGAGGAGATAATGCCACCTATTTAGGTAACATCTCTAACCACAATTTACACAGATGTAGCTGAAATGCAACACATCCACCAAGTCAACATAAGCTTCCTTTGGTCTACAACTGACGTTTACACTTTCATATAATTTTCCGAAAGCATTACATAGCTAAGTTAACTGCAATACCATCAGCGCAATTGAATGTTTTGACTGCGGGATGTTCATTCTTGCTGCAGTTCAGATTTGACATTTATTTTGCTCTAAAAGACTCTAAACCAGTCATCATTCACTTGTACTGAATTCATTTTATAACATTACTCACATATCTTGAAAATATGCAGCCTTCTCAGTTCTCCTATTTTTGTGATGCCAATCTGTGAGTCATTTCTGCACAATTAAGCCCTTTTTCAGATTCAATTCCCACTATTTTGCTCTTAGACTGTGAAAATTTGAGGTCTGTGGCCTATCAATACTATTGCTCACTTTTGAAACACCTGTTTCTTACATTGCTATGTTTCCAAGCCTCACTAGAAACAGGAACCCTGCAATTGCAAGTGGTTCTGCAGTCCAGGTCTCTCGGTGTGCAGGAGGGCAGAGCTGGTGCCCAACGCTCATAGCAGCTGTCTCTGCAGCCGAGAAACACTTTGGGCTCTGGGGCAGCTCAGAGGTAGGCTCTCCTCATGGCAACACCTACCAGCGCTGCACTCCCTCGGTGGTGGATGAGCCAACAGAAATGGTCGGTGTATGGAATGCAGAGAAAGAGGCAGGCTCAGGTAGTCCAAGTCATCTTTCAAAGGACCTTTCCTCTACCATTGCCTATGAAAGGAAACTAGTCACCAAAACTTAGCCATTTTAAGTATGAACTCCCCTAAGTACCTTCCACAGAAAATAAATATAGGAAAGTCTGTAATAAACACCATAAAATTTCCAGTTGTTCTCCTTTTGAGGATAAAATTTCTGCTCATGACTGCATGGTATTGTTGACCAAATTGAGCTTATCTCCTGGAGGGTTACAAAAGACAATCTGTGGGAAAGTTTGTCCTAAGAGAGTGTTTGCAGTGATTGCTGAAGAAAGTTAATCAAAGCCTCAAATAGGCACATTCTTGCTGAGCTGTCTCAGCCCCCATCCTTCCCATGCTGTCAAGCACTGCACAAGGGAAGAGCACTGTCCTTCCATCCCAGTCTGTCCTGGGTTTGAGGTCTCACTGAGTACCCTGCCGCTGTGCTGGTTCCCAAGGTTTGACTTCTTACCATGGCAAATTAGAGAGGGTTCAGAATGGGAAAGCCTAATTCCAGCGCTCCCTTAGTCGCAGTGAGGATGAAAGTCTTGACTGAAACCCCATGCTTTCAATGAGGCTTAGCACCATACTGAGCTATACCAGAACTTCAGATCCTCTCACATCTGATCTTAGCCTGCCCTGAAGCCAGCTGTTGTAGCTCATGCCATTGCCAAAAGAATCAGAAGGGGAAAGACATTGGTATTTTTAAACTTTTAATTTGATATAAGGAATGGCTACTTGTTCAGAATAATTAGAAAAATTTTAAAGACATTGCAAGGACTGAGGATTCAACACGTGCCAGCAAATGCCCACGCACTGCCCTGTTAAAAAAGCTAATATCCTACAGTTAGTGAAAGGCTAGGAAGATATTTTGGAGAATGTTTCTCTCTGGATAAGAACATATCCTACTTCTAATGTCGGAAAGGAAGCAGTTTCTTTGAAGCTCTGTGGACACCTCTGTGGACAGCTGCTTAAGGTCAAGATTTCCCCAAACGTCTGCTTTCCAATCAATAAGTTTCAGTGTTCCCACCAATGTAGTTTCACCCCTACATATTTCTCCCATGTCACTTTCTATGTGCTTTAGTCTTCAGTAGATAAAACTAAGATGTGAGCTCCTTGCACATACTCTTACTTTGTAAAATGTATCCCACTGCCTGCAGATACTCTATGCTGCATTCCCGCTTTAAAAAACCCTCCCTACTAGTCCAGGTTTCTGGCAGACAGATTCTGGTTATTCAAACAGAATCATAGACTTCAGCATAGAAGTCTGGACAAATTAAATGCTCAGAAGTGGCTTCAAACAGCAATTTACTTCTAGGGTCATTTAACCATTTTAGAAGAAAAACAAGAGAAATGCTGATGGGACTAAAGCTGTGTATGGATCATGAGGCTTCACCTCATGAAAAAAGATTCTCCGCTACTGCCAAGCAGCCACTGCTCTCTCCGTCTCCCTGCCATGGCCTGCTTCAGCATCGTCGAAGAAGAGTACTCATGAAGGCCATTCGGGGGGGCTAACGCACAAATGATGACAAATGACTTCCCAGCCTTGCATGGCTGGGAAGTAGGAACTTCTCTATTAACTCCAGTCACTTAAATCAGAGCATCGGCTTTTGCACAAACTGGCACATAAACATACCTGGGCTAGAAGGCATTTCAGGTGGTAGCGACTGCTGGAGCAGGAAGAGAAGGGTGCATAGGTTAGACACTTTTCTAGGAGTCTCCTTTCCTTTCCATGTGCCAAGGTCGGGAGAAGATATTTTAGGATCTAGGGAGAAAAAGGATGCCTTTTTGTATGAATTTTGTATTTTCAAATTTGTGTGAAACACAGCCTTTCCCTGCCATGGCCTCCTCCCTCCTTGGATTGGCAGTGAGATGGGAATGAAGGCATGGAGAGCCTTTACATGGTGGCATGTCAGGGAAATTATCTTCCTATAGACCTGGGTTAGGGCTGATATATAGGGTTATGTGTTTTTGTTAGGATTGTACCTATCTTCTCTAGACTTACTGCACACATTTAACAAACAGAACTTTAAACAGCTATGAAGAAAATTGTCCAGACACCCTCACCGCCTCCATTAGGTCCTTCAGAACTAACTCCATCAGGAGTGTGTTGGGACAGATAAGAACTCATTTCCATATGTGGCAGAAAATTCAACATAACAAGCCTAAAAATACCGTTTCTTTCCTCAAACAAGCTCAACTGGACAATGAAGTTGGGGGTTGCAACTTATGAATTTGTTTCCTTAAAAAGGACAGTTCTAGGCTTGTTTCCTCCCTCTACAAAATCAAGCCTCAAAGCACTGCAAGGAGTTTGCAACGAATGAGATCCCCCAGAACTTCTGCTCCAAAGGCCTCTGTGCCAGCACATAGCCGGAAGCACTGCTTAATGTATAATTCTGCTTTCCAGTGTCAATTAGGAATTTCTTGACCTCTGGGACAACCTTCATTAAATGAATTTAAAATATAAATCTTCAGCAAGAAATTGACAGTCTGGGGAAATGGTCCATGTTGCATTGCTATTAAGACTCTCTTCCGCTCAGTTGTTTCTCAGTAATCTCAGAGGAGAGCTGCAATCAGACATGCTACCTCAGTTTCATGTCCTAGCAATTAACTTCCTGAATAACAGTAAAGGCTGTTTCAGCTCAAATGGCTGCAATTGGCAAAGTACAAACAAACCCCTCAAACTCTGCAGATTGCTCCCTATCCCAGAGCTTCATGAGCCAGACTGTACCAATTTGAGCTATATTCAGTAAATCTCTAGGGTGCTGGGGAGAAATTTGCATCCCTTGTTTCGAAAATATGCTCTCACTCGCCAATTGTTTTTCTGAAATCATCAAAATGATCTGATGGAAGGCTGGGAACAAGGCTGGAATTATGCTAGGATGTTCAAATAATTCTCGGAAAAGGAAAGACAGGCTGGCAGTGAGTGTAGGGCTGTTGGGGCAGAAAGGGAGAAATCATCCGAGTGTGGTCAAACTTTTTGGCCCATACCATCCAGCAGCAAAGGCTTTTGCATTACTGAGGAGCTGGGTACACTCTCAAATTAAAGTTTGGACTTTCATTCCTTCTCCATAGGATTCACTTCAACACCATGTTTTCACTGGGCTTCCTATGCAGCCATAACATTGCTACTGATTGTTCAAGCTAAGAACACATCTTTGTGGACATATTCTTCCTCTGAAGAGAAAGGTCCTTCCTTCTGACTATGACTACCACAGCCATGTACCAACCTTACTCCTTGTGTGGCACCTTTATCCGATATTCAAAACCCTTTCACTGTAGAAGTTTTAGTGTCTTTGCACCTGCTTCTTCTTAGAAGGCCAGAGTAACATATGAGCCTCTGGGAGCATTGTCTCAATTGGTTAAATGGGAATAGGGTATAAATCCTGAGTGCATTTCCCCCACAAATGTCAGGAGAAAGGAAAAGTTTCCGCATCAAGCTCAAGTTTCTGCAAGCCCATTATCAGTGGGCTTTAAGTCACAGGGCCGTAGCTCCACAGGGTGGAAATATTTGGCTAAATATGGTCTAGAGAGAAATGTGGCTAAGATGGCCTTGTTTCCCAGAATGCAAATGAGCTACCATTGCAGCAGAGACGCTCCACGCCTTCACCACCATTGCTTTCCTCCTGTGGAGCCATGTTAGGAAGGACTCAAGGTCTGACAAGAGGAGCTCCCAGGAGCATACTTTCTGAAAGAGAAGTGATGTCCAAAACCAAAGAGTCCAGAAGGATGAGGCAGCAAAGGAAGGCAGAAGAATATCCCAAACGATGTTACTTGCTCCATGATAGTTTCCTCTTTTTGGTCAAATTGTGAGTGACCCATGACTTAACAGAGTGGAATGAATGCCTTGTTTCTTCATGCTCCCTAGAGATGCTCTGCTCGACTAATTTCTGCCTAAAGAACACAGCCATCTATCTTGGCTGGTTTGGTCTAGTTGAGTTTTTCCCATCATTGCTGTATTTTTTGAAGTCCCAGGAGTTGGGTGGAGTGTTACAATTTGAGCTATCTTCAGTGCTGCCACTGGGAATGCCAAGGAATCCTATGATGCTCCACCCGTCTGAATTTCAGGGGGACCAAAAATCAAATTCCCCGAGGCACTGTTAAAATCCCAGGCTTTAATAAAGCGGAACTGTTTCTCTCACTCAATGACAGTCTGTGCCTTGGCACGGCAATGTTTTCAGAGGTTGCTTTTCTCGTTTTCCTTTCCATTCTTCTCCGGGAAGGTAAAAATAAAAGCATCTGTCTGTTTCTCTGCAACCTTATTGCTCTTCTGATAAATGCACACAACTATGAAGACAGCATCTGAAAGTGTGTTTTCTCACTTGCTAATAATGCTCAGTGATTAGTTCCTCTCTCAGAAAGAAGAAATGATCCCTTTCCCTAGGAAGATCTTCTAACCCTAGAGAAAGTCCTTATCTGGTTAAACAGCTGGAAGTTCCCCATGAGTCGGATGCTCTCTTCTCTTTTATTGAAAACAGAGAACTAGTTCAGAATTGGTAGCTAGTTCTGTAGGAAAGGGAAAGATATATGGTAGGAAAGAAGTAGTTTCCATTATTTCGACTGGACTAATAATCTCAGCTGCATTAGTAAAAAGCAGCAGTTGCTATTCCCACAGGACGGAACTGCTGAAATGTCTCTTGCCTGCTGGGCCCAAGCCAAAGAGGAAAAATATTTTTCACCAGTGCAGTTCAACCAAACTGACAGTGGAGAGTGAGGGAAGGTCAGAGATGAATGGCAATACCACAAGATCTAAGATCCACTTGGAGCTGTTGAATTTCCCACAATAAAACTGTTTGAAAAGCTTTTTATGCTTATTTTAGTTGACTTGGTTCTGTTCATCACCTTCTTTCCTCAAAAGCTGTATTTTACTTCAAGGCAAAATTGCAGGAATTGGAGGTGGTGATAAGCAATTCCTCTGCACTCCTTCTCCTTGGGTTTATTTCATTTGTTTATTTTTATCTTACTTAGACTTTATCAACTTCAAAAGGAGAAAATCTATTGTCATTTTTTAATTTTCTCACATATATAGACACATATACAGGCAAAAACTCATTTCCAAAAAACAACAAAAGCAACTTGGATTTTAGTGAGAGAAATTGCTATGACCTGAAAATGATAGAAATTGGCTTACTGTCTGGATAAAGTTAGGGCGGCTAAGCAGAGCCCTCCCACATTCTGGGGCTCTGCTTCTGTATCATCTCTATGGTGACTTATTTCTGATGAGGACCGTTATTACACGCTGTAACTTTCTCCCTAATAGTTCCCTCAGTCTTCACCAGCTCATGCAAACTCTTTCTCCTCATCCCATTTTATTGGAAAATCTTTACACTGTTCCTAGTCACTCGAGAAAACAGCTGTCTGTGTATTTTGGGCACTGGAATAAAAAGTGATCTGCATTTTCCATCTCTTCATTAGCCCATACCCTCATCTTAGGGTCATACCGGGACTGCTGGCTCTGTGCTTTCTTCCTCTGTCCTTTATGGGGTAGTCTCAAAAGCAATGCTATTTCACTGGAGGCTGGTGATATCACTCAGACGGCTAATAACTAACACATGATGCTTCTCCAGTAGCAGATCTTCAGCTGGTCTACTTCAGCTCCAGTGATACTTCTACAGATCTATCCCCTTAAAGCCTTTGTACAGTCAAGGCTTCATGAGTGCAAACTGTGCTCTGAAAGTTTTACACATATTTGATGAGGAGGATCATGAAACTAAACCTTTCTGGGCCTTTGTGCAAAGGTGCATGTGCATGGCAAACGGCCAAGAAAATTCAGATAAAGGTCTTAAGTGAAAAGTCAGATTTTATCTATTTTTGTGACTTTAAACAAGAAATTCTTCTTCCATATTAGACCAAGAGACCCCAATGAAACAGTCTGTAGCGGAGTTTTTGTCAACACATGCATCCTTTCAGGTCCTTCTAAGCAGTCTCACTGACTCGTTGTTTCATTTGCTTAACCTAAACTTGGTAACTACAAATCTCCAGAGTCATCACCCTGCAGGGGAAACAGAAGTTGTAGCGAAGCAGCGGATTTAAAGAGTAATTTTTTAAAGTGCAAGGTCAGGGGATCCAGGACAGCGCTCACCCTTCCAAGGACGGATGGACAGAAGCACCAAGGGAAGGTTGAGGTGGCCAACTGTAGCTTTGTGAACCGCACCTGGTGGTGGAGAAGGAACTGGGAGTGGTCAGCTGTATCAGTGTGAAATGATGAAGTATCAGGCAGGGGATGCAAGGAGGGTAACAATGACAAATAGTGTCTATTGAACATACTTGCCAGCAACAGCTCTTACTGGAAGTATTCACAAACCTAGCATCATTTGCCACCCTTTGCAACAGAAGCAGAAAATACAGTTAGGTGTCTTCTGGATAGACATATATAGCTAGATGCAGCCCTGATTTTGAATAATATCATTTTTCATAGCTTCAGCAAGAATTGGCAGTCACATTGGTTAGGTGTCTTAGTAATTATCCTCTTTCCCAGACCCTCCCCTCTCTTGCTACTAGCTAACATGTTGCTGCAAGGTTTTGTGAAGCAAACGCTGCTTTGGTCTGACAACACGATTTATTTGCTCTGCTCTTTCCCACCCAACATATGCAATGCCTTTACAGAAGATATTCTCTCAAGATATCTGTTGACTCTCTTGCTAATCAACCACAGGTTATTAAATACCTCACATTCAGGAAATTTTTTGCTTAGTGGAACACCTGCTACTAATTCTATGTGCCTTTCTCATATTACTACCTCCACGAACAAGGACCACAGTTTGGCAGAACTTGAGAAGTTATTTTCTGTCAAGAAAAGAGATCGAACTGTAGTTTCTCCAGGCTTACTCAGCCCTAGAACTTTTTTTTTTAACTAAATAGAATTGCGTACAAATAACGTTAGAATAATTTATGTTCACCATTAAAGTGCTATAAATAAAAGGAGCTGTAACCCAGGGCCCTGGCTCTAAATGACATGGCTCTGTTAATGTTATTACAGTTCCTGCTGCCATTGGACTGGAATGACTGGGATTGCACCAACTGGGGCAGAGACCACAGTTCAGTAGAAATACAGACCATCAATCAGGCCTGGTTAGCAGCTTCTCCTTACTAAATGATTCCTGGGGGCTGTGTGTCATACTTAGAGTCACTGAGCAAATGAGGAGGAATCATCACACTGGAAGTTTTTACAAAGCAGTGACGAAAGAGAAGGATGTTGCTTATAATATTTTTCTCACCAAAGAGATCAGTTTCCCTACCAGAATTCAATATTTTGGAATATCGAATATTTTGATAAAACTTGTGGCATTCTTGTTGACAGAAACGTTCCTGGCTACCTCCTCAATATAGCACATGCCTATAAAGCTACAGAAATCAATTTCCAGAGAAGTGGATCATCTACTTTGGCTCAGCACAGCTGCCCTCAGGAAGAGGAGGGATGGTTGTTCCTAGGAGTGCCCAATCATGTTGAAGCCTAACTTTCCGCACCAGAAGTAACTCCCCTTTACTCCAATACAGGAAATGTAATGCTTCAGCCCTAAATCTGGCCTTTGTTTTCCTCAAACAAGAATTAAAAGCAATCAATCAAATATACATTTAAATAAATGCATGCATCTAAAACAGTAGGAATTCATATTCTGTTCATGCTGTCTGAACCTTTTTAGGAATCAATGCTTTGCTGGACATCGCACTGTGATCATCATGAAGGCACTGCTCAGATCTGGTAAAGCAGACAAAGGTTAGAAGCCCATGTCAATATTATGTATTGTTTTACCCATATCTAGAAGTTGTCCTTTGTGAAACACAAGTTGGAGCTCTGCTGTCTTTGTCTTCTGCAGATCTGAAGGTTTGAGCTACTGAATAATGTCTTACCACTGTCAGCTGGCATTACATTGTGTGGGCAATAATCTCACACTTCATTCCTCTGTCCTACATGGGTTCAGTACTGGCAAAGGCTGAAGGATCTGATTAAAAGTGCTAATTGAGCAATCTGGTGCAGTCTGGCAAATCCTATTTTCCTAGTTTAGCAGCTAACTAAACGAGCATCTTCACTGGGATCTGGCAAGACTGCCTCTTACTGTTCTGGTAAAGCAAGCTACATCTGTTGAAGTAAAAAGGGATTTTAAAGACAGTGTCTTTTCTTTGCACCATTGGATGCAAGTCACATTCTTCAGAACAGAATGTTCCACTAATGCATGTGTTTCTATAGCTCCAAATATTGTACTACTTTTTTCTCAATGACGGTTAACAAAGAAAAACTATACTGAACTTTTCTGCTACAAACTCACTGTGAACTGATTTCAGTGGATATTGTATTCTTTTCCCTGCTTAACTAAATTTCTCTGCAACTAGAATTTGTGTAAATGTTCCACTACAGAATCTGGGTATCAAACTAAAAAGTGAGGTAAATATCTGCATTTATCCCACAGTGAAGAATTTTGTCAAATCCAATATTATTGTTATGAGATGAAACGTCTTAGAGTGCAAATGGCACTTTCCCCTTCATTTAAACTTTTTGGTTCTGTTCTCCTGTGTCTCATCAAAATATTCACTTATTCACAAAGTGTGAAGGAGATCAAAAATGTTTTAAAACATGAAAGATGCTAAGTGTTTTGAACCTTTTCTTAAAACCTGCTGAATTCTGAGGTGTCACAGTTCCACTTGAATTAACAGAAAAATGAAGATGCTCTGGAAATTAAGTACATGTCTCTTCAGCCGTTGTTTGCCTTTCAATTCAGAAACAAAAAAAAGTTTGAAATCCTAAAATCTCCAGGGAAATGGAAATTCCACATTTCAATTCATTTTAGTCACTCTTAATCATTTAAGCAATAGTACCAAAATTCCATGTGTTTATATGTAGCACAGCAATCCTTGATTCAAGTTTGTACTTAAATGCTTTGCTAGATCAAGCCATATCTCCAGATAGCTTTTTAACCTTGTGGCTATCCTGACTGACTCAATCCAACTCACTAGAACTCATATTCATAGTCCCTCCAAAAGCTCATACCATCAGCCAAAACTTCACAGTGTTCAACTGCTGCTCCCTCTTATTTTACAAAGAAAAGGCTTGAATCTTGCGAATTAGTCTTTAAATGCAATTGAATAATTTCTCCTTCCAGGACAATATTTTGTATGGAAGAACAGAATATCCAAGTGTTCAAAATCAGATCGTCTGTCAAATAAACTTTCGAAGAATTTGTGACTGACAGTGGTGATAAGTCAGGACTTTGCCACCTCTGCCAACTGTACTGTCCCTAAGGGCTGTTCACCAATTGCTAGTGGGACTTTGAAATGAAGAGCACTGAAGGACTGCACAGGATGTGGCAGTCCATGCAGTTAGTGCATGTGACACTAGGACATCAAACTAATGCCTGCTGGTGGGAAAGCCCACCAACTTTTCAATTGTGAACTTGGAAAACCACTTCCTTAGTACTATGCATGCTCTAAATCATGCCTCCACAGTCCAGGGTAAGCGGGATGAGAGCGGCCCTCTGCTTTCTAGTCTTACAACTGATTAGCTGGTTCCTGAGTCCCACTGTAAAATGACACTATCGCAGAATGGTCAAGAGCAAAACATCTTTTCTTCCAAAAACAGAGAAGTCACTTGGTTTCTATGACAGATACCTGTTCTCATAATCTGTCAATAGTTGACTATGGCTAACATAACAGTGAAAAAAGAAGAAAGAAAAATCAATAAGTAAATGCAAATGGCTTTCTGCTGCAATGATGCATAGCCCTTAAATACAGAAACACATGACTGCATCACAGCTAGGAGAATGTTTTAACTTTTTTATACCAAAAAGGGAAGTAGAAAATGCTGACTCAGGAGGAAAAGCTTTATGGCGCTGCTGATGTTGGTTGTTCATCCTGTTATCTGCAGGCTACCTTTCACAAACAGTGAGTAACTTTTTGGAGTGAATGTATTAAAAGTGAGTGTTCGTGACTGACAGATGTTGGGAACTTCAGTTTCCTCTGCACAGCTGAAAAATGGCCATTTCAAACTTGCAGATCTTGCCATGCTTACTAGGAGCAATCTGTGTATTTCGATCTCCTTTCCCACTCAGCTGGAAACTGTGATTGCCTCTTCAGTGCAAGCTGCAAATAGATCACTTAGAATTGTGGAATAATCTAGGTTGGATGGGACTTTCAGAGCAGAGCCTAGATCAGGATGCTTGGGACCTTGTCCAGATGAGTTCTGAATATCTTCAAGGATGGAGATTATACAGGCTCTCCAGGCAACTTGTTTCAATGTTTAACCATCATCCTGTGAAAAATTTTGTCCTAATATATCCAGCTGGAATCTGTCTTGCTGCAACTCGTGTCCATTGCCTCTCGTTCGTTCACTGTGCGCCTTTGAGGATGATGGTCTTGCTCTGTCTTCTCTAATACCCTCCCTTAAGAAGTCAGATTAGCAGGGCTGTGGGGACAGCTGACTGGATAGTTCCTAGAACTATAAACATCTGAAGATTGAGATGAAATCATGCTCATTAGAGGAATTTATCTTCTCAGTCTAAGATTTGAGACTTCAGCTGCAACATAAAACTGTGCGCTCAAGGACTTTGCCCAAAAGTGAAGACTGTGAGCAGGTGATTTGCAGAAAATCTGAAATGCTGTCTTTTATGGCAGCATCAGGCTTGTGCCTGATGGAGATCAGTTCTATGAGGGACTTATCATTTCAACAACATTTCTGAAAAAATGCCACCTGCCTTTTCCCCAGGAGCCTATTCTGAACACACTTGATAAATAAAAAATGAATCAGGAAAAAAAGGAATAAATATGAGCCTTATCTTGATAGATTTGTCTTGAGTGAAAAATGATGCACTGAAACTAAGAAGACCTGGGTCCACCTGGCATTTTGGCTAACCTATGGTAGGACTTACTTACCCTCCTATGCAGTCCCCCACCAAATCAGAGACCAAATCAGAGACACCTTTGATGTCTGCTAAGCACAACACCATGCAGAGATAGGTACCAGCCTGGGTCCCGGAAACATAGCCACATGATGTTACAGCTGAGGTAATGAGCTGAGAGCATAGCCCTATCTGGAGAGGTGATCTGACACAGCTCAGGTACTTCCAGTTCTGGTCCTAATTAATATTGCTGTTGAACAAATGCCAGCAGATGGAAAGTGAAGCTTTGCCATCCCAAATCAACTCACTTATTAAAGAGACACAAAATAAAAAATAAGACAACATGTAAAACCACAAGGGAACTTTCTCACTACAGGTGGAACATATTTTTACTGACTCATAAATCAAATTATGCTCTGATTCACCTCATTTTTGACTTGATTGACAGCTTTCATAATTTCTGCAACAAAAACTCACACTTTTTCTCATTTTAAAGTATCTTTCACTGAGATCTGACTACAAATAAGATTATATCTGAAGATCCTTGAAATGCTTTATACACTAGACTGGAAATTAGAAATAGCTCTGAAGTATTTGTAATATAAAGTAGAAAACACTGGATCGTTAGAAACAGTGGTGCTGCTCTGCCAAACGCCAGGGCAATTCCACTCTGCCAACTCTTCGTGCTCTAAGTTAAAGATTTATTCAGTGGCTTTGCCCCTTCCATTAGCTTTGCCTGTTTACAGGCAGCAATTTTATCAAATGGGGTCTCCAGAGAATACTTCAGTTAATGAGTCACACTATTTTAGCACAGAAAAAAGGTGCTTCAGAAGGAGAGAACGTCAGAAAAAAAAACTGTGTCTGATGGAAAGTCACAGGAAGTGCAAGAAGATCTTTGCCAGCTTTGGAGAAATCACTAAGAGGTAGTGTTAATACCAGACTCCTTAATTCTCTCAGTAATATAGGACAGCAGAGGAAGTGCTGATGAATCTAAGCATCTGAATTTAGAGCAATGTGGGTACAACGGCACTCCAAGAAACCTGAACAAGAAGCATCTCGGAGGGGGAAAAAAAAAAGCACACCCATCAAAGAGAAAAACTGTTACTAACTAGAAAAAAAGTTGTGACAGTCAGTCCTCCTATGGTATTCTCCCAAATCTATCTCACAGGCTCCCAGCTACGTGCTCTCAGCATGTGACACTGTGACACATCCTCAGAAAGAAGGCACATTACAATGCAGCAGAGTAGGTGCACATCACCATCAGATGCACATAGTTATTACGGGAGTATTCCCTCAGCCTTTTGTGGAAAAAGTGACAATCCTACAGATGAGCAAAGGAACAGCTATACCAATCCCCCAGCTCAGTATCTTGCCCCTAGCAATGGGCAATACTGCACACCTAGAGAAGAGAATACAATGCAAGCAATCTGCAAGCCAGTCTTTGCACCTTACCTTCTACTTAGATGCTGCAGAACACACTTTGACAATATGGAACTTCATTTGGAGCTGTGAGATGTCTGACTACTCCTCCTTACCTTAAGAACTGACAGTATTTGCAATGCATTGATGATTAGCCCTAGTGGAAGATCATTTCCTTATTCTCTGCCCTACTGTACAAGACAGGGCTATTAATAACTAGTCTCCATGAAATGTCTGAAATACGATGACACTGACGCATCCTAATTCTTCACTCCCACTGTTGTCATTTGCAAACTGTAATAAAAGGGCTGTTTGTTAGTCAATCCCTTCCTCTAAGGAGAGGAGATACCAGCACACCGAAGGTGATTTACAGAAGACAAATGAGAAAGGTCGGATGAATATCTCACTTAGGGCCTGATCGTGCTGTTGTTACTCATGAGGTATAGTTGCTTACTTCCATCAGGACCCACTCACACATCCAGCACTTGGCCTGAGCAAAGGTTGCACAAACAGGCCTTAACAAGTCCTGCATTTTCAGCAACCTAGCTATTAAAGAAAATAGCAGCCCAGCTGAGCTTTGTTGCAATGGCACGTTCTGCATTGCAGCAGACAGAGCTTCCCTTGGCTCAGCCAGGAGCTGTGGCCCAAGGGCTCAGGACAAGACAAAAGCTTGTGAGTTTTAGCTTAGTTCTGCTGCCTGCTGGGCTAAGAGTTCATGGCATGGCCTGGCCTCTCAAGAAGCAATATAACAATTAAAAAAGTCAAAGTGAAAATTAAATGAGTTGATCATGCTAACATTTTTTCTAATGCAGCCTGAGTCATTATTGCAGTTAGTAAGCCATATCTTACTGCTTTAGTCAAATGATTGCTACCATCATATATTACCTCAAAATCTATCACTATTAGAGGATGAATGCTGGAAATTCAGGTTCCTCATTATCAATGTCTCTGCACTGAGCTGAAAGAGAAACGTTTCTCTTTTTTCCCCGTTTGAGCCATGAAACGAGGAAAGTTGGTAAGTAGCAAAGGTTGTTGCAGCAGCTCTCATAGAGCCCAGCCAGTCAACCCTTCACGGTCTCACTGAAGGCAACGTGGCTGTGAAATACTCAGGGAAATTCAAAGCCTGTCTTGCAAGAAGAGGCTAGCACATCAACCCTCGTGTTAATAGAGCTCATGAACTCCTGCAAAAGACGAACAGAGCAACAGACTGCGCGTGTGCCCTGAAAAATGTGTGGGTATGCATATTGCAACATGGGTATACGCTCAGCTTTGTTTCACCTCTAGGAACACTTTGTTCGCAAGTCCTGGACTCACTGTAAGATGTATTATTTGTAGACGGTCTTTGATTGCTGTGAAGTTTTGGTTAAGAATTTGGAAGGGATGCTCCCTGGACTGGTGTAAAACTACACCAGTTTTACAGAATTTAATCAGCTGTACAAACCTCATTTAGGGAATTCCCAGTAATTTGCTGTCTTGTTCTTGTGTTTCTTAAAACCTTAACACAGTTTTCTTACTCAAATTGTCCCTATCTTGAAAAACTACCTTCCCCTTTCTTTAGGACTCCACTTTTTCCCGTTTATTAGGCTTTCTACCCTCCCTTATAGGTCCACTTGAAGAGTTTCCCCTTCTCCCAAAAGTCCAATAATTCACCTCCCTGCCCATCAGAACACAGGCAGGCAAACAATTTACTACAAAGTAGGCTAAGACAAGAATTTACATCTGCCTGTGTTATACCCTTAACCACAGTAAACAAAAAAGGGGTTAACTATCTTATGCTTACCGTGGGATCGTGTAGGATATAATACTGCATTTGGGTAATTACTTACAGCTGCTCTGTATGAATATCTCTGCTTACGCACAAGAAACTGTGGGCACATCCATACCCACAGTTTCTCTATCTATGCTATGGGGATAACAGTATTGACCCTTTCAGTACAGTGTTGCAGGGCTACAGCTGAGAAATACTGACTTCGGAACAGCACCCTAATCTACACTGAATTTCCCAGCCTCATAGTTACTTTATACTATTTATAAATGTTTATGTCTGTATTTAATTTCCTGTGGTGCTTAAAGTTCTTCTTTGAGACTTGCAAAACTGGCATCACATATTTCCCAGAGAACCTTTTGTTCATCATAAGTAAAACATTAGGCAGCAGCTTCAATTTCCTGATAATTAAATACAAAATTTTTTTAAAATGCTAAATCCAGCTATAGGAACAAAACAACATGCTACTGAGGAGACTTCAGATTCCAATCTGTTCACTTGAACAGCTTGACATTCCCAAGTTTCTTAAAGCTCCACATTTAAGCCAAGTGTTAGCAAGGCCACTCTTCTGCTATCAGCTGGGTCAGCATGTAAAGAAAAAATAAGGAAGGAAAACAATCAGAGCAGTGGCGTTTGGTGTGGATGGAGAGAAGCAGACAACATAAATTTTAGAAAGGCCAGAGAGGAAAAAGTAGCCAAGATGTCAGAAATGTTTTGTCTACTTGGGCAGAGAGTGACATACAGATCTCCAGAACATTTTGGAAAAGATTTGAGTAGGTAGGGCTCAAAACAAATAGGGGGCAAAGACTGAGTCAGGTTGTTGAAAGGGTTTTCAATTTATCATGGACTTTAAAAAAGCACAGCAGTTTTTAACAATATGATTTCTTTGTTTGCTTCCTCTGATGCTGTGGTTGACTGAAGTGTTTAATCTCATCTTCTCGATCTTCTCAGAGTCATGGTCATGGTCTAAGACAAAACCAGTCTTTTCTCATGAAAATACCTGTAACTGGGATGAGGAGTCAGTATGACTCCACAGCCAGACCAAGCCTGAAAACCAGAAAGGCTATGAGAGAAAAACTTGATTAATACATCTGCTAATTTGTTGTACTTCCATTTGCTAACTAACAAGCATGGCGGAAAGAATATATGCCAAAAATACAGCCCACAGCCTTGACTTGTGTAAATCAGTGCAACTCATTTCCAGTTGCGGGAGCTATACCAGTATGCACAAACTGAGATTCTGGCCCCTTCACACTCCAATAGAAGGGACACTTGTTTGTTATTTGATTTGATATAATCAGAGATTAAGCTGTGGTTGCTAAGATAAATATTAGAGTTACGGGCCCAATTATTTCAGCAGGCTGAGTTAGCCTTCACTTAATATCCTTTATGCAGAGCTGTAAAGCTATCACAAACCGTGCTTTAATATGATCCCTTTTCCTTTCAGTTGTACTCTGCTGACTATATACTCTCTCCTTCTCATGAAGCAATTCATCTTTCCAGTAAGATGGGCTTCTCAAGACGCTAGTCATCTAAATAACACCAGCGCTGGGTAGGCCAAAGAGCAACATGAATCATTCCTTAAAGAGGAAAATATATGCTAATTTCCAGATCGGAATGAGAGCGCTGGTCACAATGAGTAGTCTCTGTGTAATAATAAGCAAATTTGACTCCTGTTGGCTTTCAGAGCTCAGGTGACTGGCTCCAAATGACCTCAGTTTCTTCTAAGCAGAGTGTTCGTTAAGCTGGATTAAAAAAGCAAGATAACTGTTCACTGCTTCATGCAGTAGCTGTGAAAACTGGCTTTATGACTGAGCCGTCTGGACATATGTTTCAAAACTGTCACTGCAGAGAATCACTTGTACAGGTTTTGTTTTTCCAAATCTATCTACAGCTTATCCAAACTCACAAACTTTGTGCAAAGGAGGAGGATGTTTGGACTGCACATCAGAACACTCTTGTTTACTGATAAATCCCACACAAGGACCAGTGCAGTGCAGGAACATCTCTTTGAAGGATAAAAGCTTTAATCTTTCTCAGTACTCCCTGCTAATAAAATTAGGTATAAGTTACTTACTGACTTAGTTACTGAGCAGACTGACTGCTTGAAATGCTTTCCTCTTCTTAGATGGAGGAAGCTGCTTTGTAAACTCAAAGTATTTTTTACTTCTTACATTACAAAATAATATATTTTTTCACAATAATTATTCCAGTAGAAACACTCACATGCTATCACTCAGTAAAACTCTGTAAGGTCAGTGTCTTGAACTCTTTTTACAAATGACTATGTCTAGAAAAGCAGAAAAATAAGAGAGTTAGAAATTGCACGTGACGGACTATGTAATTCTGATCATTTTAATCTTCTTTAGAAATAAAAAAATGCAGGGCCATGTCTTGACATTGATGGAACGCTGCTGATGATGCCATTGCAGAATGTGATTCATGATTGCATTTTTTATCCTTTCATTCCAAGTGTGTTTGTTTATTCACATAAAAACAGGGACTAGCTTGCTGCAAATGAAGCTGAAGCACATAATGGAGGCAGTAGCCATTTTCTTAAATCCAACAGAAGTACTCTTCTAGAACGAGCTCTGTGGAACTGGCAGTCCAGCCTGGCAATCAGGATGTGACATAAAATCACCAGGAAAATACTTCTAGACTTTGGATATGGTCATAATTGAAGCAGGAGAGGTTTTGAATGGATGCAAGGGAAAAAAAAAAACACTGTGAGGATAATTAAGCACTGGAACGTGTTGCCTAGAGAGGCTGTGGCGTCTCTGTCCTTGGATGGTTTTTTGTCCTGTCTGGACAAAACCCTGAGCAATCTAGTCTGAAGTCAGTGTTGACCCCACCTTGAGTGGGAGGCTGGACTAGAGACTTCATGTGGTTCCTTCCCTCCACAACAATTCTGTAATTCTTTGGGGCATGAATGATCTTTGCTGTTTGTACTTGTATTTAAAAATAAAGCCAGAAAAAATCGGTAACTCCTCCACTGAGAATTTTGAGTGTCTTATATAATTCTTAAAAGTTGTATTCAACAGTTTCAACATTTTACCTAGATGAAAACAAACACAGTGAGGCTATCCTATGATGAACTTGGTTTTTTTTTTTTTTCCTTTTTTTTTCCCCCATAGGCTCTGGCCTTGAGGAAGGAAAAGGAACATCTGTTCTTTTGGCTCCAATTAAGAGTTTAAGTCTTCCCAGTCTTGAGGAGCGCTTCATAAACAAAGTCTGAGATCACTGGATGTTCCCATAAAACTGTTTGTGTAATCAGGTTAAGATGGCTGCAAATGCTGCCAGGGCTGCCGGGTGGTAGCAGAATCCCCGCTGCAGCAGGCAGTACATCACTGCAGAGATTTGCGTTTTAGATAGCAAGGGGCCTGAGATCATCCAGGGCTATAAATCAGCTCCGGAGGAATTTTTTGCTCTAAAAGCAGATTCTAAATTTCAGAGACACTCACAAATACACCAGAATTGTCCTTCTTTGATCAGCAGCTCTCTGGGTAATAAAAGGAAGTGCAGACCGGTAGCACTCAGGATCTCATCCGTTCTCTGAGTCTTCCAAAGGCCATCTTGGTTACCCCAAATGATGACGATGGGTGGCAGGAAAGCTGTGTAAAACCTCCTCTCTCCTGCCATGTGACATGGGGCATGACGGTTGGTGGTGCAAGAGGCCACAGGCCCGTCCCTCCCCTCACCATCACCCGCAGCATGCCTGGCAAACCCGCCCCCAGCCTGCTGCCTGCCTTGACGTGGTGGGCCTGCAGGACTTTAAGTGGAGGCAGTTTCACAAACTTGCATGTTTTCTTGGAACGTTAGACTCAGAAAATTCCACAAATGTTTCCTGGATGCCCATTTCTGAAAAGAGTGCTTGAAATAGAAGAAAGTTAAAGGCCATGGTGCCGCAACAGTAGCCTTTTCTCATCTTCTCTTGATTCAGGCTGAGGACGCGACTGTTTTTTCAGTGTATTTTAGGAAGACAGCAGGGCAGTGCAAAAGTAACAGTCTCTGGAGCTAGTGTTTAAGGCTTTGTCTTCACTCAGGAAGTCACCTGAGTTCCCTCCACAAGCCGGTCGGGAAAAAATACTCAGAACTTTCTTTAGCAAAGTTTCCATAAAACTGAAACTCCTCATAACGATTATTTAATGTTACCAAGTTCCTGACACAACTCGCTGGTTTTTTTCTGTGCAGTTAAACACTTCAGACTTCAGTATGTGCGGGGGAGAGTTTCTGAGGAGCTCAGGTCCGCAGGGCTGGCGGCTCTAGACAGGCCTGCAGGGACAGGCTGCTCCAGGCGTACGGACATCATTCCTGTTGCTAGAGTTTTGAGACACTGCGATCATCCTGTTCTTAACAGGAGCAAAATCAGATCTGATCATAGAGGGACTGCTCACAAATGGTACCGATTTTCCCTGCATTGTTGTATGACCATAAGGAGCTGTCCCTGAAAATGACTGTAAAACCAACACAGGAGTCACTGACACCCATTTCCCAGAGAGGTTAAACTGCTGTGAACACACAATCTTTCTCTATTTTCAGCTTCCTCAGCCTGCCATACCTCCCTCTTATCACTGTCCCAAATGTGCTCCTCCTTTTAATATCACTTCTATCATCAACTGCTTAACATTGGCTTTTTTAATCTGTATCTTAAGGGCTAACTGAAGCTTCTTTAGAAATTCAGAGTCAGGAGGACTGTAAAAGAAGGCAGATAATAGCCTGCCTCCATCTATGTTTTTATTTCCCATTGACTCCAGCGGGGCCAGGATGTCACCTTTGGTGTCTGAGAATTAAGCACCTACAAACTATTTCACAATCTAGGTTGTTGATCCTAAATGCAATAAATCCATTGGTATGCAAAAGAGATGCTCATTGGTCTAAAAATTCATGAAAAGCAGTCATACTTAGAATTTGCTTCCTCATTAAAAAGAATATGACCTTTTCCACTAGCCTGAACCTGGTGAACTCTATGATTTCTGAGCAATCTGGTACACAGTCAGATTAGCTAGTTGTTTTGGTTGGGATAGCTCATTCTGCATGTGCACAGAAGTTCTGCAGCCATCACAGCTATGTTTTTCTATCTGCAACTACCAGGCAGAAGCGGCTCTCCGGATTTCCCAAAATCACTGCCTGGAGAGCCTGAATGAAGTTTCTCATATGTGAAATTAGAGCCAGTGATTTTCTTCCCATTGGGGAGTTACCTGTATGCATAATGAATGTCAGGCAGGTGCATCCCTGAGCAGTTATTGGGACCCAGGCCTGTGACTGGAAATTAAAATGCTGTCTTTCCTTGCTTCAAGCTGCCAGGGACAAAAGCTCAAAGGATAAAGAGAATAATCAACCCTGGAAATGTGCTGTGTGGACTTTGGAGAAGTGAGAGTAATTATGCTCTCTAATCTCTCCCTGAAGCCCTTAGCAGCATGTTGCCAGATATTAAATGAGTAGTTCAGGAAGGGAGAATATAAATTAACCACATATACAGCATATAAATACATTTAGTGAGTTAAAATTCTTAATTTTCATTCCTTATTTCTCAGCATGTGAAGCCAGCTAGATACCTTCAAACCAGCAGTGGTCTCCTAAGGCCTTGTCTTGCCTTACACTGAGATTCCCCCAAAGGGACGTTTGGTCACAGCTTTGGGTTTGACGCACGCGCATGAGGCTGGCAGTCCCTCTGCAGAGCGAGCCCTCCTTTGGAGAGGCAGTGCCAGACCATGCTGGGGAAGCTGCGGCCCGACGGACACCGACCCCAGGGCTGCCGTGCTGGCGCGCGGTGTCCAGCACGGTGCCGGGCTGCACCATCTGTGAGCCTGGGTAAGAAAGCCCCGCTCCGCCGAACCGCTGAGTGCACCGTGTGGTGTCTGAAAAACGCGCTGCACGGTTTCACTTCTATTTCTAATCCAGATAAAGAGCCCAAATATGCCTCTTACAGACTGAGTCACTTTCCCAGCAGTACTGACCTCAGTGTTTACATTTTTGAACAAAACTCTAAATCTCTTTTTCATTCCCCCCGACAGGCAGAAAAAAGCATCCGTGATTGTTGCACACATATTTAAAAAGACGGTCACCACTACACACACAGGGCTCGCAGACCTTGGGCTTTCCCATGCATGCTGTTACACGCGGTTTTGCCCCAGCCTACACAGTATCTCGGGGCAGAGGAAGAACCCCGCTGTTTCCTTTAGCCCATTTCACTCTTCCTCTTGCTCCCGTGTTTTCCTGTGCTCTGAAGGGAATTCTTTCCTCTTCACATAGCTTAGAATTCAGTAGCCATTAACTCTCCTTAGCCCTGATCTTTCCATGTCTCCATTTATTTCTCTGTATAATAATCCATGCCTGAAACACAAGGAAACTCTCAGGATGTATTGTGAGGTAATGTGGTATGATATATAAATGAAAATATTCATAATTATGGTAAGCAGTCTGATGGTATGATGCCATCCATCTAGACATAGAAGAAAAATGTTTTAGATATTAATGAGATAAAATGAATTTTTCAAGAGAAAACACAGGTAGCTTTGAGAAAGCTGAGAGGTCTGCAGTGAATCCTCACTACCCCCTAAGGAGCTTCAGTTATTCAGGGGAATATGCTTCATCAGAAAAGACTAATTTTCAAAATCAAAACATTACAGAGAAGAGAGATAATTTTGATTAGCTTTTCGATTCAGAAAAAATAAAATGTGGAACAATTTAAAAAATAAAAATTCAAATTTTTACTTGCAAAAAAAATCCTATACTTAAGCTCATAGTAATAACAATAATATTAAAAAGTAAGGCTGGAAGATGAAAGTTTCTTAAAGTTCCAAATAAACCAATGGTTTCACTTTTATTTGGGCATTGTACTTTTTTTTTCACACTTCATTCCAATTTGAGCTGGGAAAATTTTGTCAGACACTTGCAGGTTTTCAAAGGATAGGAAAATCCATTTCAATCACAACACTTAATATCCAGTTAATTACAAATTGATAGTTTTCAGGAGGATACACAAGTGCAATCTCAGTAATCTGAGAGCATTATATTTGCTTAGCATGTGCCAGAACAACACTCCTAGACTTTTTCCTAAAAGACCATGCAACCTTTTTGAAAAAGTAATGAACAACAAAAGGCCATCATGTATTTCACTATTATTTGGTAACTGGGAAAGGAGACTACAACTAAATGCTTAATACTTCAATAATTATAACTTTTTTCATTGAAAATATTGATGATACAAGCCAGGTTCTGCTAATCCCTGGGGACCAGCATGAACATCAGTCAGCCACCTTCTGCTGTCTTTCAGATGGTTTACTGGTCCACAGACTATAGATGAAGGAAGTTCTTGCTTCTGTTTTTACTCCTGTATCACAGAGTTTCCCCCTCGGTGATATAGGAAGGACAGACTTACCCACTGTTGCTCTCTGCGTTACTGCCCCAGTGAGGGGCCTTCCTCTTCTAAGAGCTTGTCTGTGGTGGAGCTGAGAAAGTCACATTCATGGTGGCAACTTTGAGCTATCCTGAGCCGCATCCCTCACTTTCCCAAGCTGAGCCAGCAAATGCTCCACTCTGAGAAAATCTGGTCTATAGGAGCAAGGAAAATGCACAATCACCTCAACGTCCTCCCAGAGATGATCTCTGCCCTTGCACTAAATTCCTTGGATATGGAATGAGGCAAAGTTCACAGCTTTTCGTGCCAAACGAAGAAAATCTGTAGTTCAGCTAAAAAAGGCAGGGAGTAAAGTGCATTCAGGGAAACATTATTAACCTCTTTTTTTAAAGAGAAATATTTGAGATTGAGCTAATGATTCTTCTGCTGTTCTAATTTTAAATATTTCCTCTACATCACTGAAAAGAATTCAAAACTTGCATTTAGTAAATCCAGTGTGTGAAAGGTCCTTTGGGCTAGTAACAAGATTTTCTAAGTTGCAGAAGTCAGTTTGTGAAAAGGCATTCACTGGGTCCATTAATGTGGTGTTATCTTCAAAAGGGAAGTCTGACTTGACTACTGGAAAGTAATTACTTCTCCTGCTCAGATGAGATTTTGATCTTTCTAAATCTAATCAGGAACCTGACAAAGCCATTTGTAGTAATTGCAGTCTCTGAATAATACACTGGCCTTATATATTTTAAAGGCTTAGCCCCAAAAATAGCTTTATTTTTAGAAGCAGACTTAGCATTTGCAGTGCTGTAGTGCTATCAGTGTGTTTTGTCACTTCTCAGTTCAAAAAGCTTTCAAGATAAAGGTGGCTTCACCGAGAATGATGAGAGGAGTGCTGCTCATTCTTCCCCCCGTAACTACATCTGCCTACTACTCCATAACTATCTTCTCTATCAGCCTATCAAGAGCACCATGATCATTTGTTTCCTGCCTTCAAAGAGAACCTACACTTGTAATTTAGGATAAGCATTAAGTGAAGGCTTTGAGGGCAGTTATTGCAGAAGAAAAATGATGCATGGAAAAAATCACTTAAAAAGCTCAAAGGCAATAGAACTCTTTCTGTTCTAATTTTGGAAGCTATTAGATATGTCCTTGCTATTGCTAGTAGCATTAGCAGCTCCATGTGTTTAAAGAGCTCTCAGATGTCCTGGAACCACTCCTGGGAGGGACACTGCTCTGGTGCTGCCAGTTTCACAGTAGTGAGGTCTCCTCCATCAGCGAAGGACTAGGCACGGTGGAGCTGAGCTCCTCCAAAGCTCCTTCTCCCAGCTTATTTCCTATGAAGCCCAGGTGTGCCCTGGGTGGTAAAGGTCGGGGTGCGGGGTGTCTGCTAGCATAGTTTTCATAGCCTCTAATTTTATATATTTTCCATCATACCCTGCAATAACCTCTCCCTTATTGCAGGCTTACTATCCTTACTATTGGATCATCTTCCTCTCGCCAGTCTAGGGGCTGATAGCATTCTCACAAAATTTCCATGCCTTCCTGCTATATGGAGGCTCGACAAGAAAATTGACAACAATTTAACATATAAATATAAGATTTAATTTGAAGATTTAATTTGGAGTGTGGCTCAGTTTTTGGAAGCTGAAAATATACGATTTTAAATATCCAGATCACTGGCAGAGTTGTATCAGCTTGAATATTTATTAACAATATGCAAGCTATGCAAAACCTGTTTAAACAGGCATGATCAATGAATAAGGTTTAAAGTACTTCCAGTAAAACTCTGTAAGGTTTCAGAGAGGCCGTGGAAAAATTAATTGTAAATACTTTACAGTGATGACAACAAGCAAATAACAAATGTTAGTGTTGAACAAAAGTGTATGTTGCTCACAAGATCCATATAGCAATTTCATGTAGTGGCAAGCACTTTATATAGCTGGTGAAACAAAGCAGTTACGTATGGGGAAAATGAGGAGATACAGATTTGTGTCTTATGTTACCCTTAGTTTGCAAATGTAAAGCCATGAGATGCTTTAGAAAAAAGCCTGTGTATTTGTATGGAAAAAGCTTTCAGAAAGGAGGTTTATATCAAACTCTCAAGTACTCTTTGCCTCGAGGTGATAATGGCTGCATTTATGTCTATTAGTGTCAAGAAAGTTGCCTTCAAGTCAAACTCATTTGAACCTCAGAGGAGATGGAACTGAACTAACAGAGAGGCTGTTCTCAGCAACATGGTACAGCTGGTATCTGCACTGATAGACTGATACCCTGACTGGACAGAAAGCCTTCAGGGAGGTAATAGTGACAAATGAATGCTGAATGGAGATTTATTTCTCTCAGGCGCTTCCAAAATGAAAAGCTTCACATCATTTGCCACACATTGTACATGTCAGAGCTATTAGTAACCTCCAGCTGTAGTTAGTTAGGCAGGGCTGGATACCTTATGCTGCTGCTGAGTCTCAGCCACTGCACACAGCCCATCTTTTCTCACCAGCTACCCAGGAAACCTACAAAATGTCCTTTTTTTCTCTTCTGTCTTTATAGCACTTTTTGCTAAGGACTAGACAACTCTACTAAATATTTGACACATGTACAATCAGGAAAAAGCAGCTGCTATATCTCCAAAAGCAGTAAAAGGATGCATGCAGGGATGAGAGGATATGGGAAGGGAGTGAGAATGTTTAAACCACCAGGTCACCTCCAAACTCTGGGAGTTTCTCAGTCCAGGCCCCTGCCCCTCTTTATATCAGATTTCTCCAAAACCCTGGCCACTTGCAGGATGAGCAGAAGGAGCAGTTCAACATAAGTTTTTTTCTGTGCCCTCAAAGCAGAGGTCCTGCCTGGAGGGTTTTGGCAGGGTACGCACTCTGCAGGGTGCATCCAGTCCTACCCACTGCTGAGCCCTGTCCTCAGGTTCCCCTTCCCTCTGCCTGAGAGGCCTCCAATCATAAATAACACTGCTGCTTCTGCAAGGGTTTTAACAAAACAGACATAGGCCTCACTAACCAAAAAGCCATCTGGGTGAGACCCCGCAATCAGGAAAAGAAGACACAAAGGAGAAAACCAGAGCATAAGCATATCCCCACCATTAGATTGTTCCCCTGAATCATAAACACGCCTTGAGACAAATGAAATAAGTGTTTTAAAATTCCTTCTACTGGCTTCAGCGGTGTAGAAAATCTTCCTGAAAAAATAATAAAAATAAAGCCCATGGGCCTTGTGATCCTAAAACCTATGGTACTGTTGAAAAGCTTCCGTTCACCTGTTCTCTTTGGGTGCCCTGCTCTTTCACAGATATGCCCAGGTCACTAAGGAAAGATGCAAAGACATCTGGAACAGTCTTGCTTTTTTGCCAGACAAGCTAGATGCACTTGCTGTCCCATAAAACAGACTGGAATAATGAGAGTTGAAGGCCAGCTTTATCATAATGACAGCTTATGACTTTTCCAGATGTGCTTTGATATCCTTATATGAACTCTACCTAAATCTAGGTGTAACAGGATGAAGCCATATCTGCTATATGAAATTATTTGCCTGCCTTCGGATTAGGCTATCAGTTGACTCTGTTGCCAAGAGTCAAGCCAGGCACAGCTGAACAATGCCTTTATAGAAGCAGTAATTATAATATTCCTCATTAGTGTATTTGTTATGACCGTGTCCCAGTCCCAACTAGAAGTTCAGCCATAAACCACAGCCAATATATGCACTATATTTACATAGAAACAGCCCTTGCCCCAAATAGCTTTTCAATTATCACAGTGGATACAATTACTATTGAATTTACTGGCACTCATAACTGTGGAATAAAAGCTGACCTGCTTATTCTATGTGGAAAGCTAATATATCCTTTCCTACATTGGTTCTTCACCAAGCTTTTTTGTTCTCCTTTATATGAACCAAATAACAATCAACAACTCAACGGCATTTTATATTTTTCTGCTTTCATTCTGCCTCCAGTATTAGTTGCCTCTGAAGGCCATGATTTCGGGATGAAATAGTCATCTTAAAGCAAACAGATCTGTGAACTGAAAGAACATGTAAGATTCAGAGAAAAAGGTGACTTGGGAAAAAACAGTAGACTAAACTGATTCTATGTAAAATTAAAACAACCCTCTCCCATGATCATAGCAAAAAGACAATGTTGTGCATGAAAAGCAAGTCACAGAAAGATGAAAAACATTTCAGCATGCAGCTGACAACAGTATATATTATTTCTAAACAGTGATAATTCAGATGGACACAGCAGCCTCCATGAGTCTGAAAAGTTTTATCTGGATATGTCTAAAACAGGAAAAACACAATTAAATAAAAACAACAGGGAACTTAGAGATGGAGCAAAATCATCTGATCATATCCAAACTTTGTGGATATTTAGACCAGTTACAAACCTCTAGATCAAGTCCAGCTTTACATTTATATCGTAAATCTTTACTGGACTAGAAGAGAAGAATATGAAGACGTGCTGGAATTTTGGAACCGAAAACAATGCAAGAAATATGACCAATTTGAAGGGAAGGTTCAAAAACTGAAGCTAAACTGGCAGCCATGGAAGAAAATAATAGAAGTTATCAGATTTCTGGAAAGAATCAAGATTCTAGGAATGATTTTTCTTAAGAGAAATGCAGATGTGATTCTTTACCCTGTTACCAGAAGAGCTGGATAAAAGCTATCATTGAACTATAATCCTAAGATGGCAAAACCACTGCAACAAAAAAAGTTTCTACTTTAAACATTTTAAGTATGAGAAGAGTGTTAGTTCGAAGAACCTAATGGAAGATTCTTGCACAATCTCTGCACTATCAAAGAAAGTATCGAGGAAAGTTGCCTACAACATGTGATAGAGGAACAACCTAAAGCTCAGAGTGAAAATGAAAGATTTCCTTTTTGGAATATTTTTGTATAGGATTGTTGCATGCTGACAATGAAAAGAAAAGGTAACCTGGTTACTTTTTGCAAAGCTATTTACCCAGACGGGTATACAGATGATGGTCAGCAGCTGTGCAAGTTCTGGTTTCAGTGGTTGTGCATCATGCACAGAAGCAATGCACTGTAGCAGTCATTAACACAAATACCGCTGCACGAACTGGTCCTGTCCATGAACGCATGTGAGAGCAAACAGGCATAGCGGACACAGAATGACAGCCCCAGCCACAGTGTAGGCTGAAGTGATACTGGCAGCCTATGACAGGGAGATTTTTTAATTTGGTTGGTTTCCTACGTGCAGATCCTCAGCTTTGACTTAGAGCTAGCTCTGCACCTTGATTCTTAATTACTATCAGCTCAAACTACTGCAAAATTAGGCAATATTGAACTGGTAATTAATATTTCATTATTACAGTCACCTACAGTAAATTACAGTCACCCTACCCACCAGTAAAAAAGATATGCAATAAAAATTAGGTAGGATCCATCAAACATGCTACAGAAATATTACTTTCAAATTCTGATGTGTTTCTTGTGTGGGTTAGTCCTTGATATGCAAAGATTTACTGAAAAATGACCGTACCTTTCTAGCAAGGGGTCAGCAAAACTCAGTGTAATTATCTGTATGACAGTGATATTTTTACATTCTTCAAATTTATCGTGGATAACTTTGATATTTTTCCATCTCCTTGGAAAGGTTAAACCAACACATCAGATGTGCAGAGGAAAGGAAAAAAATATGTGAATTTGCTCATCTGCTTTCATGCAAAATATGAAAATCTGCTCAGAGACTTGCAAGCAGTAGAGATGCAACTAGTGTTCTCTTATTTGGAAAGGTGTTTGCTGCTCACATGAAGCAGAAAGGCCATCTGACTGCCCTGAGATTGCTAAGGAATTTGGATCCCCTAGTCCTAGGCTCCCAGGAAACATAAGGTGGGGGTTTTCCCTATCTCTTTACCGATATAGCTACAACTGTGCACCTTCTGTTCTCACCATGTCTGCACATTACTCCAGGCCTATAGCTTTGAGGGAAAAGCAGGGAGCATCAGGGCAAGACGGAGCATTAACTTCCATGAGGAAATCCTGCAGGATCTCTGCTGGTTTAGGGGGCAGCACTCCACAAAGGAAAAACCACTATTTCCCATCTCCTTCTGTCGAATGGCCTCTTCCTCCACCAAAGCGCTCAGGCTCAGCAATGGAAGAGTTTTCCAAGCAGTGAAAAGAAGCATCATTTCCTGCCCTTTTCTGGCTTCACCGGACTCAGAGATTTATTTGCTCTTATGGGCTCAAAAACCCTGAGCAGACAATCACATTTTGGTGTCTACCTCTCAGAAGGTTAATATTAACTACAGGAAGCAACTGGTTTTAAATCGTGGCTATTTCGTTATCACAGTGGAATCTCTGGGATATTTTTAAGGATAATAAAGAAGAAAAAAAACTTGCAGCTCTGACTTTAATCAAAGAATATCCTGCAATGCAGTGTTAGGATAACAGGTCGCTTCCAGCTGGGTTACTGCAAACCCTTAACTGATGAAAATATGTAAGTAACAGAAGTAGAGACACTTGCTTGCCTAAGAGTGGAGTGAAGGTTTGGGAAAGCTCTTAGGAAACTCAGCATCCAGTGGCAGCAAAACATTTCAGCAATGACAAATTACTAACTTAGAGAGAAAAATGTCTGGGAAGAGTAAAACAGATCCAAGTACACCTTGCCTCCTTCCCCAGGTCATTTCACAGAGCAATTCCCTGGCTCCAAGATCAATTCACAGTACCACCTATCTCCATTTGCATAACCTGTCAGGGTAGCTAAGCACTGGTGGGTAGTTCAGCCCTGAGAGGCAAAGGATCCAACTAGATCAGAGATCTTGGTATGGCATGTGGGGATTTACCAAGCAGAGGAGGGAGGTTTTGGTATGGTGTGGCCGCACCAAGGGAGCTGAGGTGGACCTAGCTGTGTCACAAATAAGTGTTCAAGTTACTTGTCACAGGAACACTACTGCCAGCGTTGCTAGTAGGCACTGAAGGCTGCAGCAGATGGTGTCCTTAGTCCTTGGGAGGTGACGCCTTTTAGCCCAGAGGCCCCTACTCCAGTGGATATTGCTGTTTTTCCAGAAAGGGCCACGGATGCCCTCAGTAAAACATTTCTATGCATCAGTGAATGGCCAAGCTGATTTGAATAATGTGAGAAAAGATACTAACCTTTTTGTCTAAAACCCAGATCTACTGTGGCTTGGCTACAGTTTAGAGTTTTCTCAAAGCAAAACTGAAATTTCTTGGTTTCAGTTGAATCTGGAAGAGGAGCTTGCCAGAATCCTACCAAAAAAGGATGTTTGCATCATATTTTTACTGAGACTAAATCAGGCAGTGTCAGAAATCACGAAGGAGGACCAGCATCGAAGAGATTTATAGCCTTATTGGCATTGGATCAAGGCTGGCCCTGTGACCTGTTCCAGATAGCTGAAAGCAAGAGAGAAGAATATCAAGTCATCAGTTGCTTTATCCTCTGATCCCGCTACTGGGGAAATGAAAGAATACCGATAGCACTCCTCATAGTCTCCATAGCCCTCCAATTTGGCTGTTAAAGAGCAAAACGGTCGCCTTAACATCTGCACAAGTAGCACAGAATGACAGATCTCAGTCATTAGTTGCTTTGGAGGTATCCACATACTCGAATTTTTAAATGCTGCTGTAACAGGAAATAATGAGTTTCCCCATTGCTGATGGCCAAATAGGTTTTTGAAGAAGACAGGGATACAGATATGAAGCAGAAGTTTTTCCAGAAGAGGGTTCCTTAGGGGATACCCAGGTCCCATTGAGTGCTTTTAGCCCTAAACTCCACATTACGATGGCCAAGTACTCACACAGGAAAAAAGCCATCCTGGCAATAATCTCCTGTCATCAGGTTATCCATTATCAAACATATTTATTAATTGAACTGGAACTACTTAGAGTAATAACAGCAGCACAGACTGAAGCTATCTGGCCTTGAGAAACCATTCCCTTTAAACCTATGTCAGCCAGCCCTCCTGTTTTTGTCACTTACATTTTTTAGCCTTACTCTGCACAGTAGTAGAGCTTCCTGTCTGCTACATTCCTGGGCTTTGTTCATGAATGCTTAGTTCACTAGCACTAGTGGAACACTGACTCTTCCCCTTCATCTAGCTCCTTATCTCCAAAAGTTCCCCCTAAAAGCAGAACTACTTAACAAGCCTTTGCTTTTTCATGGGTTTCTGCAATTGTTACCAATACTCTCTTCCAGTCATCTGCCTATGTATGTCTGTAAAAAGCAGTTAGCCCAAAAGATATGGAGTTGATTATAGAAAGAATATATATTTTTCTTTATGGATTACCCTATTTTAATGGCTTTTTTGGCCAACGTAATTTATTCTCATAAACACAAACCGTTGCATATAGAGGTATTCTAAGAACAGCTCCACTATGAATGTAAACAACCTTTTTATGTAATGAATGATATTGAATAAATCTGGCAAACTGTGTCATAACTACTGAGTTCTCTGATTGCTTATGATCCTTGCTACAACTTATATTGATATCAGGAATTTTAGACATCGTGATTTAAAAAAAAAAAAGCCAGATGAAACAGTGCAGCAGCGATTTGCCTCTCTATATGCAGCCTCTGACTGAGAACATGCAAGAGTGCTTGATCATAAAATAAGTGTGAACCACACATCATGATCACAGTTATAGCTATGCAGATCTTGAAAGATGCCACAGGTCTTTCTTGATGCTCGGGAGAGAGCAGAGGCTTTGATTGCTCCTGCTTGGATATGAAATGAAAGTCTATGAATATAATAACAGCTGTCTCAAACTCTCGGTCAAACACAGAGTCTTTGTAACCTAGCTATTCTACCTTGCCCTTAACCCTAGCCAAATGTCCTAGGAGGGGAACAGCTCTGTGACCTTCAGGAATCTGATTCATTTGGAGCACCAGGCAATTTTAAACCATGAAAAAACTTTTTAAGGAAAATTTTCCAGTCTGTTCTCACTCAGATGAACAGTCTCTGTCCTGAGATTGAGCAGTCATTGCCTTATCACACACTATAGCATTCACAATGGCTGTTAATAGAAGAGGCAATACTTGTCTAAAGTGCCCACTCTCACTAAATCTTAATCCACTGCCTTTTCCACAGGGAGGAGAGAAGAACATGGGATCACCTTGTCCATGTCAATTCACACATAATTGCTACTAATTGGAAAGATGCTAGAAGATGTTTTTTCTGCTTTGCTTTCCAGCATAACCAGAATTTTCCACAAGACACTTTAGGCTCACCCTACCTACAAGATCCCACAGGAGATGGCAAGCTCATCTCAGTGAATAGACTTTCCTTTCAGAAGTGTACTATTACTATGTTAATCCATATTAATACTCTCATCAGAGACTGATCTGCTCTTTTGTCCCTAGAGGTCACTGCAAAGAGGGATTAAAATGCATTTGTGCATTATGGGGAGCTGAGCAATGCACTTGGCTCTTTGTCCCTATTCTTGCATTTACCTGGTTTCTGTCTCTACTGACACCACGCTGGTAACTCTCACAAACACCCTATTTTTATTTTATCCAGTGAAATACTCTCTTTCTGTACTATGACTATCACAAGTAGTGTCAGTTTAAAAATACATGTATTTGTGGCCATCTTCTTTTAAATGGCACGCCCTCCTCTTGCTGCCTCCCACCACATCCATCATGAGGTTGCTACATGAGATGTATTTTGTTCTGAATGGGCTGAGTTTTGTACCCCATATGAACTGCAGTCACCCCTATTAGTGCTGTTTAAAGACAACATCTTTGTAAGGCTGGGATGCCTCAGGTCATTGCAGAAGAGTTGAAAAGTTGCACAGATCAGTTAGGACATTATTAAATTAAATTATTTGAATTCATTTCAAGCTATTTGTATGAACAAAATCATCTAAAGGAGAACCATACTCACAAACCACAGACATATCAACAGGGAACTGTTTTCAGTGCCACACTTCCATAAAGCTCCTGTTGGATGACAATTATAACAAATCTCTAAAACCTGATAAATATTAACCTTTTAGCTCCCATCATTTAGGATTCTTCCAGGCTTAGTGACATCTTAAGGCATGAGAGTGAAGCTGTCTAAAAGCTGATCTGTTCTAGGACAGTAGATCTGCCTAATGTGGCCAGTTATCCTCAGCTGACTTTCATTTCAATACCTGCTTTTGCTACACCCCCCCCCCCCTTTTTCTTTTTGGTCCTGAAGTCTGTGGCAACTGGTTCTTATGATCACAGAGTAGTGATATCACATCCCATCCTTGACACGAGCTGTCCGCACAGCAGCTGAATTAAAGCAGACAGAATCTCTCCTTAGTCTATCAGACAAGGATATAACTCTTCTAGGCTTCCAGTTGAAGTATGTGGGCTATTGGGCTGAAGATGCAGAAAGAAATTAAAAGGCAAGATCTTCTGGTAGAGTTTGAGAAAGATGCAAGGTCTAAGTGAAACAGTTATTTCATTTACATTTTAAATATTTACTCAGCAGAGCCCATTTGCTAATGCTTCCTTCCTCAGTAAAGCAAGCAATTGCCCCCATTTTACTGGAAGATGTTTACTTCTGTCTGCCTATGGCACTGGTCAACCGAAGTCTGTCGCTGCAATTATACACATTCCAGACAGAAAATAGACATTATTTCTTCATCACAAGGTGGGGGAGAAAGAGAAGGGAGGTTATTGTAAACTGCAAGTCAGCCCAGCAGGGTGGGCTTACTTTCGTGTTATGTCCGACCAAAGGAAGGATTTCTTGTTGTAAAAGACTTCTTGTCTGACCTTCGGCAAGTCGCTTTCAATTTCTTAGCTCCCATTTTTGAGAAGAAGACAATAGCACTTCCCTACCTCAGAGGGGTGCTGTAAGTATCCAGACATTAAATATTTGAGCTACACTATAAGTATATTCAAGTGAATATCAGGCACTTTGTATTCCCATCAGTTATAAATGTACCGGACTGTAGAGAGAGAATTAGTCAATTCCCTGTGAATTACATAGATCTAGTTTACTGATTTTTTAAAACTGTTTTGGGCCAGATGGTTTTCTGCTCTCCTAATATACTCTTTTCTCTAATAAACCATACTGAAAAGACAAAGAAAAACTTGACTATAAGGCCTTTTCATGGACTGAGACCACACGATGAAAACAGAGCAATTCCCTAAAAGTGTGAAAAGAATTTTTCATCCTCATTTTTTAAAACAAGAACACGTTAAATGTTACCTCTTTCTACATAAAAGTACACTCCTCAAACACTTCCAGTGACAATGATTAGGTTTTTTTAAGGTAACAGAAAAAAAGAAAAAAACAAAAGTTTTTATATGAGTGCAGTGTAAGCTGTATTTCAGCATGTTTACTCAACCCTCAGATTAATTTTTCTGTCCTATAAATTAGTTGAGAAAAAGTGCTTAAAAAGTTGAAAGGACAGTGCAGAGAAAACAGAACCTCACACATAATAGCCATTTTTCCAACTGGTAAAAGCAGGCTAAAAATCACAACTTTCAGTAGTCAAATTTCAGCCATGCTGCCAAGATGACGGTAATAATCATGAGAAGCCTAACATAACAGTGCCTGTTCCTTACCTCAGGCCAGGGTCCTGGCCAAAAGCTTGGTTTAAAGAAGATCATTTGCAGGAGTCCCCTCTGCTGCCAGCCTAGGAACCAGAGAGCAAGATGATCACAGGCAATCTTCAACACCACTGCCCATTTTTATAATCGTTTTGGTTTTGAACAAGCTAAAGGAGAACGTGGAAAGATTGATTAGGCACAACATGCTGTGTCTGCCAGCCCAGTTTGGCCAGGACGGAAAACAGGATGCCCAATTCATTTTTCGCCTCGCCTTCTTCCCCTGCTGCTTGTGCTCTTTAACACTTACTCACTTCCATTAACAGACCTACTGCTGCTGTTTTTACCCGGGGACTCCATCCCACAAAGTGTTGCAACCTCAGCAGCGGTCTTGGCTCGGTGATCCTGCGGTGCCGGGCAGGGGCGCACGTGGAGCTAACGCCCGGCAGCCTCCGGTGAGGCTGTTACAGCCATGCTGCCTTCTAGATGGGCTGCTACAGAAAACTTATGGGCAGTGTGCTGACTTCTTTCCTCTCCCTGGAGACTTACTGTTTTACCCTTGCATTCCATTACTACTGACTTGACGATAAATTCGTATTTGGGTTTCCCAAAAAGAAGGCCAGAATGACGAGGCCATAGCGTTGGCTCACACTAACCTTCAATATACGAACATCTCAAAGGCTAGATTTTGCATTTCACTACTTCATTTTTATCGTGATTTTGCTGTTCATTTCAGCCATTCATTAGCTTTACCAGTTGTAAACTCCTCTTTTTGAAAGTTAGCCTTGTCTCTCAGGGTCTAGCTCTGAAACTTGCCAGGTGAGGACCAAGTCTCGGCTCCTGGAAGAGAGAAAGGGATACAGCTGAAACAAAAAAGGAAAATCCCACTGCAAATCCATTCAGTTCCCCACACAATTTCATGATCACTTCCTCCATTCATAGAAATGACTTGCAAACCCAAGCAGCTCCTGCCCACATGAGAGGTACCAGAGAACATCCACAGACTTTTTGCATTACCATACATGCCTCAGCAACTGCCACCTCTACATGGCTTTTTAACTCTTTGCCACCTCTTCACATGAAAGCTTTGTAAAACATAGGGCTCTGCCCTGATTCTGTCTCCTAAGCCCTCGGCCATTGTGGTCGGCAGAAACAGTATCCAATAGCCCTAGAGGAAGCCCCCTTACAATGTGCCTGCACCCCATCACTCACAGATGCACCCCTGTGGTGCAGATGTATCTTTACTAACAAGAATGAAAGTGCAGGATCAGTCCCTGAGTGAGATGTGTTGCATACAAATTTAACAATGAAAAATGAGTATACTGGGGTCAGGAGAAGAGCTGCCACTTTAAACAATACTTCACTATTTCTAAACGAACAGCCTGTTACGTTGTATGGGCACACGCACATATAATGAAAGTTCAGTAGCCTCCTTGCTCTTTAAAACAATCTATGTTACAATCTATGCTGCCTCTATACTTGAATAGACATAATAAATCTTCCTGACAACAGCATATCACCTATTTATAAGCTATACAAGAAAAGAATAAAATACACTTACGCGAATTTTGGCAAGCTTTTAGTTTATATCATACCGTTTGCAAAAAGAGAAGAAACAATGTCAAATAGCTTTATGGAGAGATTCAGTCACAATCAGATATTTCAGCACAAGCTATTCTATTCCAGCTGAGAATATTTTCTAAACGGAAATAGACTGAAAAGTCATATTTATTTCCCAAATTTGCTTAAGGCAGCACAAAAGAGAAATGTTGCAGTAGATGGGTTTTTCAAAGTTTTAAGCAGAAAGGAATATTTCAGAAAAAGCAAATTAAAAGTCAGCATCACAGATTTGGCTACCTGTGTTCTGTTGCGTGGAAACCAGACAGGGCTCTGAGCTGCAAAATCCTGATAGGAACCACTGAACTCCCTGGAAGTTGTGGCTTTTTTCAGCTCAATGGTCTAACTTGTGTTCATCACGGAAATAGCTGTTTACACCAAAACCTGGATGTGAATGTAAGTGCACTGACCAGAGACCTCAAATTTAAATTGGAATTTTTGGATCCAGGCTTTTCTAGCTATGAATTGGTAGAATTTTCTAGTTCTTTATTAACATACAAAATATCTGAAATTTCAGGTGATGCATGCAATACAACATTTCCAAATTCTTCCTTAAGTCATTTTTGCATCTGATAGACACCTAAGACTCTGTCCTAAGCAGTGCTGACCTGCAGTTCACATAGTTGAAATACAACATGAAAATTAAAAAAACAATCCCTTAGTGCCCTTTGTGAGGCAGTGCTGAAGGATGGATTAATTCTAAGAAAGATAAATATTCAATATAAACATATAGGCATATAAAATCTTTACAGCTGCTTTGGACCACTGTGAAAATAAACTAAAAATAATTTCAAGAGTTTCTTAATTTTGTTTAGTTCTAACTCAGTAAAAATATGTCAACAGATGAAAATTAAATACAGGTTAATGAAACAAGTCAGAAATAAATAATTCTAGAGTCAACAGTGACATAAATGTCTACCCATTCTAGCCAGATGAGACTTCCTTCTTTTAGTTTGGTTCGTTGGGGTTTTTTTAATTATATTTCTGTTTCCCTGATATCAGTTAAAGTGGACAATATATTAGACTGAAACTGGAATACGTCAGATTGAAATATCCATCTGTTCACTTATCAGCAAACAAGATTATTTGCCAGTTGCTCAGATAGATGGTTTCACTGTAATGTCTAAAGGAAGGATAGAAAGAGGGAAAATAACAATTAGCTGACTTTTAGCTGAATTTTTATGGGAAAAGCATTTCTTCCAAGTAGTTCAGTAGACACCACGCTAATAATTTAAATTGCTCCATATTTTGGAATTCATATTTCTTCAAAGCATTGTTAAGAAAAAATGTCAAGAAAAGCTAAATTAATTTTAACTTCTAAAGTTTGCCTTTGAAGACATGTGGTCTTAGTAAAGCATTCGCTCAAGGTCTCAGTTTACAGAAGCATTCAAACAAGCAGATGTTGCCATGAGCCTTCTACGAGTGACAAAGTTCAAATAGAAATGTTCTGAAAATGAATTTTGTTAAGTCAAATTTTCCTTCTAGTAGATTAGAAATATTTCAGCTTCTGCTAAAGAGTTTTTTGACATATCTGTTTCTCATCCTGGTGGATACAAAAGTGCAAAAGCTCTTTAAAAAATAAATATTAAAGAAACTAAAAGAAACTGCAATCACTTTCACACTCTAAAAGGCACTTAAGCTGAGCTTGGAATGACATTTTTTTGCGTCGCGCTTGCCCGCAGATTCCTCTGCTTGATCTGCTGATTACAGCTTGATTAATGGAAAGACCCCAGTCAGCTTCAGCAGGGTCCGGCCAGGCTGCAGGGTCGTGCAGCAAGCTAGTTGCCTTCCTCTTCTGCCTTTGAGACTCCATTAGCATTTTCTCCTATTTCAAATCTTTTGCAAACTCCCACGTACCTTGAATTTTTTAGTGAGCTCCTGGTTTTATGTTCATCGCTGTGCCAAATAACAAAAATGTCACTGTTTATTTGCATAAAATACAAAGGAAGTGGAGAAAATTTAGTGATGATGTGAATTTTAACTGAAGATAAGGGGACTGGAAATTTTTGTGCATTTGCCTGCTTTCAAAACACCTTACCCTTCATGATTTTTGCTTTCATCTGTGAAAGCCACAGAAATGTTCTTGCCGTAAGAACAAATCTATTTTAAATGTGAAGTCAAAATCCTATCACTTGGTTTTGTGTTATTTGGTATTACCTGTATTTAGCAATTGTTCCACATCCACCTTTTTCTATCTGTCTTAAACACAGTACTATCTCAGCTTTATCCATATTAGAGACAAAACCATGGAACAGAAGTTACAGAAAAAAGTGTTCGTGCTGAAGAAACTGATCTCATTTGTAAGCCTCATTTTGCATTCATTTGGGATTTGGCGCACACATTTCTGTCCTACGACCCTAAGAGACCCTATTCACAGGCCAGAATTCCTTGGGGGCTCAGGGGATGAGCAGGGTGTCTTTGCATAAGTCAGCTAAATTCCTTATTTCCCTTTATCCATCGGGGGTCACACCCCCTCAGAAGACTGAGGACTCACAAGCCGGCATTTGAAACAAGCTTTAAATGAAAAGAATATTGAAGTTTTTGCATAAATTACGTTCCCTAAGTGAACAGTTTCTCCTCAGAAACTATGCATTAACACCGCATTTCCACAGGAAAAGGGGAGTGGAAGAGAAAGGAGGAAGAAGCAAAACAAAGAAAATAACAGAACAGCAGTGAAATAATCAGGTAACATAAACACAAAGCTAGTAGCCCAGTGTAAAATGTAAAGGGCTTTTAGGAGCATCGACTAGTGTCCCTGTGCACACCGCCTCTCAGCGCAGCATTCAGCCCAGCACGCCCAGGTTCTCGCTGGAACTCTGAATGTATTCGCTCTCCTTCAAGCCAGCCTCTGCTCTTCCCTGAACTACTTCACTTAACCTAGAGTGTGAGTTTTCTCTGCAGTTGCTCTTAAGGAATAGCACTTCTTGCTTTCTTTTTCTCTGATTTTACAATGCAACTTTATTCTATAGTTTTCATCAACAAGTGTCCTGATTGGTCTTCAATTAGGTTTAGAAACTGATGCTTTATTTTTAAACCTCTAATATTTTTGCTTTTCCCTTAGTTCTTTTCTATTCCAAATCTACTGTATTCTGGCCTGAATTCTTTCCTTGAAGGGTTTCACTAGGAGACCTATTAAGGTCTAAATTTTTCTCCATCTAATAAAGGTCTCCACAAAGTGTAACGTTGATCAGCTAGCACTTCTTGCATTCCTTCTAGTATCTCTTCATATCAAAGCCATGGATGCATCTCCTTTTTATTTTGCTTCCTGAACAAAAGAGATTACATTCTCTGCCTTGTTTGTTCCTTTTCTATTTCCTACATTTGGTACTAATTGGGCAATCATATGTTCAGCAGTCAGCAAGCAAAGGGGAGTAAGCAGATCAGCTAGCATCGCAGGCTGCTGCTCTCTTGGCACTAAAGAGCAAAATGAGAAAAACAATCTTCTTGTACTCCACAGTCTGTATCCAGAACAAATATCTCCCTGAAGGTTTAGTGTTGCATGGAGTGCAAATAAGAAGCTGAATACAACCTGCCCTTCTGATGTCCTTAGCTAGGAAACATAGATTTGCTACAGCTTGAAAGTTCGCTGAGACATAATTTGATCAAGATTGAAAAGTCAGTCTCTTGGAAGTGAACTTGGCCAGTGTTCAAGCAGCAGTTACTTGGATTTAACAGCACATACCAATCAATCTGGACCTGAAAAGACAGCAACATGCCTTAGAATCGGTAAATATGAGAAATGCTACTAATTCAAGAAGAATAAGAGAGAAAATTCCCAGTAGCTGATCACTCACTCAAGCTGACAGGCTCTCCTACTGCACCACTAGTATTTTCAGTTTGACAGCTGCAAATAAGCAGTCAGACAAACTCTCTTCTTTCAGGAAAACAGAACTCCCTAGAAGCCTTTTTTTTCCCTTTACACAGAGTACAGCCAACAGAAAACAGTTCTCATCCAGGTTTGCAAGCTGTCTTAATTAATTATAGTGTTGATTTGTGAAAAATTATGTACTATGGTTTAATCACACATTTTGGCAGCATCTTTCTCACACTCTGATACTGTCTGCAGTCAAGGCAAGATAAACACATCTGACTCTGTGTGTGTGTGTGTGTGTGTGTGTGTGTATGACAGAGAGAGAGAGAGAGAGAGAGAGAGAGAAGGAGAGAGAGAGAGACATTTTTGCAGCATGAAAGCAGCAATAACATCCAGAAAGTGTTCAGGCATGTCAAGCCAGTGCCATCCATTAAAAGGGCAAATATTCTTTCCTGCGCACAGCTAGTCTTGTGAATGTCAAATAGCATCTAGTCTATAATTATAGGCTATTAAAACCTATCTTCCTTTCCTTTCCATGTCCAGTTTAAAGTGGAGCTGATACAGAACAGGTTAAATGGACGATCAGGATAGATGAGATGTGAATCTGGCTCAGCTCTAGTGGCTGGAATGCAGCAACTATGAAACCAAACTAAGGCAAGGGATCAGCTACCAAGATGTTGAAGACTGCTAAGCTGATCTCATGAAGATTTTGTCCACTTGGGAAATCTTGTGATATCAAACATTACTGCACTTCATTTAGTCATGATTTAGGCTTTTCAGTTTCTGAGATATCTAATGATTTCACAGTCAGCTGTTTGTTTTTCATGCCATCTTCTTCTAGAGATCTCAAAATACTTCATAAACAGCCAGGATAGAATAAACATTGTCTAAACCCTGGGAAGAGCATACTTTATCTCCTCTTAGGGCTGCGATTCAATATGTGTTCCTCTTATATTTTTAGTAAAAATGAAGCTCCTTGGCCTCTTGCAAAGAAAAGCCTGGTTTTTCTTAGTTTTTCAAGATGAAAGATGTCCAGATAAGTGGTGGCTAGTGGTGAGAGACCTATCTGGACACAGCCTTCACACCAGTCTTAATCTGTGTATATAATTGAAATCTTGGCTGCCTGAAATTTTAGATTGTGGGACTTCATTCACATGCCACCATGTTGCACCTCAAAGCTTGCAGCAAGCACAAGAAAAGTAATGGCAACATGAGAGAACAGGAGGAACAGCTACCTTTGGAAAGCCTGACCTTACTATTCGAGGTTCAGAGAAAAACTTAGCTCTATGACCCGAAGATGTCCTTCCTTCCAAGGCAAGGAAGAATTAAAGATGTTTGTCCCCCTCTATGTTGTTCTGGGGGACAATTCAATCCTGCTCTCAAAAATACCTGAATTCATCAACACTGTGATGCTTTAGAGGGGTGGAGTCCCAGCCTCCTCTCACAATTTCTCTGTTAATTAGTAAAATACATCTTCGTTTTCTGAGGAAACCTGTGATTTCTCCAAAGACTAACTCCCTCAGCTCAGAAACATTTCCTAGGGTGTGAGCTGACTTTCAAGAGATAGCAAAGTGGAATTTTTCAACCATTTCAAAGGCCATACCAATCACTTCTCCACAAACCCTCTGGGCATGTTTGGATCGTCAGTGACTAAAAAAAGTTTGCCTTCATTAACAATAAGGCAACTGTAGATAATTCACTAGGCCAACGCAGCATGGACGGTTGTGCTGATTTTCTCCCTTGTAGTTTCTCATCCTTCATCAGGAGAATGAGGTTTCAGCATGAAAATATTGATTTTAAAGCTATATTCAAGGGGACTCAACTGGCAAACCAATCTGAGAAGAGACAAGTGTTAGAGGAGCTCTCACAACGGAAGGGAGCCAAGGTGGTGTTGTGCCATTCATGAAAAGAATAATTTCTGGCCACATTATCATCTTTAGCACTTCAGATACTTCTCTCTGCGAAAGCAGGTTTGGAGTGATCAGAAACTTTTTCGTCTGCAGCAATCAGTGGTTCGTTCAGAAACTGTTGTCTTTGGCTGGTCCACATCACATTATAAGATTTGTTCTCCTGCACACACACTTGTCAAGGGTAACTTTCCATCCAACTATCTTTTTTGCCAACCCTTAAATTTCAGAGTTTGGACATCTGTCAGAGCCTTCTTTAGCCAACAGAGCACAATAAAATGACAGCAGTCAAGGGTATCATCCCCCTAGTGTAAGCCTGCCTGGCTGAGCTGGGTACAAAAGAGAATTTGTTTCCTTTCTAAATCTCTTTTAGATGAACTCAGTCACAGAGATTATGATTGTGGTAAAACAAAACAAGGACTTTCAGAAGTGATAAAAAATAGAAGCTTTTGGCCATGAAACCGTCATCACAGAAACAGTGCTGGCTGCAGCTCGGTCCTCTTCTTGGTCTCTCTGATCATGTTGCCCTTGTGCCAGAGCTAGGAGCTTCAGCTCCCCCTGAGCAGCATTCAGTGTTTCCCTTCCCTTTGTTTTAAGTTCTGCATTTCTCTTGCACATATTTGCTGTGCACGAGCATTTTTCATATTCATCTAGCAGGTCAAAGTTTGGTTTCTCCCTGTGGCAAGAAGTGAACAGAGAAACACGTTATAATATTTTATTCTATATGCAGCAACACGAAAAACACTTGAAGGTAAAAAATGTATTTTAAAACAACATTTAATCTGCATGCATTTCCTTTATTTTATAAAGTTTATCACTCCCTAGTAATAAGGCAGATTAGCCTAGTACATTCAGGCACTCCACATATGGCCCATTGCAGGGACCCCACAGATGAGCTCCAGTTAACGTAGTTTAGTAAACTACAGGCCACTTTTGTCCACTCATGCTTTTACTGGATGTTCTTCTCCCGGCAGCAGCCAATAGAAGGGAAGACATGTCCTTGCAAAGCATGGCCTCTTGCCTTAAGCAGTCGGTGAAGGTGGCATTAATCTTAGAGACTAAACATTGCGAGGACCCATCTTGGAGGTGGGCACACGTCCTCATCTGCCAGTCCCACTGGGAAGGGAGAGGGAGCCATTGGCAAAGATGATGGGAAGACAACTGGGGCAAATAACGGCTTAAATCACCAGAGCTGACCTCTCAACAGCCTTAAACTCATTCGTCTTGAAAGAGTGGCATATCTCAAGTCTTTTCTGCTTGTCATTTGATTCTCTTTACATCAGCTTCCTCATCCAAATTTTCATTTTAACCACCATGCCAATATATATCATTCACATGTTACTCCAGCTCTGGTTCTGTAAAAGGGAGAACTTTTTATTTAGTGAGAAGAAACTCGCAGGAGCTGCATGCTCGTGTTGACCAGAAAATGTTTCCCCAGCAGTAGTGGCTACAAGTGCAACGGAGCCATTTTTGTTCTGGCTTCTCTAATAACTGTGAGGTCACCAACTTTAACAGCTAGCTTCATGGGAGAAAATCTTAGATAAGACCCAGCAGGCAGGTCATAGATACATAAAAATGCCCACTCTTAAAATTAGCAACAGCTTGGATGGGCAGATATTTCCTTAATTCTAATTATCTACCTTCTTTTGGCAATAATTCTACAGTTTTATTATTATATATAGCATATTTCACTTATTAATACAGCATTTTTTTATTTTTAGAATTGTACTTTGCATCATACTCCAGTAAATATTTGTGGTAGTGAGTTCCCAGAATTAATTGTGTGTTGCGCAATAAACATTTATTTTTATGTTTCCATTTTAAATTCAGTTGAAGTTTAATTCCATTGATTCTCCTCACTGTCCGCTGTGACTGTCTGGTCTTTCTTATGTTAGCTGCTTGTTCTGCTTTCCGAAAAAATACAAACTTCAAATTTCTTCTTCTAGGGGAATTTGTTCTGTCCTTTCCTTCCCATTGCTGTGAATCTGAGACAGAGATGGGAAGAGGGATGGCCTGTAGTTAAATGCCAGGGAATGGACCTCTGTCAGAAGAATCGAATTCTTTTAGAATACAGTGGGCAGTCTCTCACAAAAGGCATGGCCGTGCTGAGCTACCTTGCCAACAAGTACCACTGCAAGTCGTTCTCTAGGAGTGGAAACCATTTTGCCTTTGTTAACCATTAAAGAGTTTGACTTCCAGTCTAAGCTAAAAGACAACTCATCCCACATAGACACCTGCCTGTGTATATCTCTCATGCTCCAAGGCTGCGTGTTTGCAGTATGTTTTGTGATACCTTGCCACATAAGCACAACGTACAGCCTGCCTGTAAAGTGCTGTGAGAGCTTAAATAGAAAATGCTATCGAAATACAGTATCACTCCGGAGGACGTTTACATAACGTTTCTGTTTTACGGACGGGTACACTGGCAGCCACCCTGCCATAATGCCTGAGCAATAGCTCTTTGCTTGTCTTCACTCATGTTTCCAGTTTAATAGTAATATGCCCCAGAGCAGCCAGGGTGTTGTTCATTGTGTCAGAGCCTGGACAGAGTTTTTTTCTGCAAAATAACATTACTGAAAGATTATTCCATTGGGAACTGAAATTTGAAGGCAGTTAATAAGCTTTGGTCAATTACTGTTTCTTAATACCAACAAATGCAAAAGCAGAAAAACAGATTACTATCATCTTCCTTTCCACAGCAGTGAAAGGTAATGCAAGGCAATCAGAATGTGAATTTGGGTTCCCAAGCTGAACTTTTAACCATTTATTAACTACCGAAGTTGCCTGAGATTTTAATTCTTATACCACTGGAGCCGGAAGACAAAAGTTGTTACAGAAATTCTTCTCTTTTTATAGTGTCTTATTCAAATCAGTAAGTCTACGACAGTTCATTTCCCAATTCTGGCTGTGAAGATCACATTAGTAATGAAATCACACACACACTCTCTCAAAGAGACTGTATTTGAGAGTTGTGGAAGAACTTTCTTCAGCCATAAAAAAGCTCAGCATTTGCAAGAATGGTTTGGCTGTTTTTTTGAAGGCATTAACAACTGTGTCTCAATCTGCATAATTCATTTTAATTTGATTTTCAAGTTTCTGGTGGACTAACTTGAGGAAGCAGGAAAGGAGGAGGAAATTGAGCTATAGGGAAATGAATTATATTTAGCTTGAAAATTAGTAGTTATTCAGTAAAATGATGATTCTGCTATAGTTGTTGACTATGTTGGGCTAGGTCAGACTGCTATCTATCTTAATTAAGATGAAGTTAATAATTTCCATCTGAATCTTACCAATTATTGCTATTATTATTACTATAATTAATTCCAAGAGTTTTCCATTAAAAGAAAAATCTCCACACCTGTAGCAAACCAAACTCGGCACACTACACTCAGCATCACTACAAAGAACAAATATCCGTTGCAAGAGCTTTCTGTACGTCGTAACAACAGCCCTAATCTACTACAAGTCACATATGTAAAACCTGTGGTGAAACTGGGAGGAGAGGATGGAGGGGGAAACTCCTGGCTACTCACAGGCACCAGGTAGGAATTGTGCTGACAACACCAACTTTAAAGTTGCTAGAGCATAGCATAAAGACCATTGCTGGCCTGCATTTGCCTGTTTGTTTTTCTCAGAAATTAGTGAGAAAAGCACTTAAAGAAATAGTGAAAGAACAATTACATTACCAGCAGGCCCTCCAGCTTGTACTACCTATAAGGACAAGCAGACAAGGGACCAGAATGTTACTTCTGGATTCCCCTTAACAAGGTTGAAAATGAAAAAAAAAAGAGCCAGAAGGGTGTAGATTTGTCCTCTCAGACACGACTGTAACTCCTGCTGCTGCCCCCTAGAGATCATAAATAGCTCTTATATCAGTTCTTTGTTTCGGTGGACAGGATCAAAAGGAGAAAGCAGCATATGATGTTAACTAAGTTCCCTTAATAACTTTTCTTCATCTAGCATCTTTCAACCTTTTCTATGCAAGAAGAAACGGCATGTTTCCTTCTACCACAGAAGTGACCACAGGCGCCTCATGTTAGGAAACAAAGAGAATATGCTGTGTTCATGGATTTATGAAGAGATTACATCAGCCTCACAACTACCAAGAAGCTATACCCAGATGCCCCTGGAAACTGCTCCTAAGAGATGAGTTTTAGCTGACACTAGAAGTTTTCATGGGTTTACTAGGCATAGTCCACCCAGGGAGCAGTGGCAGTATTGAGTATGACTTTATTAAACTATGCTTGGATGCTAGAAAGTCCTTCAGGAACTGTCAGAAAAGAATCACATGCAGAGTAGACCTGAGCCTGTTCTCTTCTACTCTGGGGGACTAAACCTGAACATTACTGGATAAGGGATACAGGTGATGTTAAAGCATTTTACAGACAGTTCTGCTGCCCATTTCGCCTGCTAGATGCCAAATAGAACTTGTATCGACTGCAGAAATGAAATCTGCTGTAGGCATTTCATTTATTAGAGGACTGTAAACCAAGAAAAGCTTCAATAAATAATTTTGCAAGTTACCGTGATGTTAAAAAAAGAAAATGAAGGGAAAATCTGCTTTATTGCCCCAACAGTTTTATGTTGCAAATTATACTCACTAAACTAAGAAAATTCACACCTCCTGATTAGAGCTATCAACACCACTGGAGGCATTCTGCACAGTAAAGAGCTATTGCGTCTTAACCTGCCAGCAGCACCTGTCTTCACAACAAATCAAACCAATTTTATCAAAATGTATAATGCATAATAGCATAAATAAGTTGAAGATCCTAATTATGCACATTTAAGGACGTTTCTGACAACAACGCTGGCTCTCTTTTTCTCTTTGAAACCTAACACTGTACAATGAAGTGCTTTCTCAATTCTGGGAGCACTCAGTGCTCCACCCCTAAAATATCTTTCCAGCTTATTGTTAATGTCTCTGTCACTTAGTGTAGACAATGTATGGCAGATGAGTAGCATAATAAGGACACTGTTGCCAGATCTGTCTTTTCACGATTGAAAGAAAATGTCAGATTTTACAGTGTAACACTTCCCATGACTTTTTGAGCTAATGTCTAGAAAACCGTGATTGCTGGCTGGACCTCACTAAATTTTACCCAGACGCTCCTACCTGCCCAATTACTTTTGTCAGTTTTCATCAACTGAAGTACATTTGGTGTTTGGATCATCTGAAGTTGCAGCTGGCAGTCTGTGGAGCCGTGCGAGAAGGTAGGTATTACAGATGTGCTAAAAATTGAAGTGGAATAGGCTGCATACAGCTGAGGAAAACGACACTTTCCTGCTTCCCGTGGAAAAAGCTGCATGAAGAAAATTCACTGCCTTGAAACAATAAGCAGGTAGTGGGTGGACAGATGCAATAAGCCAGATGTTAGATTTCCACTTGATTTTGCTTCTAATGCAGTGCAGCTACACAGGAAGTGTCCATGGCACCTAAAATGCTGCATGCAGTTTGAAACTTCCATTCAAAGTACCAAAAAAAAGTATTGACACCTGCATATTTTGATCCAAGCTAAGCCTAGCCTTTGAATGAGAAACTACATGAAGCAAGCATTTGCATTTGCAATCTTCATGGAGTGTCCAGAAAAAACTGCTATCACAATTCCCTTATGTATTCATATCTTATAAAGCCAAAAGCAGCACTGTGGAGACTTAATTCATGTACACCTGTGAGTGATTTTTGGTTTCTTTGAACAAGATAGTAATTGTTTAGAAAAATAAATCCATACTGACTTCATAATTGCTAAGAATGTAAAATCTGCTACGGCCATCTATAAATGTTTTCCTCACTGTTAAAAATGTGATTATTTTTTGCATTTGGAATTTATCAAGTTTCATCTTCCAGATAATGAATCACGAAATACCTTTGTCTTCCTAAAGAAAGGAAGTATCAAAATTGGTTTTGTCTGTGGTTGGTGTTTTTTTCTCCAAATTGGTATTCATAGCATATGATCAAGTCACACTTTGACACACACTCTAATAAATAGGTTAGCTTTTTTTTTGGAATGATATGATAAGGGACATTTTTCCAGCCCTTTTAATTTTTGCATGGATCATATCTGAATTTCTGACTTATGCTGATTTTTCATGTCCCTCTCTAGAGATTCCTGGAAGGGTTGTTCCACAGTTCTCCTTAGAACATATGTTTATGAACTTGCCTACAGCAAAAATATTTTATTATGCCCTCAGTGAAATGCCTCTGCCAATATGCAGTCCTCCAGTTTTCTACCACATGGCAGAAAGAGCAAACCTTAAGGAGCTTTTGAATTCATCATGAACTGCCCACTAGCTTATAACGATTACATTTGTACAGATGAGAGTACAGTTTGACCTAGAAAGAGCTTAGATGCCATCTGGTACAATAAGACCCTTTCATGTTGGTGCAAAATGACCACAGTCAGGGACCTAAGCATTGTGAATTTGATGAGTTGCTCATTACAGAAATTGCTGAGTGAGGTCATGTCTCCTCAGGGAGCTAGACTTTTAAGAAAAGGGATTTGAAGGCCAAAGATCTTTAAGACTGGTTCTCTTATTTGTAATAACTTCCTACAACTTTGATAATCACTAGCTTCCTTTTTTCTGTGTGTGTTTAAAGGAACTACAGTTTGTGTAATAGGAAAGAGCTGACAATAACCCCGCCAGAATATGTTATGTCACATGCCCATTAAGAGTATGATCACATCTATCTTGAAGTCAATCACAGTTTTACCATCAGCTGCAATGGGATCAGGGACTAGATCCAGGATCGTTTCTTTTGGCCTAACTCAGCTCTCACTGACAGCTCTGCAAAGACTGACTTTGCGGGGAGCTGGCTTGTACTCCATGCGACAGATTGCCATTTGGCATTAATCTCAGCTGATTCTATATAGATCACATTGCCAGGAAATCTGATTCTGTTCTTGTCCTATACTTGATATTCCTCATTATCAATTTTAAACATAATCTGATCTTGGTTACAATGCTAGTAAATTCTGGAATAACTCCAGGGCTTTCAGAACTGCTTCGGATTTACACTGCTGTAGCTGAGACTGGAGTTTCACTGACAGCCCTTTGATATCACACAAGTATTGGGAACTTTCTGCTGTGTAGCATTCAGGGTTGGCTCTCTGCTTTTTCACTGTCACCTTCACTGGCTTTAAAGAAGATTATTCATTTGTAACACTGCTATGTTGTTTTATCTTCCTTAAAACCGCCTTGCTAAATCCTATATTTAATTTGTTACTACTACTGTTCATTCACAGCATTTGCAACATAAAGCATCAGTCATTTTATCAGTACAAAAATTGCGATCAAACTCTTTTGCTTGCACTATCTTTGTTGCACTTACCCCAAAAGACAGCTAGATTTGACAAGAAGCAATTACATTAGTTGCCGGATAGTCTTGGGAAAGGCAAGGCTGTATAGAAACTCTTTCAGATGTCTATGGAATTCAATATAGAAATTATATACCTTGTTAGGTTTCTGTTTTAATTATGCTTGGGAATTCCAAAGCACTTTTCCCTTCAGGGAAGGGCTACTTATCCAGTGCCTCGCTTTTGCCACATTCACAGCTCACTGCTCACTGCTCAGTTTAGGGATCAACAGTGCTGTTGATACAGGGGAAATTCCGCTTTCGAGAAGAGCTCCGGAAATGGAAAGACCATGGTTAAGACCTGTGCCATTGGGGAGCAATGTGTCAACCTGCGGTTGCTTTATGAAAGTGAAATACAGATGTTATTTCTCTTCAGCAAGTTGGCAGCCTCTCCATCTTTTTGAGGTGCCAAAAAGCTGAGCATGATTTTGGACAGTATTTTGTGTTTATATGCTTGTGAAATTTCCAAAAAAATAAAGCTGATGTTTCTCTGTGTTATTCACAGAAAACATATTTTCCTTTTTTTCTGATACAACTTATGATCTTAGCATGTCATTGGAAAGCATATACTTGACATCCTGCTTTTTCAAGATCTGATTTGATCCTTGACCAGAACATATTATCTGATGAATTTTTACAAGACACAATAAATGATGGCTCAGCATGAGTTTTGTGTATGGGAATTGAAAAAGACACCATATGTCAGCAAGAGGAGGGGTGAAAATCAGCAGTGATGCTCAGGCTCCACACATCTCTCACTGCAAGCCCATGGGAGTTGGTAGGATATTCAACATAAACTTTTACCAAGTTGATGTATCACAGAAGAGAATAAATTGCTGGCAGTTCTGCCAAATCACCCATCTTACTTCCCAGTGAACCTGAATGCTATAATGATAACTGACAGAAACAGAAACATTTGGAAACTAGGGCTCAATGCAAAACCTACGTAAGCTGGTAAAAGTTTACATATATCGCAGTAGGAGCTGTAACTCTGGCAGTGAGATGAACTACAGTCAGTGGCTGATTCAGAAAAGCATGGACTGAGCTCCAGCTCCACAAAGGTATATGGTTTGTTGGGTACTCTGATACACAGTCATCTTCCCTCATCATTACAAAACCATATCCCAAAGTTCCCCTTTGACAGGAGGAGGTAACATGTGACAGATATAAAAATAAGGGATGAAATTCCGTTCTTAGGAGGTTGAAAATGTTGCTAAATATTACCCAGAACATGAAGCATTAGAACACAGGAACAGAAACTACTGACGTCCAGTTAAACTCGCTTAATATTTTTGCATCTATTTGTTTTTAACTTTGTCTTAATTTTCTGATCACAGGACTGGGAAGCAGACATTCCTGAATTCTAATCCTAGGTATGTCATGGGTTTGTATAATATACTAAACATACACAAATTACTTAGCTTCTATGTGATCTTCCCTTCAGCTTCATAGGACGTTGTGAGGATGAATTCCTTAATGACTGTACAGTACTTCATCACTAGAACATAACATCTAGGTAAGACCTAATGAGACATAGGTGGAGGGACAATATTTTTTATAAATTTTAACACTTTTTATCATCCTTATTGATATTTTCAGGTTTGACATTTGGCCAGCACTAATTCCCCAATTTTTTTCTTTCTTGGAGCCAGAAAACAAAAAAAAAAAGAAGCTCCAAACAGAACAAAAACTAACAGTGCACTAGGAAAACCTGTTTGAGAAACATTCTACTTCATAAAATGTAGATATGGCTTAATATTACAAATGAATTTCTACAATCGTTACTAGTGTCTTTCAAAAGCATCAAAAAAACTGTAAAGTATGCACAGAAACTGCTCTAGCTCTATTTCTGTATAGAAATGTTTCTATATAGATCTATTTCTATATGTAGCCTAGGGAATGAGTGCAGTTGCAACAGTAAAGAAGTAGCAGAACTTTTCCACGCTTAGTTCTGGTTGTGGCATATATCAGTGCCACAAGAGACTCATCTCATCTTTTATTTCAGTTCACTCTTTCAAGCTACCTTTAACAGATACAAATAAAAAAATCCTAGTGACTGAGGTGAAAAATTGAAGAATGTTGCCCTAGGGGGAATTTACTATACTGTTTTGTCCTGTGTGATCCTGTATCCTTTAAAAACTACCAAAACTGACTTGAAACCTTATCACTCCTTTTACTTTTCCCTCAGTCCTTCTAAAGAACGTATTAGTCTGCTCTCCAGCAAAAATAACGTGCCCACACTGCATTATGCCAATGAAACTGAAAAACCACTTGCCCAAAGCACCAAGCTGCCAAGGTGTGACTGTCAAGTTGCAAACAGCTTTCTCAGCCCTGCTGTATCTGATTCAAACTATTTACTGGCATTTGCAACATAAAAAACAGGTCATGGCAATGCTATGGAACCAATGCTGAGATATAAACCCAATTTTAACCTCTGCAAAATGTGAGCACCACAGAGTAATGTGATGGGGAACAGCTGGCTACGGGACGCTAGTTGCCTCTCTTGGCCCCACTCTGCAAATTGACTTTTGCATTCAGTTGTGGTATAAGTGTAACCAAAAGTGGAATTAGACCCAATGACCCATCTAAATAGACAGTAGAAAAACTAGAAGGAACAAAATTTTAAATTTGAAGGTACAGAGGACTGCTCCAATCTGTTTGTCTAATTCAAGGCAGATTCTTGATGACTCAGAATCTGGTGTTAAAAAGAAAGCGTTCTAGCCAAAGGACAAATTTCAATTATCGCTTATGCTGTTAACTGCAGTGGAAACACATCTGAGACCTTCTTTTTGCAACAAGGAAATTATATTACTGCTAGTGCATTAGGAAAACACTAGTACCATTCATATCCCTACTGTCCCACCCAGCCCTACTCAGGGTTACCACTACAAAAATTGAACAAATTAGCACACTCAGAATCTAATTTTACGGGTTCCTAACAAACTTTAGTCTGACCTTCCTGATTTATTTCACAGATGGCAGATGTTTTGCCTTACATGTTGATAGTAGGAGGGGCAAATCTACAAAGAAAAATAGTGAAATGCCTCACTGTAATTCCAGAATCATTTGGATAAATCTGGAAAAATCTTTTGAAATCACTGGACCAAAGAACAAATATAATTATATTTATTTTTTAAAACAATTTAGATGTACGTTCCTACCACTGAAAATTTTGACCTACATATTTTGGAACTAGTAAAGTTAGACTGGCAAATCTATACGTAAGCGTCTAAGTATGAATTTAAGGCCAATTTCAGATCTGGTTCCCTGAAAAAACAGACAGAAAGCTTCTGCTGACTTTGAGGTAGACAGAGGAAAAGCTAAAGAGCCAGTTTACTGCTGTTGCAAAGGAAGTGGGAAGAGAGAACACCAAAAGGATGGAAACTGGGTGATGAATTAATACAGAGTTAGAGAAGCTTTTGTTTCCCAGGAAAGAGTAGCTTTACTTGTGGACGGATACCCTACCAGAGACTTCCATGGCAGGTTGTTCCCCCTCACTCCTACTTCTCTAATCCTGGGAACCAGCTCACTGGTATGTTAATGAAAGACAGGAGGAAGGGAAAAAATTAGCCTTAGCCAAGTAGCAAATGTCTGTTTTGCTTATTGCCTTAGCAATTCTTACTAACGTTATACAATAATATAGTTCCCAGGAGGTTTAAGATTTTAAATGTTTTGCTTCCTAAGAGCCTTTTATTTTCCATATAAACATTGTGTTGATGGATTAAAGCCTAATAAATATGTTTCTTCCGAATGCAATGTTTAATTAGGTATGAATTACTTTGACTTTTTGGTTGAGCAGTTTTTATTGAAGCGGAAAGCCATCAAAATCCTGTGTTGCCTGTGCTGATCTGCGCCACAGGAGCTGTGCTACGAGAGCCTATTTGGACAGAGTTCTTGTTGGCAATTGCAGTTTCAACTACGGTAAAGCTGCAAAGCTCTCAATGGCAAAGCCCAATGTTTTTCTTCTCCCTTCTCCGCAGAGGTTCAGCATCACCTTGGGTGACCTGTGTTTGCCGCTTCTATTCAAATTGTGATCACTTATCAATAGCTTTCCTGATCTCCACCACACCCGGGAGATGTGGTCATGAAAAAGAAAGCTACTTTTACGGGGAAATTGTGATCTCTGGTAACAGAAGGTGGGAACAAGCTCCTGGTACAGGTCAGTGTAGGGTAACAACCTCATGAAGACACTCCAGAGTCAGCATTGCTCATTGTGTGGCTGGATCAGGCTGTGACTGGATCAGAGCGGACCTGTTTTCTTATTCTGGAGTTGCCAGCAGCATGCAGCACATCTCTCCAGCTCCGTTATGAGTCATGTGTCTTTCCAAATGTGCATTAGTGCTGACCTCCAGCTTGCCTATCTCTAGCAGACCCCTCTGTCCACCTCATCTCTTCTTGGCTACCTCACAACTTTCTTCTGGTGCTACTAATAACAGCCATCAGTGTTTTCGGCTGATAAAGTCATATGAGGAACAACAAGCTGTCCCAAAATGCACCAGAGTGTAATTCATAAACATCTACTTTCAGTGGCATAGGCTCTGAGAAATGAGCATCACACGCAATATTTAAGAGGTATTATTACATGGATACCCAGGTACTCAGGGTCTAGGACCTCTCACAGAAAAGCAATCTGGACATTTGAAGCATATGACTCAGGCTCACAGGTCAAGCCTTAGAGAGATGGCTATCTCTCTATCCATGCAGATACATCCTATGTATTAAGAAGGTTCCACGTGCATTTACCAGACCCTACCAAAAAAAAATAAAAGCAAGTTAGTTTTCTAAATTATTGTATTCTTCTTCTCCAAAGCAAAAGGGATTGATTAAAATTATTGAACCAATATATCACATAAATGCACTAAGTTCTGCCAAAGACAGAATGATTAATGTATTACGCATGCTGGCTCTTTCTTGTAAGTATGACTTGTTTTACGAGATAAACACCCATAACTTTAAGAATTTACCCTCTGTTACTCATTCAGCGCAGGAGTCAGATGTTGCACATTTTCTTTTGCTTATATATGGTTTGCTAATTATATAGCTAAGCATAGCCACTGAACTACTTTAAACACTGAATTACTTTAAACAAAAGAAACATCTAACTGCAACAGTCAATAAAAATGCAGTTTTCCTAAAGTATTATCTGTCACTCTCCTCAGTGCATAGAAATTAGAGCTGGAAAGAACTTTCGGGCCAATGAGCTTCTCTCTTTTATGTCAATTAATCGAATCCTGCCCATGCAAGACTTTTTTCTACACTATATTTACTACCATTTTAATCCAACAAGAGATAAAGACATCATAAATTACAAAGTTCTGTCACTTAGTCTGGCGGATAATTTCTGAAGGCTCCTATTGTCGGGAAGCTTTTCAGAGATACTTAGCTGAAATGTCTGCGCTATTAATCATTAATCAGAATAGCAAATACTAGAGATAGTCAGAAACGTACCCAGCAAGCTTTTTTCTTTCTTTTGCTATTGCTGTTGATATTGCCAATATATCAGAACCAGATTATTTAACCGACACTAGATGATTCTTCCACAAGTCACTTGGGGGTTGATATGGACTGCAGCGCTTCAAATCAATAGCTCTAAGACAAACATGAAAACTGCCTCTCTGGCTACCAGGACCTTTCATGCTCTACAGAGGTGCATTATCATCTCCATGTTCTGCATATATGTACGGGTCACTCACGGCAATGGCATCCTGATATAAGAAGGAGCAGGATGATGTGATGTACAGATACCGGCGTTTGGGATCCCATAGTGTGCACGCCTCAGCGTGTCAGTGCATAAGATGGCAGAGGGCCCGCAGTACTAGATCACTGCTTCCAGCAGCACATCCCAGGGTACAGGATGCACCAGCTGCCACTTACCCGGGGTAAGGACCTGGGGTCTTTGAGGGGGACAGATAAGCGAATGTGAGGTGGCAATGAAAAAACTGACTCTCACGCTCAGAGCTTGAGATCAGACAGATATGCACACATACATGATAACTTGGCCTCTGAGTTATCTTGGTGACAGCTACCTGCAATTGTAAAGCAAATTGATGGCATAGTTTAGTACAGAATACGGAGATAATTTTTTGGACTGAAGGGCATCACTGGGAGTTTTGCTACCATGGGATCAGGATTTCACCTGACCAGGATTTCAGTCTTGCCACTCTCTCAGTTCAACCCCCTGGAACACGCCGCTGTATAATTCCCTTTACCTTTTAATTTTATTCTATTCCCTTTAGTTATTTCCCTTGTTCAACTCTTCACTTATGGTGCGCTCACACATAGGTGTGCTTGATAAGATGCTCATAGGCATTTCAGTATGTGAAGCCCAAGAAAGACCAAACTTGAGTTTATCTCCTCTTAGCCACATTAGCTCTGTAAGGACCGCAGGAGTACAAAGTGAATAAAACTTCTTTTGTAGCTGAGAAAATAGATCCAAATCTGAATGCTAGCAAGATAGACTGAATCTCTAGTGATCTAGCTTTTCCTGTCAGATTGTCAATAGACTCATGGCTTGCAGAGTAAAAGAGCAAATCTTTATCAGAAGACCTGCCTTAACTTCAGAGGATCATATTCAACCTGAACTACACAGTTATCCTCCCTATATTTCTGCTGGGTCAAAACAACATGAATCCTAACCCCCTCAAACAGAGAAAGCTCCCTGTCTTATGTGGACTTTAACTTTCTGGATTAGGCCTAACTTTATTCTTTGCTAAGCTGCAAAAACCTCAAGCTCTATTTATTTCTATTGAAGTAGTAGAAAAGATTGGACAGAGAAGAGATCGACTGCAAGCTGGAGCTTGAAAGGACACTCATGGATGGATCCTGTTTACAGCTTTCGGTGCAGTTTGGTCTCATCTCACTGGAGGAAATGACCTCTGAGACAAAGATCTTTTCACTGGTGTCCTGGCAACATAGTGATAGAACAGGGCAATGAATAAAGGACTATAGAAACGTAATGCTTAAGTAAAAAACTCATCAGAACATATAATATGTAATTATACTGCTCTGAAAGAAGGCAAATTTTTGTGTTTATGAGTGCAATGCATAATCAATAACCAGCTGGTAGCCCTCCACCCACACTATGGCTTTGAATAAAAATGATGCTTCACTTCAATAGCTCCAAGCAATGCTTTGAAATGCAGTTTGTTAATGTACATTCTACTATTAATCTCACTTTTCTAAGGATTAATGTATTTACAGATTTTCCTCAATATAAGCTGAACTATACTCACGGTCTGTGTTCAGCCTTCACCTACAGTGTCTTTCCAAGTGTTGAATCTTTCAATCTTGGAACACTTACTCATGGCAAAAATGGTAAAAATAGGGCAAAAGTTCTAATAAGCATTCATCCTGTTTGCACTAAATGAGATTAGTCATTATCAGTTTTAGTAAGCCTAGGATTATTTCAAAGCTAGGAAATTTAAACAAGGTCTGTAGTTAGCAAAAACTCATACATTTGCTGATATTTCAAAGTAGATAATATCTTTCTTTTTCACCAATGGAAGAATCAAAAGTTTAAACTTTGACCAGTTATAATGTTGATTATTAAAGCACAGCTAATACAGATTGGTATGAAGTGTCTGATGAATTGTTGCACAACCAAGTTGATCAGATCATAGATTCAGTATTGAAATTAGATAAATGTCTTTTGATGTTCACATTTTGTGTTATGTTTTCATAGAGCTCCAGGCATACAATGATCTGTCAAATGGAATATATAACTATTTTATATCACTCCTGATTTGTAATCATTTCTATATTTTCATCATTAATATGATGAAAAACAGTTTAAAACTGTTAAAAATTGATGAAAAAATCTTTGTTTAGTATAAGACAGAACAACTTGTTGAAGCATATGCATCCTGTATACACAAAAGGATTAGCCTGAATAATATTCTTGTTCAAATAAATGTGAAGCAGTTGTCATAATTATTTTGTAAATTAATGTCAGGAACATATACTCCATTGGGTCTCCCACTTTTTCTTTATTTACTTTGGAGTTCAGAATTAGAACTCCTGACTTGGTAGTTCCACAATAGTTCATCTATCCTTTTCATTGCACAACTTTAGAAAATGAATGGAGTCAGTGCATGAATTTGTCTTTTACTGTGTGATGTTATCTAAAAATTCTGCAGAAGAAATCTTGCTTTGCTTATATGTCAAGAAGCTTTTGCAGTTCATATAGCTATTTTTAGAAATTGCATAGCAATTTCCATCTGCAAATCACGATAGAGATTAACAACCAATCTGTATTAAATTTCTCCATGTAAGTCTCCTCACAATTCATTGCTTTATGAAGAAATTTCCTCAACATTCGCTGTGATCTCAGTCTAACATATCTAGTTTACAGGTTTCCTTTAGAACAAGGCTCATGGTGCTGAGCAGTTTTCGTGCCCGTATTAGGACATGAGCCTCTAAGATCCAGCATTCCCAATATACCTATCGGCTGCTTGGCAGTACCTTTGAAACAGGATGGTCACATTGGGAAGGTAAGTCCTCTGACGCTGCCTGTGTTGCCTGCCTGCCCAAGTTGTATGAACGAGAATCTTTTTTTCCTTCCTTGTGCAATTTATACATAAACATACTGTACATGTAATAAAAAGAGCTCATCTATGTTTCTATGCTCTGATAATGTATATTTGGAATAGCATTAATGTCAGTTTTGCTTTTTCTAAGCATTTGTACATATAAAAAGCTCACTAGGAGTGAAGATAAGAGATCAGAACTACCCATAAAAAGAGATGAATTAGATTTTTTTGTTGCATTGACCCAGTATATTGAACTGAGCGACCAAGCTTCCTTTACAAAGACACAGTCCATTGTCACACTATCAGCACTTCTCTGGCTACACCTACCTAGCAGCTGTAGCTGTGATCGCAGTTGGTCTAGACATATCCAACCCCACTTTAATCTGCTTAGGTCTGGACCTGTAAAGGTGACAGGGAAGCAGACGGAGTTTTATCCCCTTCTTCTCCAAAGGCACCTTCCATTTCATGCTTTATAGCTAAAGCTTTAAAGTTTTAAATCTAAATTAAATGTGCTCAAAAACACCACCAGTTGCAGAGTATAGGCAGCTTCCCACATACTAAACCAGAGTGAAAGTCCCCAGAGCTAGCTGGGCTCTCAGCAATGGAATCTAGTAAATGACTAAAAATAAAATTCCCATATATTATCTCATTTCTAGACTGAAACCAAAATCCAATACCTCATGAAAAATTAAACCTTTTTTTTCTTTAAAAGGTGCATATTCACTTTGTTAATTGAAGAGCAGCTACTGAAAATAATCAGATAATAGATTCTTGCTGCAAATGATTTATCAGGCATTGTAATCAACATAATGACTCTTTCTGCTCTCAGGCCACAGCTTTCCTCACCTAGCTGCTGCTGCAAAGATAATTGTCCCTTCTTGCATATATATTTGGAGTTGATGTTCTGGGATTAAATTTCACGAAATTAGATGTGCTTTTCAGTTACACTTGTAAATGTAGTACCTGTAATACAGCAATAACAACAATGGTGCAGCCATAAACACAATAAGTTTCCCTGAAGAGAGAGTATGAGTTTTTCACTAATCTTAAAAGCTTCCACATGACTTAAAGTTAGTGTTACAACTGCAATAGTAGGATTCAGCAAAGAATTTCACCCGAATTATTTCAGCAGTTACAGTCAATGCCTTCTCAGAAAATGAGCACAGTGCATATGGTTACCTAAAACAAGGTGAACTACAGTGCACATGTAAATATACATATATATGTGTATATGCCTGTACCTATATATATGTATATATGAAAGCTGTTATGTGTGTGTGTATACACACACACACACATACATAAATAACATACATATATATAAAAAACAGCTCTCATTCTTTAAACTGCTTCTCTTTAACGAAGCTACTTTGGACCCTCCTAAGAGAACAGATAAAAGAGATGAAACAGTATCATATCTCTAGGATGCATTTAGAAAATGTTTTAGCAGCTGAAAAAATGCAGAGTTATCCGCTAAATTAAGCTGTGACTCTTTCAAGATGGCAGTTTTCTTTTAGCTACTGAGGAGAACCATTTATTTAGGAGGAAAAAAAAAGGGGTGAAAGATGCTGTTTATTGAATTACCCAGGGCCTTTTTCTCTCATTCATCCACGTGTTTTTCACGAGATCCTAGTGAACTATTAGGAATCGGGATGCAGAATGCAATCAGGAACACACCCAGCCCAGAATACAGTGCCTCAGAGGAAAACAGGAGACGGGAGACTGAGAGACTTCACTGGCCAGTATTTCTTGCAGCACCTTGGTATTTAACCAGGTTCTTTTTCTTGTTTCCTGTTTTGTTGAGAGCTATGAATATGATCTGTGATGGAAATCGCAGTCCCCATCATGAACGGAGGGATCCCCGAGCCCTCGCCCCGGGCTCGGAGGCTGTCTGTACCCAACCTTCTACCTGGTGCCTCCGCAACGGCGGCTGATTGAACGAGGCTCACTGCTTGATTACAATCTGCTAGTAGTTGCGTCCCAGCTGTTCTGTCACTTTTTTGTTGTGTAGCTTCGGGTACGAGAGCAACGGGGTTTTTTTGGAAAAGGAAAGAGTAGCAAAGTCACATATACTATTATGAAACAGCCACTTTTTTAGGAGTGATTAGAACATTCAGCATCACCAAACACAAAGCCAGCTCAACCCTCCGTTAGAGTACTACCCTGTTTCACAGCCCAGAAAACAACAGTTTTCATCACTTGAATTATTTCATAGGAAACATGAATGCAAATATGACATTGGATGCGGGAGCGGATGTATTTTACAAGAGCCTCACAGCTGTGAATTTTTTCAATTGTTCCAAATATTGTTTCTAGTTATTGAAAGGTATGCTGTTTTGCAACTGGAAGCTAACCAAAGCTGAAAGACCTCTCTACTATCAGGCTCGTATGTTGGAGTAATAAAACATTACCTTTTTATTTTATTATTATTTTAAGAGTATATTTAAGGATTTAGATCGATAACCGGGAAAACTAAATCCTCGTGTCCTCTGCAAAAGAGCTCTTTTGTATGTACACCCTGACTGAATAAAGTGCTTTGGCCTGGTCTGTGAGCTCATGCTCAAACACTGAGAAAATTCCCAGTGAAGACTTCTTCAGGACTGTTGAGTGACACTCTGCTGATATTCCCAAAAGAGGTACTAGCTGTGGTAATTTTTCATGGATCAAGTCACAAAACTCAAATTATATCTTCTCTTTCTTTCTCTACCACCTACTAAAAATCCTTGAAGCCATCATGCTTAATCACATTGATTATAATTCAGTTAAAAATCAATGAATAAAAAACAATATGACCTGGAACAGGACAGAAAACTACAGGCCCAGAAAACTACAAATCTATGAAAAATAGCACTGTTCAACAGCTGTCCAGTTTAATTTTAGGATAAACAGTAGAACACATCACTTCTTGTTCTGCCTTGCATTGATTTAATAGTTGCAGTACTAATTCAAATCATTTAATTTATAGAATTTTTAGGTCCATCAACTATCCTCACTGCTCAATCAATATTGTGGCTCAGCTTACACAAGAAATTGATCGGCAGGCCACCCTTTAGACACCAGATTAATTTTTGTTGATTGATTTATTGGCCTCTATCCTCTACAAATACTAACTTTGGACCCTTTAAAGCTCATAAGGCTTTATGTTGAGATTCATTGACTTCACAAAGTAATAACATGATGAATAAAATGATGAATGTTCAGCCGCAGAGCAGACAACTCGTACAAGCTTGAGGAGAGAGACACAAAATGAAAATCTGCACACAGCGGAAAGTGCAGAGCTGCAACATCACCTCCATTTCTGTTCAGATTATCTACTGGAGGTTCGTGGTTCACTCTTCCAGCACATGCAAACTTTGGCAATACTTAGGGCAACCTCAGGCACCCCTGCTTTTGCCAGATCTGTTTCAGGTGTGTGCTCAGCTGTCCCTCAGCCCTAATGTGCAGGCAAAGCTCTCCTGGTTAAAACATAGCTGGAAGAGCCAGCCTGTCCCTGGCTCCGTCATAGGTGGTGACCATGGACATACTTCTTACTGTCTTTGCTTCTGTCCCTTTTATCTCTTAGTGGGGTATATTGAGGATTTTGATCACCCTTCATTAGCACTCTAAAACCATGTGCCCTTCCTAGAGAAGAACTAAAGTATTATTGTTTTTGAACTATGATTGAGGTACTCGTACAGGAATGCAATACGCATGCCCATAGATAAACAAAATAAGATAATTTTTTGATGAAATGTCATGTTTTTAAAAGCATTTTCATAATTCCTTTCCTTGTAATTCTGCAAAGATTATGTGAAGAAATTAAGATACTCACTGATATCTGAGAAGTCTTTGTATCCATTCAAGTATCTCCTAAAATTTCCCAGTCAACCGAAGAATTGATCTCACCATTGATTTTTCTGAAGTCAGCCCCATCACAACACAGTTAAAAAATATAAACCTGAATTTTCAGCCAGTGCTTTTTCCAAGTCGAGCTTAAGGTGTTAACAAAATCTCTAGTATGTAGCACTGCTGGGGATCAAGTCACTGAGGAATACCAGCCGAGAGCACCCCACTTTCCGCATTTGAAGTTCAGTTTTCTAGTACAGATGGTCGACCATTGCCCAGAGGGGAATGAGGGGGAGCCTTATTTGGATCCTGTTTCTCATATCTATCAGCAGTATTCGATGGCCTTCAGCTTACTGTGTAAGATTTGTAAATTATGTCTTCAGCTTGGCCTTTGTGGCTTGGCAGTACTGTACGTTATAGACTAAAACATGTAATAACATTGACTCTGTCTTCAGCATTCTTCAGTATTTTATATTACATAATCTACATGCCTAGAAAATAGGCATCATCACAAATAAATAATATATACAGGAATCTGGACTATAAAGCAGCACCTGGATACATGAAGTATCTCAACCAGAGGTAAACCATCCAGCCATTCTCTGTTGGATGTGCTGAATTATTTTCGTTCAAGGCACCTGGGTCCAAGCCTCTTTCTTTCTCCAGGTTACAGTATCAGGATTTATTGTGAGACAGTCTATTTGCTAGTTTGTATCCTTCCCACAGAAATCTCTTTGGAAGGAGATTTCTATATATATATAGTTCTTGCAAGCATGACTGCTTGTTGTAAGTCTCCGCAACATGCTGCTTCAATTTTATCTTGTTGCCATACGTTTTTTGAACTACCACTTCAGCCCACTCCAAATTCCATCTATTGGCTTCAAAGCAGATGATAAATGGCCAACGAGGAAAGCCCTTCAGGGCACATTCGGTTCTGAGCTACGCTTTGTAAATGAGCAGTAATTTGATTTCATTGCAATTACTCTGATTTTACACCAGCACATCCATTTTGCTCTTCATTTTCCTCTCTAATCAGGGAGACTTGTATACATTTTGTATTTAGGGATTTTGTCATGCTGAAAAATAAATCTTTCGCACAACTTCTCACTATTGGAATTTATTTGAAATTGAACTTATTAATTTGCTTTTCACTGGACCATAACCTTTCCAATTAAAAAATATCTTTGCATCTCCAATTAAACTGTTAACTGATGTTACTGCCCTCAAATTACCAGCCTTTCGTACATACAAATAAGAAGAAAAAAGACCAGAAGATCCAGAATTAATAAAAGATAGCAGGTTTTCATTTTCAGACTACTGTTCGTATCCTTTTAGGACAACTATACTATCCTGGCTGAGTCCTCCCAGAATATACGCATTTGTATTTTTTATTAATGATTAGCTTGTCTTTTTGTGCTCTGATACGAGGGTACTTTCTCAAACAAAGGTTGTACAACAGAGTATAACGGGCTCCCAGGTCTACCTCAGAGCCTGGACCCGGAATTCTTTGAAGCCTGCCATATAGCAATGTTTCTCAGCCTCTTTCTACGATGAAAGGAGCTCCTAACTCTCCTGAGGAAAAAGAAAACTATCACTTGCCTTGTGCAGTATTGGAATCATGGTATTCACTTATAAGCAAGTAAAAATAAATTTTGTGTTCTAGTTCACTACCTTTATTTTCATCCATCTTGCTTACTTGTTTGTGTGCACGGAAATGTGTGTATGTGGTTGTATTTGTACATTTGCACATATCTCACAGGCTGCTTTTTAATGTCTTACAGGAACACAGTTGCAGCCAAAAGGCATTTAAACCTGAGCGGTGTTATGGGGTGAAAGCTACAGGCAGCTATGACGTATAGATCTGTAACTACAGAAGTTCTGCTGCTGAAGTGCCACCACATAGACCCTCCGTTATATAGATCTGGGAGGGGAGCAAGTAGAAATGAAGGCAGCTGTTGCTCCTTTCAGCAAATCAGAGGAATTTCTCAATCCTACCATCATACGGTGTTAGTCCTGCTTAGTTCCTTGCTGCTGAGAGAGGTGGAATGGAATAAGCCCCATGGGACCAGCAGGCTGAGCATAGCAGGATGAGCTGCCTGATACTTGCCACAACTAATTTTGATAGAATTCTTCCTTCGGGTGGCAGGACAGCATTCCTGCCCTAAAAGAGGATGAAACATACACTGGTCCCCACTCTGCCTTTAGTCTACTCGGGGAAGTGCTGGGATGCTATAATCAGGCATTTACCAAGGGCTTTTCTGTTCTCCTCCATAATTGGATAAGTCCATCTAGGAGGGGGAAGAGGTAATGAGCTATAATTAGATCACTTACAAGTCATACCTAATTTAGGTGCATCAGCAGGATCTAAAGTCATGAGAAGTGTGCGAGTCCATGGAGAGAAACCATACTGTTATTTAAATTATACATTTCTAATAGGTGATCTAATTGCCACCAACCACTTGAGAGAAAGACTAACACACATTACAGATCCCAAGTGGTAGCCTGACTCTAGGTCCAACCGTGAGAGCTTTCACCCTCTGACAGGTCAAATGCGGAAGATCTGCTGCCTGAGGTCTGTGCTCTGCCTTCCTCACCAGAAAACAGTAGTGAGCCCCACCAAGGGAAATCCCCTCTAGCATGGCTATCAGCCTAACAAGGAGGCCTGGGGTTCCTACCTCAAAGCAGGAGGGAGCAGAGAACACTGCCAGGAACTGACCCCTTCTTGCATGGGAGAGAAGGCACAAGCTCTGTCAGAATCCTTGATGTACAAGAGTCACAGCGATGCTCACGTAATATTTCCTCTTTACAAGAGCAACAGAAAAGGGTGGTTTGAGAAAGTGGGGAATTCAAAGAAGATCAAGAAGGAGGTGGATAGTGCATATGGGGCATAAAAGAAGGTCCTAGGTGGCGAACACTCAAAATAACGCCTACTACCAAGACCTCTTTAATTGTATATATGTTTTTAAAGTATGTAAAGTTTATAGAATATCATAAAATGACTTTGGCATATAGACTCTAGTTGTGCAGCAGGATGTGTACAGACACCTCAATATCCTGCTGGAAACCTGTCTGAAGGGACTGGCAAAGGCAATATCATTGTGATTCCCACTGCAGGGCTCAAAGAAGGGTACGCTCTGCCATTCTGGCTTTGCCTGTTGGCCTCTCCAATCCTGTGTATATAGTTCTGTAATTTAAAAGGAGGATATTTAATTATAGCTGGATATTTTAAGCTTGGGAGGGAGGAAGGAGGGAAGAAGCAAACAGTTTTAAAGAGAAAAAAATGCCCTTTTGTTTGTTTTTGCTTTTATATGGGAAGTCTACTGCCTTACTTTTATTTATTCTTACTCTAATTTAATGTGACATCTGTGTTTAAAGCAAGTGAAAAAATCTGTATGTACTACCAAACACTAAGAAAATAGAAAAGACTCTGACTAGTAAGACCTTCTTACAATACTGTCGCAGATAGGATAGTTGCCCGGGACTCAGAAATCCTGTGTTTTATCTCTACGCATACCACTATTTTGCCATAGGGACACATGGAAATGGAAGTATCAATGCTGGCATATTTTGTGAACTGCTCGTAGATCCATGGTTGAAAAGCAGATAAGATTAGGAAAAAAAATAAGCAAGAGCCCAGCGTTTTTATTTTCCAGTCCCCCAGTTCTCACTGGGATTTGACATTAGGCTAATAGGGTTATTTACTCTAAATCCCTAGTTGTAGAGAATAAATCAACAGCAGCAAGCCATATGATAAAACCATGTCCCCTCTCACAAGTGTTACTCTTGAGGCAGTCAGATGAACGCTTCTGGTTGGAGCTCCTTTGAATGCAGTCCCTTGCTTGCCTTTCCCCAGGAGGCTGGATTTCCTCCAGTCAGCTTAAGATCAGTAATTACTAGCATATAGTTTTCAGATAGCCTTCTGGGACAACCTACAGCATTGCTCATGCCATGGGAAACAAAGGCATTAAAACTGAGATAGGTAGAAAAACACGGTGCTGTCTTACAGTGTGCTGTGGGCTAGGTATTCATGACCCCAGGCTTAGGAGGTGTGGGCTGAAAAGGTCAGACAACGAGTGTTCTCCACGAAAAGCCTTCCCATTTGGCGACAAAGTGAAGAGCACATGAATCTGTGCTGCTCCATAGCATCAGTCCCCAAATATCTGTCCTTCTCACGGGCATGTGCCTGCAACGAAGATGGAGATTTCCTCTCAGTAGAGAGTGAAGTTCAGATTCGACATTTTAATTTCAAAATCCATCGCTAAATTTGCTGTCATCAGGAAATATAAACTAGGAAATATGGCCAACACGGTTCCAGGAAATTACCTAGAAAAGTAAAGTGCCTTTTTCCTTTCCTTTTTTCTAATGAAAACATTTAAAATAGTTGACTGTAAGAAGCTTTCCTTAATCATTTCAACAGCATCCCACAACATAAGTTTTCTCTGCTGAAACCCACAGAACGATCTGTGGGTTTGGCTACTGGTTAGTGAAAAGCATGACCTGACCTGAAGTTTATATAACTTTCAAAATGGTGAAAATGTTTTTCTTGGGTAAAAACCTGTTGCATCACGGACTTATAGACTGGGAATGTAACAGAGACTATTTCACAAGCCTTATTATACAGTTGCTGTTGAAGTTTATTTTGTATTGTGTCTACTATATGAAACTATATATTAAGAATTTATCTGGAGGTCTTTATTCCACTTTCCTCTCACCTTTCCCATAAATGTGACAGAAGGAGATACATTTATGCTAATAAACAATAAGGAATATTTATCACCTTCATTCCTTTAACAAAAACTGGACATCAGCCTTCTCTAATAAAATTACAATATAAATGTGATTAAGTCTCAAGATATAAAATGATGGAAGTAGTGCAGAAACTCAAAGCTATGCCATTTATGAGTGATATTTGCCCAGTGCTGGATCAGATAAGATGGGGAGAACTTCAGGTCTCAGTATTTAAACTTCCATTTTATCTGAAATTAATTTCCTCTAATCACATTCTCAGGAACAGCATGGCAACTTCTTCATAGCTGAGAGGCTTTCATTAGCCAAACTACAAAATGTCTCTTGAAATTGGAAGAGTGAAAATGGGTAGCTCTGAATACTAATAACATGAACTAAAAAAATTGTATATCAGGCTTTATATTGTCAGAGGTGTTACCAGGTTAACATCAAAAGTTGGGCTGAATTACTGAATAAAAATTATAATTAAAGAAATGAGAGAAAATATAGTATAGTCACATTAAAAAGGAACTTCACTAACACAATTTTCAAAGACAATTACAGGATTGTAGATTTGCAGCTAAATTTTGAATATATCATATTAAACAGAAGCAGTGACGGAAGAGTTGCTTTTCTGAAAAGCGAAAAACTTTCTGTTTTTCAGGCGATTTCAGGGACAAAGAAGATTTCATTATAGCTAATGAGCTGGCATCCTTTCTCACTGAAATAGAGTAAGTTTAGCGAATCCGTGTAAATGTGTAAAAATAATATGCACGTTAAGCCATGAAATGAAAACTAGGTACATTTGGTCACACCGGAAAAATATCACAAAAGCTATACTAGTATTTTCTTTTCAGACACCCAGGTAATAAGCATTTCCTGTCCATATGTGATAACCCTGTTTCTAGTATGAAAGATTTTTTTTTATATACAGCCTATAGGGCTATAAGAGACCTCTGAATTTAAAAGAAAGTTAAATTTTCAGTTGCAGTTAAATTCTTGGTTGTCTTTAATTTTGCCAGTAACAGCTGGTATATCTCCACAAGGGAAGCCCATGCATCTACTCCTTATTTAGATGCTGACAAATAGAGGTCAACATCTCAGGTAGCTGTCTAGACTCCCTTTGGAATCACAGGGGAGAAACTGGCACTCCTAAGGGGCAACCCATTCAATATTTTAGACTTCAGGAGAAGAGGAATAGTACCATAAAGGTACCATTTCATCAGTAAGAATAACCTGGACAAAGAGCTCAGAGTTCGTATGTACGTGATAGATATCTCACACGGGAGGAGATGAATTCCACCATAAACATCTATGTCCAAAATCTCACTAGTTCAGAAGGCTCACGATGAATTCTTCTTAAGGAGAGCATTTGCGGCTGGCAAGGAGTGCAACGCAGTGTTTATGTAGAGATACTATTCTCCTAGAGAGAGAAAAGTAAACGGGCCAAAGATCAGCTATGTGCATTAGACATTTCTCTGTACTGTGCTATTCCTATCTAACATTTCATGAAACTTCTTTCCAGATCTTCTGGGACTGCAGTCTTCTTCGTGGGCTGCAATGGCTGTTTAATAAAACTGTGATTCTAAGCAAATATGTTTTGGCTCAGATGAAGCAAGCAGAGTTCTGGGATGTTGAGAAGCAGCACGTCATTGCCTTCTGAATCCTAAGAGGTGTCAGTCATGGAAAAGCTAAAGCAAATGCTAGGAACCTGCTGGCTTTGACAAAGTGAGGTTTGCAGGTGCAGTAAAGGTGCCTCTAGGGTTCAGTTCACAGGAGTGAACAGACAGTGCAGTGCAGCCTAAAGAGAGAAAGGCTTTCCTCTGGGAAAAACCTTCTGAAAGAGCTTCCATCCACACAACATGGCTCTGCTCTATTCCATCTGTGGTTCGACTCCATTTCAGTCCCACTGCTGATTATGCTGTGGAACTCTCTTGCCAGAAATAACCACAAAAGGGTCAGAAGCCAAGCCAAAGGTCTATCTAAGCATGGCTAACATTTACTCAGTCACAAAGTTTTCAAAAACACATTACCAGCAGAACTTTAGCATATGGAAAAGAAAATTCACTTTTTTGAACTAAAAATAAACACAAGATGTTCTGGTGCTTAATTTAACTATCAATGTTTCTGATTCTTCCTTTCACATTTCATAAACCCCTATCTTAAATTTAGAATAAGGGTGACAGATAAATCAAGCTGGAGAAAAGGGAAGTCCTACATCTCAGCCTCAACTTCGTCTCACATAGTTTTAGAAATTGGACATGAGGCAGTGTTTTTCTTGTACATAAACATAGGATGGAGGCAGCACTGAACTGAATATAAAGTATCCAGTCTCCATTCAGTTATGTGGCCAGTGCCCTGCATTGTGATGAGGGAGCTCATGCCATACCAGAGAGTGCTAAAAAAGTGATGGATGTTCCCAGTAAAGTTTCTGCCAGTAAAGCCACGTTTGTGAATTTGGCTGAAGATGCTGGGATTAGGATCACAAAACTCATCTAAAGTACAATGGATGAGTATAGTACGAGTCCTCCGTCATATGCTTTATCTTTGCAACACACTCTTCCAGCAGAGAAAAGCAATATGGAAAGGTGGTAGGATATACTGAAGCTGTGGATTTTGAAACAATCTGTATGGCAAAGTACACTTTTCTCAAGTGCTGCTGTTAGTATCTACCAGCACGGTTATTATGCAGACGGATGCACTTACTGAGCTGGACCACCCAGGAACTCATGGGGCATGGCAGAAAAGAAGTCAAAAGCCTTAACTATAATTTCTCTGTCCTGGCCACAAATCTCCACAAAACAACAGAGGTACCACGCTTCTGAGGAGCAGAAGGGCTTCAGAGAACAGTGCGCCAGGAACAGGCGGTCTTCCCTCTGCAGGCTGGGAAGTCACGCTCCAAAGAACTGTGCAAATGGCGAGCTAAAGACCACAACCAAGAAGACGGGAGTTTCCTCACTGTTGTACAATAAAGAATGCACTCTGTTCACAAGCTATTTTAACTTACTGTTTAGAAGATGAAAGTAAGTTTTGTGATAACACATCTTTGTCACGTGGTGACATTTTCACCCGCTCAGTTCATTTCACCCAATTCAATTCAGTTCAATTCAGAATACTAAATAGATCTCATAAGAAAAAATATAGGGAAAAACAGCAATACTTTCTGAAAAATTCCTTATTTTTTTATTCTATACTTGTAATGTTTTATCCCACTAATACTGTGGCCAAAGCATTTTTCATGGCAACTTTTCTTGCCTCAGAGACAGTAATATAACCAAATTATAGTGCCATATTCTTAATGCCATTTGAGTTTTACAAGCTAGGTGCCTAAAATATTAACAGAATTATTTTATTCTTAGCCCCTTAAAACAATGTCTAACCACTTAACCAGCAAATGTCACTGAAAATAGCTAGAAAATGCATGTTTGCATATTTAAACAATATAACCATGTTTATATTTAAAGGCCATTAATAATGATTCTGACTGTCTATTTTTAAGTACTATGTTAAATGAAGAAATTAAATTATTAAATTATTGTAGAGTATTTCCATTTTAACTACATAAAATAAATTTGGGAATAATTTTGGCAATGAAATGGCTCAACAGAAGAATATGAAGGATACATAATTTATTTCCTTAATTTTTACAGGTTTCCTACATCAATTTTAAAGTTGGGTGCCTCTATCACAGTAGATTATTAAATACATACGCACACATCCCTAATTCCAAGACAAAAACTACATTTGGCCTACTACTACATGGCCTTTCTCTACATGCAGATAAGTATACAATTTCTACAGAAACATTTGAAGCATCTAAAGAATAGCAGGGATTTTTGCTTTTATCCAAAATATTTTATAACTGTCATACGCAAATACTCAAAATCACTCTGAGAGTGGGAGTGGGAAATTCCTTCATTGACTGTAATGGTGGATGAAAAACGTATGTGCTTCAGGGAAAAGGAAATATTTGTAATACGACCTAAGGCATCTGAGGACAAGGGCAGGGGGGAGGTGGGGGCTGTTTGTTGTTGTACATTTCCTAGAAGACAGTATCTATAAACAAGTTATGTCTACTAATAACTGAAAACTCAGAACTGGACTGAAATGCAGAGTCGGAAAGAGTGGGAAAAACTCTGCAGTTTTCAGATACACAGTTCATCTGATCTTTGGCAAATACATTGTGAATCTTGTGTCAGTGATACATTTTCTAAAATGCAATGCTTGCATGGAATTGCCTGCAGTGAATCCAGAGTCCCTAAAAGCTATAAAATGCTTTTCTTCCAGAACAAAGACAAGTCATTTCAAAGAGAGGTAAAAATACCCAGAACAAAACACATTCATTCAAGCAACAGTAGTGCATTTCCTAAAAGTGAGATCCTTCTGCCCAAAACAAATATGAAGATGGCACTGTCAGAGAATAACAGCATAATCTCATTTGGAGGCAAACTCTGGAGTTCTCTGGTCCAACCAGAGTGGACCCCTGGTCCACTCAAAGCCGGGCCAAGCTCAACATTAGATCTAACTTCAAGGTCAGACCACACTGCTCAGGGCCATGCCTGTTTGAGTTGTGAACTTCTCCAAGGATGGAGATTCCCCTTCCTCCCCGGGCAGCTAGTTCAAACACATGATCATTTGACATTGCTTATGTGGAGTTGTGTCTCTGTGCATACTTCAGGAAAAGAGAAAATATAACGCTTCTGAAAGAGTGAAGCAGTGCCACAGTTACAAACATAGACAAGGAAAAGCACAGGTGCTTCCTACAGATGGCAGGCATCTGTAGGAAGATGAATTGCCAGCTGTGGCTTACCTTGGTGATGAAAGCCTCTAGTTTTATTCAGTCTTTTGCCCTTCCCAAGAGTGCTGTCTGTTCTAGCTATATCCATGTTAGGAAGCCTGGGAAAATAAGACTTCTGTCAGACGAGCAGATTTAACACTTAAGGTTGAATTTGGCGGGCAGCAACCTTCTTTTACTTAATGTAAGATTCATACACAAATTAGCAAATTGCTTAGTAAAGGAAAATGCAAATAAAGCTTTTTCAGCTTGTGCTACAAATAATTTCATATTATATACCCTACTCAGTCCTTGAAGGCTATCTTTAAACAAAGAGAGTGCTCTCTGCAGTATGTCTAATCTGGCAGGTGCTTCCAGTTCCAGTTACACCAGACACCATTTTATGCCACCCTGTGCTGAAAACCAGTAAAGTTAATTTAAAAACCAAATGAGAAAATTTATGAAGCCAAGCCAAATAAATAAATAAATAAATTTCTATCAGAAGAGCAGGTAGAGAAATCGTTACAATGAGTGGCAAGATCATTTCAACATAATTAGTATTTTTGGTTTATTAAAGGACAGGGAAGCAGAAATCATTTTCAGAATCAGAAAATCATTTTCAAACGGGCTATAAGTATGTAGAAGGTTATCTGATTGAGACAGCTGAGACAAAAGCACTGGGATCATTCAAGAATCCCATTAGATTTAATTAAATTAAGACTGTGAACAAATACGCCACGGAGAATGTCGAGATGTTGGCTTCCTTCCCAGTTATTTTCTTATGGGCTTTCCTCTAAGGCAATATTTGTGTATCTCTTCTGTTGGCTGAACTTTTACAAAGTCAAGCTTTCTGGTGACCCTGTGCCCTAATATTTACTATAAAAGAAAGAATAAGCTCATGTGCAGCCGATAAAAATGATAAAGCTTCTGTATTTATTTTTGTGCTTGACTCCAAGGGTTAGCAGAAAATGCTTAACCTTGAGGGAGATGGTGGGAGGATGGAGGAGGGTGAGATATTTTTCTGCTTTAGAGTGAAATACAGTTTATGGTGCCTTCCTCTTCCAGTGCCAATTACCTTTTATTCCTCTCATTGAGGGTTTCCTCTCACTAGCTGAGAAACACCTCCAGTGGTAATTTTGTTAATACGTAAACCTCATTTGGGTATAGATCATACACTCAAACTCCAGTCCAGTCAAGGTCATCATATTTTATCCAGTAACTCCTGAAAAGAGCTCAACAGACGGGAGCTGAATTTAAGAATATGCTATACGTAGACATCACTTGGTAATTAACAGCCTTTTAAGATGAAAAAACTACCAGATCTCTCAGAAGCTGTTTCAGTGTCTCATTACTTTCACTGATAACAATATTTGCATTTCTTCATTTTTTGATCCTTTATTTATTACACAATTGGGGACAGGAAAAACAACATTTTGTCTGAGCCAAAGGTTACCCAAGTCATTCTGCAAATGTTGGCAAAATTATATCTCAGCTTTCTGTCGTGCTGTACAGAGTGAATCATGGGCTATAAGCCTTCAGTTAGCTTCTACTTTCAAGATAATACTTACTATCTGATAGAGTAATCCAAGAAGTAGCAAGCACGAATGCTTAGTTCTAAAAGTTGTTTTTTAATAAAATGTGAGCTGATAAAACTCTCCTGTTCCTATAGAGAAAGGTACAAGAAATCTTAAAATGGACAACTCTCTTCTCTCCCAGGACTTAATTTATACACTGAAGCATGAGAGTTAACTGCTTTTCCAGACTTCTTTTAGTTTGTATTTAGTATGATGATATCATTATTCATATCTAATATATTTATAAGTCAAAGCTTTGGGTGTTGTATCTGATAGTGCTAAAATTCTGAGACAGCTGTAGGGGCTGTGGGGAATAAAACAACCCATCAACTCCAAACCTTTTGCATTAGATAACCATAATAATATGTGCACAATATGCTTCCTTTTTCAAAAACTTCAACATGATGGTTTTTTTTTAATTCACTGCTGACCCAGATGTGAGCACACAATAAAGGATGATATGAAAAACTCTTCATGTTCCATCTTATGAGCTCAGCTTTGTATCTAACTGAGTGATGCCATCCCATGGGTAATGAAGATAACATCAGCAGACATTCTGAAATTTCCAGAATGCAGTTGCTTACTGGATAGTCTCTCATTTTCTTTTTTACTAGCTTGTAAAAAATAGCAGTACTCCTCAACTGGCTGTCCTAATTAAGATCCATTGAGCTTCAAGTTTAAATTAAAAAGAGTTAGTTGGTTTTCTTAGATTTATCTCGAAGACAACTTTTGAATGGGCAACATAGGCAGCCATGCGTATAAGATATGTCAGAAACATATTTGGGATCGGTATATTTCAGCAATCAGATACACTCATTTTTCTTAACACATGCCTGGTACGTTTTCTATGTTATGCCCAACAACAGCAATGCAGTACAGTGACCTGAGAGGACAGAAGAGGTGAAACTTCTCCTTGAAATGCTTGTTGTTAGAAATGGACATAATGAGGCAACAGAGAAGATTTCCATGACACCTGCTGTAACCGCTTTGGATCTGTGCAAGTTGATAAGAGCCACAATAAATATTTCATAATGCTTAACTTACATGGCATTTTCACGGAAGGGGGTTGTATTTGGGTATCTTCCCTTGCTATTTTGTAAGGTGTTCAAGGTACAATCAGATTAACTTGGGAGGGTATATGTAATCCAGCTTGTGTGCACACAGCAACCTTTTCGCCTTCAAAATGTATGTTCTCTCTGTGTCTCAATAATTGTTTTAGGGCAGCACTCTGGAATATTCTCATAGTGTTTCTCTGCCAAGAAGCACAAGTCCTTTCTAAAAGTTCATTTGCTTTTCTACCTTTAATCTACTCCACTAGGACATTTTTCTGTGTTTGCTCTGTGCTCCTGATAGGAAAATTACTTGTTTGTATCCAGTGCATCATGGAACAACAAAGCTAGGCCAGTACAGACCGTGCCCACTGGCAAGAGGGTGTTTTGGTCAATATTGTCTTATATGAGTGCCTGGGAAAGGAAAGAGATGAAAATAGGTGAAGCCAGCCTGGGATTTAATTTGTGTCAGCATCCAATATCTAAATAGAGAATATTTGTATCATCAGACCAAGCACCTGAGTTCAGGTAAGGCTTAAATTTCACAGAAGAAACTGATTCTTGTTCAGTGTTCTCATGGAGCCCAACAGAAACAGGTTTGAGACTCCAGGCAGGAGAGAGACTCAGCTTTGCAAAAAGAGGGAACAGGAACCCATTCAATTGTCCTTTCACACTGCTAAGGACATCATTTGTCCCATTCAAGATCATGGGATCTTCTATGCTGATACCTGACATTTGGAGATTGCACTCTGAAACGGCTTAGAAATATGAGAACATGTGTGTTGCAGGTCACCACTTTCATTTTGTGGGAAAGTTCACTGAGGAGCTTTGAACACAGAATTGGGAAAACTATATTTACCAGCTCCCTTGTGTATGTCCAATAACAGGGTACTTACCTGCATGCAGAAGCATGTTTAACACAAGCAGTTCATAACTATCTGATTAGGAACAATGCTTCTGACTCACTGAAACATTTAGCTGCATAGAAAAAACTGGTACATGAGTAGAGTTACATTTTTCAACTTTTTCACAATACGTGTTTTCTGCTGCTGCTTTTTAATTTGAAACCCACATACAGAGAGCTTAGCTTGCCAAAAATCCCCTAAAAAAGGTAACATGTGGTAGACCACAATTTGCAAGTTTTATATATTTCTGTGACCATAGCAGGAGATGTATTCAACAAAGTAGTGTCAGGGCTTCATAAAGATAAAGTTGACTCTAATGGAAGAAAACACCTTCTCTGTCACCAGCAGATAACTGAGCTCCAAACATTCAAGAACCTCTCTGTTAGAAAGGAAAAAGCTAGATGTTTTCTCAAGAGCAGCACTTAAGTATTTGCTGTTCATAACACTAAATATTCATGATTTTTAAAAGATTTTGTGGAAAATAACAGCTGTTTGCCTGAGCAAGTTTCCACGTCAACTGCTCGCATCACCAAGATGCTTCCTGTTCTATATTTTGGTCACTCACCAGACTTTAAATAGAGGTCTCTGTCATAAATCACTGAATTATGCTTGAAGCATGTTGGTAAAATATTGAACAACATGACTTGACCAGCAGTTTGTGTTCTCTAAAGATATAAGACAGACGGAAGAGGTGTTGAAAGAAACTGATTAATTAGCAAAAAGTAGTGCTTGATACTTCCTGTTTGCAAGTTGTCAGTCAGCAGCTGCTTTATCAGCCCCAGAAGGGTTTACCTAGCCAGGCAGGGCGCGCGTATGGCCCCAGCTGGTCTGTAGTTACGCCCTTCCTCAAGTTCCTTGCCGTACTGCTCCAGCACAGAGTTGTCTAAAGACAGTGAAAGAAACCATGATCCAGAAATATTTAACCCTCTTTTGCCTTTGCTCTTCAATTTATTTTAATTGCAGACAATAGTTTTAGGAGCAAAGAACCCACTTATCTGTAAGTGTTTTAGCACTAGAAAGATGTGCTGGAGTTAGCAAAAGGGTAACTTTTAAAATATATTATTAACACTATAAATTTACATACCCAGTACACGGGACTCAGGATGGAAAAAACACTCAGCAGCATAAAAATTGGAAATTAAAAGAGCTATTAATTTGCCATGAAATCAAGAAATGTAATCCTTAGCAGTGGTGCTGTTTCATTTTTATGGTTTTCCCCTCACATCTTTTAAAACATAATTTATTTGCATAAGTGTAGTCAGTTCTAAGGCTGCACACATTTTTCAACTAAACGGTATTAGTAATTTACGACTATGAAAAGACATCTGAAGTTTCTAAAACCCTCTTAATGACTGAGATGCCTAGTAACATAATTTTAACGGAAAAAAAGTTTCCAGCCTTATGAAATACAGCTACTTTGCAAAATTAGATTGTGAATATAGACATATTTTTAAATTACACTGTGGTTTGAAGGAAATGTTAATAAGTTGCAGCAATATTTTCTCTTCAGTCATTTTGGATAACAGTACAAGTGCATGGCTGTAGTTAAGGCTGAATTAGCACTAGCGCATGAAATCCTCAGGGATGTTTAACTTTATGAAGTCATTGCGTTTGGATTGATTTTTTTTCTGCAAATTTTCCACAAATATTGATTTCTTAAGCCTTTATTAGGGCTGTGCAGTTTTACAGACTTGCATTTGCTGATATCACTTTTTCCAGTGCACTTATTCTCACTTCTCACTTATTCTTCCACTTATTTCTCGAGCAGGAGAATAAAATAATAATAATGACCCTGAACTGGAACAGCTTTACATTGAAGCGTTTAACAGGTAAGTGTCTACGAATCACATGAAAAGCGTTTCGTACAGAAACTCAGAATCGTGGCTGGCATTTTGTTACGGGCCAAATCTCGAGCAATCCCACTCTCATTCCATTTGTAAGGCAGCTGATGATGAAATTTATGGAACTGCTTCTGTAGAAGAAACACTTACAGAGACTAGGGGCTCTCAGCCTGGAAAAGCTGCAGGAACGTGCTGCAAAAATCTAGGAATCACAAGTGGCATGGAAAGAGCAAAGGGGGAAAGAGTACACGCTGGATCTTCTCAAATAGGAACTAGGGATCATATAATAAAACTGCCATATGGCAGATTCAAAACAACTTTACTTCTCCTTATAGGGAGCTGGAATTTTTTGCACCACGGGATGCTGTAGATGCTAAAAATTTGCATGGGTTGAAAAGTAACTGGAAAAGCTCCTGGGAGAAAATCCGTTGAAGATGCATCAGCTGTAAACCCAATATGTCTGTGACTTTTCTCATTGCTATTCCCCATTAATGACCCCTAAGCAATTTAGATACAAACTTCACTTTTTTTTCCCTTTATCTTAGTTGGGCTTACATACTTTTCATATCACCTCACAGGAGAGCACATTATGTGCCTTTTCAATGAAAAAGCCTGAGGCTGGTGCCAGGGCCAAAACAGGCTGCTGCAGAACTGGACAGGGAATTGGATCCTCTCTTTCTCTTCAGAAAACATAGGGTTGAGGAAGTCAAGTTTGTTCCAATAATCCAAACTAATCCTCCTCTAGACAAGATCCTGTCCAGTGTTTGCTCAGCATCAGACAGAGCAGAAAGGACTGCCGCAAGAATCCACGAGCAGAAATGCTGGCTACAGACAATTGGCTTTCAATTATTGGATTGCACCTCAGGGGAAAGAGGCACAAACAGGTTCGACAGGCAGAGCAGATGTGTTTAGTAAGTCAAAAATCAAGAAGTGTAAGTGAAGTGTGGATGGAATTAAAACCTAGCGGGCAGGAAAGCAGAATTCACGCATAATCAGGAAACTATATTTCACTTGCTTTATAAAAAGCCACAGGTAGCAAATAATAGCTATAGATTTACTTGACAACCCTTGTAAGCCTAAAAAATGTGATTAATTATCAGATATACTTAGAAGATGAACCATGATGAACCAGAAAGTGAACCATTTCATTCTGATCCCTTTCAGTCCTTGTTTTCATTTCTTTCTGGTAGTCGCTGATCTCTATAAGCTAACCAATACCTTTCTGAAGCAAGAGAAGTCTTTTTCATAGGTTTGTAGCTTTCATAGCACCGTGAGGCCGAGACTGAAGGGTCAATGCATTTGCAATATTTGCAGTTGTCAACGGAAACATTGCCAAGGTTTAAGAATCGTCATCATCACCCTCCCAGGGAGATTTTTCAAAATGTCTGTATCAGTGGTAGATCTACAAAATGTACAGGCATATTTTGCATATTTTGCACATTTGAATGGGATGTGACCCAGAAAAGTCCATGTGTGGTTTAAGATCCACTTAATGCCCTGCACTATCCCCCTGCAGCAGTGGAATTGTGCATAATATTAATAGTAGTAGTATGCCATAAGAAGAATTAGCAAGTGAGGAAGCTTTTCTGTATTTGAAAATATGGAAAATTCACTTACAGTATATGGAGGACACATTTTGTACTCACTGGAATGAAGCAGAGGCCAGCTTGTGCTCTGCCAGCGCAGGTGGCCCGTCAAACGTTGCTCGGAGCTGCCAGGGCCGGGGCCAGGCTGAGACACATGGGAACCAGCAGGACACAGTTGCTGTGCAATTCCTAGCAAAACATTTTAAGAACCTTTCCTCCTTCTGTGTCAATAAGGTACTACCTCCAGCAAGTTTAATGCTTGCTAAGAGGCAAAGACTGAAATGGCAGAATGGCAGTTTTCTGACATTATTTCTTTGTGTTGCCTGTTACCACAAGTCATGTACCATCTTCCATGCAGTGTTGCATTTTTTCCTTCAACAGAAAAGGAGCAGTACTGTTTTCCACAACATTGCCTAACCAAGGAGTTATTGGAAAAAAACTTGGAGCCCCTGTGGCTACCAAACAAAAGTTGTGCTGCTTGAACTGGAAAAAAAAACAAAACAAAATCAAGCCAATGCTCATGTTATCTCATTGTACGGTATTATTAACTCAGTTTACATAGTTCGATTGTTCAGTATATAAACTGATCAACTCGAAAGAAGAAGTTGTGCTGTGGGATTTTTCAGCCTGCAGTCAACAAAGGGGAAATAAGCAGACATTGTTCCCCTTTTTAAGATACACTGTGAAAAAGCAGCATTCCTGCTTGCTTGCAATGGATAGTTAATAGGTAGCACGTTCAATAATTGAAGTGTAAAAGCCATCTCAGGAAACTTGAATGGTGTTATCTCCATGTTGAAGAGCCACTTCTAAATATCACTCAAGAGAGCTTCAGTGCATCCAGCAGATGAGCTCCCCTTTCCCGATCACCGCACACTTGGGGAAGGCTGCCGCAGAAACAGAGCGGTTCTAGCTGGGCCTTGATTTAAGCAGCACATTGTAAAACACACAACAGAAGCCTGATCTTGCTATTGATTCAGCAAGAGCAAGTCTCAGTATTCCAGTGTTACACATCAAAGTATTTCTGCCAGATGGGAATTTTCCAAGTGTTAGGCAGATTAATTATAAAAAGAGAAAAGAAATGATAATGTCTAGGAATATTCCAGCTATCACCTATATACTTTCCATCTTCACTTGGCAAGTCCTGGATTTGCAAAAATGACATAGACTTCCAGGCATTATACAATAAATGTAACAATTACTACCCGCTATGGAAGTATCTTGAAAGAAATGTGCACGAGAAGGGTAGGGCCTATTGTCATTGCTGCTGTTGCTCCATTGTTTTTGCACATAAGTGTCTTTTAAAGGTAGATTGAATCTGGCATTATGAACATGCTAAAAATCTGGCCTAAAAATATTGTACCATTGACACACAATTATATATCTTATATTGATAATAAAATTGCATTTTCTGGATTTCTCTGCAAATCTGTGATAGTTTGTGCTCTTGAAATAAGCCGATAAGTTGTAGTTAAATGGTATGTACGACTGGAAGCCAGTAATCCTTTTCATGAAAAGGCTAACGTAATTAAAACTCTGCTCTTGGAAAATCCTTGGTGCACATGGACAACTCTCTTTCCCAACGACATGACAAAAATAAATAATGTCAAACTTCCTAGTAGAGCCCTGTGAGGTATGTAAGTTGACTGGAACTGGACTACGCAGTAGCATGCAATGAAACTGAGATTTTCTATTCTAATTAGGCCATCAAATTATTTGCATTACTAAATATAATTTAGTTATTTCCCTAACCTCATATTTGCAGGTTTTAAAAACTTCAGTTAATAAAATGTCATTTTCCAGAGTGAGTTAATTTGACCACAACCGCCATCCCATACATCCCGCTGTGGATGTGCACACACTTCTTCGTGTAACTTTAATTTTTAAATGAATATGCTTGAAGTATATTGAGCGTATTTCATTTTCCTTCCAGAACGTGCCTTCTGTCAGAGTTCAGACGACCTCGCTTAGTGGGACGAACATTCCCTGAAATAACGTTTAATGAGCTGCAGAAGTGCTTCTGAAAGCTCGTTTTGAACATGGGGTTTGTCGTGCGGATAACGTTTCCAAAAGTCCCAGCTGCCCGACAAGGGGACGGCACCTCGCCCTCGCAGTTACGCGTGTAAAGCCTCGGCACAGGGGCTCAGGGACAAGCTCCAGGTGACTTTCCACACTGCATGCAAAGCGCGGAGGGGTTCAGCCTTCTCCCAGCATCAGCACTAACGCTAGCGATTCTCGCCAAGACAAGTTTCTAAGGCCGTGACGGTCAGCAGAAAAAGCAGCTGTGAGCAGAACCCAATTGTTTTCATTTTGGGGGGGAAAAAAGTGCTACAGACAATATTAAATTAATTGTTTATCCGTGACCCCATACCAGCAAAGATAACCGGATAGTTATTTAACTGTGGAAATTTTAATAGCTGAATTTCCTGATAAACTTCTGCTATGTTGGATGACTTCACATTCCCCATATCTAATGCTTGCTCAACGTGAAATTTTAATGACATGTCTGTTTACATACTATAATCTTGTGGAAAATGTGCATTTTCTCTTAGGCTTTTTTTGGAGTGGGTATTTGTTCTTTCCTGATTGATAGAATAAGAAAGAAGGAAAGACAGAAATGCCTATTAGCATCTATCATTTTTTATCTCTGTTCAGCACCCTAAAATCATGGATTATTAAAACTTGGTATTTGCCAGGTCTTGCTCATGTGCCTAGTAGTTCAGATGTCTCTCTTCTCTCTCCCAGTCCTTGAATCTCCTGTCGTAACATTTCAGTAGGTCTCTATTCCTACTTCCAGGCAGGCTCAAAGTACTACAAGAATATTTTTTCCCCATAATAATTTATTTTATGTCCTGAGAAGAGCTAGTACCTTAGAAGCACAAACAGGAAAACAGAGGAAGGCGATGAAAAGAAATCAATTCACTTTTTCCAAAAATTCACTTCTTTATCAATAATTATTGTTCCCGTACCACCACTTATCTTCCACACAACCCTTGCCATAGGTTTGAGGGCCAAAAATGAACTTTTCACTTCACTGCTATGCAACATTGCGTTAACCAGCCAGGTTGTGCATCCCCATTCAATTAAAAGCATGCACTGACTGACGGCACGTTCAGCTACGCTTTGCAACGTATCTCTAGGCTGAAGTGCCATTCAGTGTGCCTGCCCAGGTACTTCTTGGGTTTTTCAGCCTCCTTGTACCTGCACGGTCACCGCTAAGGCTCCTCTGTGCGGCCTGGACGCGGCCCCTCGCCTGCGCCCCGTTAGCTCACGGCACGGCTTGGGCTCTCTCCAGCTTGGCAGTGGGCTAGCGCTTCGAAAGCTAACTTCACAGCTGTCCTGTCTCCTTATCCCACCTCCTTTCTGCTCTGGCCCCATGGAGTTTAAAAGGCAACTAAAAATAATACAGTTGGGCTCTGGATGTTATTGATACAACCAGTTCTCGGCTTCCTTGGAATAATGATGTATGTGTCTGCCCTGCGTTGCCAAATCTAGATATTTTCTGGCAAGTTGCACAGTACCTCCTTAAGGCCCAGCTCCTAGAGTTGTGCAATTATGCGAGAAAGCCAGGACCAATTCAAAAAAAAAAAACAAACAAAAAACAAAAAACTTCTAAACCTCATGTTTGTGGTGGCAAAAGGTTTGAACATACAGGGGAGCACGCCTCAAGGCAAAAAAGATCCTGTGCTATCTTCTTGTTTCTTCATGACTTTTAAGTTCATTTCATAAATTTTCTGGGCTCTGAGCTCACAATTTTCAATGCATGGGTTTGGCATTGCTAATGTAAACACTCAGTAATTAGCACAAAGTGTCCCTCTGTTTTGGAAGCTGCTAAGCCACTTAGTTATGAAAAGTATTTCCTAATGTGAAAGAGCCTTCATGTTTTACAGCACTACATGCTATATCAGTATTGCAGGCTCCCAAATAGCATGATCAATCTTACAAATTTTCAGTTCAAGCCACTATATTATTAAGTTATAACGAAGTGAATGCTTAAAGTTCCAGTGTGGCTAAATGGTTTTGCAGATTGCTAGCAATCTGATGCATTGTTGGGTTTTTTTATATTTTGCTTGTTGTAGTCCACTAATAAGGAAATAAATTGCAATTCACATTACCGTATAACTGTAATTCTGAGATATGAACTTTTTATTATAGACTGAGCTGAAATAATTGAACTCATTTCACTTAGGCTGGCCTTTTCAAGCTGAAGAAAGGTGTTTTTCTACTTTATCTCCTCTGCAGAGCAGGAGGAAGACTTCTGCACTTATCTAGCGAAATGCAGCTGTTTATGATTCTCTTCTCTTCTACCTGTTAGCTGATATCATACAAGTGAAGCCTCTGAGAGAAATCTTCCCTCTCATTTTATACTCCACATTATCTTACATCTACCCATATTGTCCTTTCAGGAATTATCCTCAAAAAATGCATAATAATTCACATCAAAATTTCAAGGCTGGCTTTTGGTGCTGGGTACATAATTATATGTATGCATTTGAGCCAAAAAAAAAAAAAAAAGCCACACAACACTATGTGCATATACCTATTGAGAAGTTTCCCTCCAGTTTGTGGACACTATGCTGATTGGGGCTCTAACAGCTTCCCCAGTTGAATCTGTTGTGTGGCACCTGACCACATCAGTTCCTTTCCACGTAATCACTATTCCTGTAACAATTAACTTTGAACTTCTATCTCTAGTTAGGTTTAAGGACACTGAGCACTGTCAGTACATAGAACCTGTCTAATCATGGACTCTGAACCATAAATCCTAATGGTAAGTAAGATCCTACTAAGATGCATTTGAATGACACAAAAAATTACATTTCTGCTCTGGTCTATCTGACTGTTAATTACATATTTCTGGAATCATAGAAGACCAAAGAGGTTAACCACAGCTTGAGAGTTACCACCTCGAAACAGTCTGATGTGACACACCGAAGACACTGAGCACACTAGCTAACTTATCTGCCCCTTGTAATTACACATAGTGCCTGAGACATACATCACCTTGCTATCTACAGTACATCCTGGTCATGCACAGGAGCTGCTCACCTAGTCGCACCTAATAATAATAGATTTTAGCACATGCTGCCTTAATTAGACTATATCTTAACCATTTACTCACTTACTATTTCTCCCCTGAGATACAGCTAACTACGGCTGTAATAGAGACCTTTACAGGAAACCTATTATTATGCTGCTGCTTTGAAATTTAAAAGCGGCTCCTGCAACATGACTGACAAAGGAAACAGGCATGGTTAAGAATGAGCTTACAGATTTACACTTTAGAAGTCAGATTTATCAACTTAATGTTTGTTATCTCAAGCTAGACACCTAATTCATTGTCTGGACACTCTTTATAGGCAATGCAGGGGCAAACTGCAAAGGACAACTCAACTCCCACAGGTCAGGCTGGAGTGACTATCTCATACCCTCGTCTCTGAGTGCAGCTCCTCCATACGACCACTCACAAACCAGCTCCTATGGACTTGCATGTGGCTGACCTCAGCCACACTGAGCGGTCGCTCTAACTTCAGTGTGACTCTTTTCACTCATCACTTAAAAATAAATATTTATATAGAGTTTTTGTGATAATGTTAATTTCTTACACAAAAAAATGAAAAGGGATTTTAAATATGAGAATCCCCATCCAATGCAGCTGAGAGAGCAACTCAGGTTCAGTACAACACTTCACGCTGTAACTGAAAGCACTGTGATTCCACTGACGTTACATTGAATTATGAGCTGCAGCTGAAAGTTCATAAAAAGATTCCTTTGCATTCACAGGAGTGTTTACCTTTACTCCACTTGCACTGATGTGACAGTTTGCATCATCCTGAGCGTTCACCAGCTCTTCCCCTTCTTTGAGCGTCCCTCGCCAAGGAGCCCAGTGGGCATGGTCCAGAGGGAAGCCTGGGCACACAGCAACAAGCAGGCAGGACAAGCTGCCTGCGATTAGCGCACTAGCCTCTCTTCTGCCACATTTCTGCGTGGTAGTACAGCACCCACCGTGACAGAAGTAAGAGTTACAGTCATTTCAGAATGCAGGAATACACAGAGAATCAAATTTACCTAGGCATATTGAACTGAAACATGCGGAGTCAGTGTGCCAAGAGCAATGTCTTTTATTATATTATTACAAGGCTTACAGGAGCTATGTATTATTATTAACACTGAAATTCATGGAAGTAATCTAGTATTATTAATCATATATACATACATGAAAAGGAGGGCTTTAGTTCCTGACCGTTCCTGCTGGCAATTTCTGGTCTGGTTCCCTACAATTCACAGAAAGCAAAACGTGCATCCATTTAAATGTATGAAAACACACCATTTACTGTCCTCTGGTACTTAACAAAATTGTGACTCTGTTACTCATCCAAAAGCAAAATGTGACTTTCTGTATCAGCAGTATTTACAAGGCACTAGATAACTCCAAAACAAGATGCGCTTGCTGAAATGTAAAATGACAGGCTGTCAGAAACAGCTGGTGAAGGTCTTGTGTACAGTGTGGCATAACAGCCTGCAGCTTTTAAGTCCTTTGCATCATTTAAAGAAGTCAGCTTATGTTGTAGTAAATAGAGCTTTTTCCTGCGTTATAGGAGGTGGGACATCCAAGTAGACAGGCTCAAGACAATTTGTGCAAAGTCTGTGCTTTTGCAGAAGTATATCATGTCTCTGCCATATGCCAATGGCAGTAAAATATTCCACTCATTTCTAAGAGGTTTCCGCTCTAACGCGCCCTCCCTTCTTCCCTATGTCCAGCTGTCACTCAGTTCAAATGACACTGTTGTTACTCTATTTGTCAAGGTTTTAGAAGAGCAATACCAAAAAAGGTATTCAGTTTGGAAAATATGTTATGTGTTCTTGGAACTGCCTATAATCGGTGACCTCATGACTTTAAATATAAACTCTGAAACTTAAGAATTTATCTGAAGGAATAGTAAGATTTCATGCACATTTTGTTAATCGTGCTCATTTAGAGCGACTTGAGGAGATGGCTTGTTTTGTTCCTTTTTTCTTAGGATTTGCTTTGCAGCAATTGACAGCACTGGCCAGTGTTAAAGGCAGCGGGTCAACTCCCACACGCCTCCCACTGAGGATCTGACCTGGGCCTTGTGCTAGCCAGCCCTACCTCAGAGCAGCAATGCCAGTATACTTCAACCACCACTCGCAGTTCCTAACTCCATCCCTCTCCTTTTCCACCTGTCCTTTTTAGGATTTGTCATTCACCGTGCGATCAGGATGCAGTTCAGGACCACAAAACAAATCTGTGACAGGGACACAGCTGACTTCTCCATAAGGAGAGCCATCATGGGGAGAGCCATAAAGGACCGTCTCACTCTCTGACAACGGCCAGTAGCAGAGGCTTAAGAAAGCAATACTAGCACCAGGAGGGGCAAAGCACTTGGGCACATGCCTTTAGTCCACGCATGCAGCTACACGCGTCCTTACCCCAAAGTGTTCCATGCGCAATTCAGATCAGAAACGAATTGTGACAAGGTAACTTCCCGCTGCCTCCTGAACATTGCCGTCAAGTAAAAGTTGCTTCAGAAATATAGCTACCATTCCCAAAGTCGTATTTATTTATAGATGGCAGAGACCAAATCTCAAGATGTTTACAGAGATGCAAACAAGAGACAGCTGCCAGTGACTGAAGGCACTGTGTGTGTTTTGGGTGGAAACGAGGCAGGATAGGCCAAGGTGCCGCTGCTGCTGCCCCACTGGCGCAGCAGAGGGGCGCTGGCCGCGCGCCCACCCAGGAGAAGAGAGGCAGGAGAGCAGGAGGTGGACGGTGCCTCCTCTTTTACAGAGTCCCCCGTCTACAGACCGTCGGGGAAAGCAATAGGCAAGATCACCTTCGTTACAAACTGCTGCACAGGCAGCGCTGTGAACGGCCACGTTCAGTGTGAAAACTCCACCTGCTCGCAGCCCGACTGCTTCCCGTGCGTGACCGTAGCCCCAAGGAAAACTGTAATTACTTGCCTCCGCATGCTCAGATAAGAGGAAGAGCAGTTTTTTCGCTTGAGCCTTTGCTTGAATTGTGTGTGGGGGAATGTCTCATTCACATCGCATGGAACATATACATGTGTCATTGAGCCCACAGACACCAAACTGTACACATCACGCATCGGGATAAAGTAGCTTCTTCTAGTAATCACTGAACTATGTGGTTTTAGCTTTCAATAGTTAATAGCTTCTTGTGTTCCCTGACTGGGCTGATGTTGCAGATGCTTTCAATAAATGTTTATAACAGGCTCTCTTGGAAAAGCTGGCTACTTATGGACCATATGCGCACAGGCACACTTTTTAAAAATTGCTTTGTCGCTTTTGTCCCTGGTTTGCAGTCCTGCATTTTTTGAACTTGTAATTTCATTTCCAGTTCCTTATTTATGTATTTCAGTACACAGCCCCTGAACCATGCTTTGCATTTTGATGAACATTTCCTTTGGTAAAAACAGCAGTACAGCAGGCCAAGCAGCCTCTATCAGCTGAGCCGATTCTTGTGGTTGGAAGCAGAGTTGCTCTTACCCGTGTAATTAACTTTTGTAGCTTAAAAGAACACGCACCCTTGCTGATCTACAGTATACAGCTGGTGATTAAATTGCAAAAAATTCTTTTCACCAAGACATTTTGTTCTATTCCAGTACTCTTGGGATGATCACATGGTCATTCAAAAATTGTTGATACACACTATTCTGTCATTAAAGGGAGCTGAGAAAGCTCCTAACGCAGAGACATGAATTATTTCTTTTGAATCAGACTACAACAGACATTCTAAAAATATCTGAGGAGAAAACAACAGTGTCCTAAAAGCCAAAAAAGTAAAGTAAACAACAGATAAACCTAGTCAAGGAACAAAAACAACAACAATAAAAATCAAATAAAATCCCCCAAACAATCAACAAACCGAAACAAAAATAGAAAAAAAGTTGTAAAGTGTCACTGGAGACAGTCACAAGGGATGGTGAAGCCAGCAGTGCGCAGTAACATGGGCAGAATAATATCTTCAGCAGGCTGCAGAGTGGCTGATGGGGAAAGGGAAATCCGGTCTCGGAGACGGTAGCTATGTCTTTTTTCCTCATGGGTACAGAGGCACCACTTAAAGCCAAGTCTCTCAATCTACTGGCTATAACTTACGCACTTTGTGGGCACTGGATGTGCAATGAATGTTCAGACCTTCCTTTTCAAAGGCTCGAGTAGGTTAGATTTTCCCTGATATAGCTGGATGTCACTAGTGCTTCTCTGAATCATATTCCTTATATCAATGGAAGCAGTGGTCACTGGCCTGAAAAGCAAGACAGAGCCCATTGATGGGGCACTTCTGTGTATTGACTAATGATTAGAAGGTGTTCCAAGTCTCACCTGAACGCCAAATAAAAAAGAAGAAAGGCAAATCTGTCAAAGTCTGTAGAAGCTTTAGTGGGAGACAAATTAACAACTGGTTCTTGAGAGAAGTGATATTCTTAGATATTTGCAAAACAAAGAATTCATGGAAAGTAGATACCTTTTGAGAAGAAAAATATGATTTTTACTGCTATTGGAAAAACTGCCTGGAAAGCAAATAATTTTCTGATGAAAGCTAATTTTGTCAAACAAAAGCCAGCAATTCTCATCAGGTTCATCACCGGTGTCCCACTGAAGCTCTAATTAGAGTTGTATAATGGTCCCCCTTTCTTCTCACAGATCCAGGCTTTTCTCCTGGATATCCCAGGAGCAGTAATTCCCTCAGGTGCTCTTTCCACGCACCCTTGGGCGCATCCCAATCGAGGGCCACAGCCTAGGCAAAACGTTGCCACAATGAGACACTCAAATCACGTCTCTCCAGGGTAACTCTGACAGCACTTCTAGCTTCTACCCTGCCCAGTTCTCTGCAGATCAGACATGTTTCCAGATAAGCATCCAAATGTAAATACTTTTTTAATGCCAATGGTTCACCAAAGACTAGTATCTACCATAGCACCGTATGCGTGCATATTGTGAATTGGGTAAATCTGAGTGCTCTCCAGACTCTCCTGTATTTTCATCCCATCCTTTCAGGTCTTGTCTCACTTTGTTTTAAAAAAGTGCAGCCCTTGGAACAACCTTCAGTTTCTTCTCTGACCAGGGATGAGGCTTCAATCTCCTATACTTTTACATTCACTTTTTTTATTAGTTCTTACTACATGCATTTCCTCAACAGTTCCCTCCAGGCCGTCTACTAGAAGAATTTGTTTCGTCTCCATGCCTGCCTCTCAGATCATAAGCTTTTTAGGGCAGGGACTCACTCACTTCTTACTGTGAAAGAACATTCTTACTCTACTTTGTGCAGTGTAGGTTTGTACGTACGTGTTGCACATGTAGATTTATAGCACAAAGATACTGAGCAATCTGTAAATCTTAATTACTACTCATCATATATTTCCTGTTTCATAGTCACATTACATTATTAGTCAAATAATATCTGTCTTACTGAAGTTAAACATTACACGGTTTTGGAAACTCTCCCCTATAGCCAAATGTCAGTCATTGCGGTATGCTTGCTTGGAAGGGGGGAGGAACAGAGAAGCCAACAGAAATATTTCTACCCATTGGTGAGAGGTAAAATAAAAGACCCAGTTGCCTTAAAACTGAAACAAGCAAGTAAATTCTCTTCTACCCCAACCCCTGCCTAAACCTCAAAAAATGTTAACATCTTACACGTGTCAGGAGTTATTTATCAAACTGTTTGCTTGTCAGCCACTGCAGTACATTCTGTCCCTTTGCTAAGATACTGTAAATTCATGACAATGAGTAAAATTCTCTTTGGCAGGAATATTTGTATTTATCTGAAAAAGAAAATTATCAGCTTGCTTCAATGCTGAGACAGTCTTTCAGTGGCTAGTGGTATGCAATTATACCAAGCTCTCTCCCTGTGCAAGCACACTAATTTGTGGTGGACAATGTTTGTTATTTCAACAGGAGAATTTCAGTTTGGCTGAAGCTAATTTTTTTCCTGAAGAGCTTCACATTTTTCTTCTGTCGTTAGATTTACAGGCTTTGTGCACATGCTGTCCTCTGCCTCATCTGTGGACAACTGTTTAATATCCTCCTGTGGGGATGACTGGGTGCTAAACACACTATATTTGCCAGCCTGGCCTGCAGCTTCTGTGCACCAACTGAGAGGAAAGAAAACTTGAGGTTATTCCTCAGCGGACCAGGACAATTTATGCCAAAAACCTCTGTAAAGCAGCACAAGTGAGAAGGTTAACATCCGAGAGACAACATTAAGAGTGACTCGGCTCTGTACACTAGTCTCACAATTGAACCAGTTACATGGATGCTTTCACTAAAGCAAAACATGTTTTGCTTCCCTCTCCAAGTTGTAAAGGAAGCATTTTGTTGTTTAGAGAACTGATGATCTGAAACCGGATGAATTTCTATAGCCAATGTTAGGCTAAAGTTTGGATTCAATAATCTAATTGTCCATCTGCCCATAAAAACGATTCTATGAAACACAAGATGTTTTTCAAAGAAACAGAGCTCCACAGCCTGCTGTTTGACAGCGGCTGTAAAGAGCTCTCATCCTACCATTCTGAAATGATCAAACAAACAAAAGGGACAACAGACCATCTTTTATGCTGCATCCTAAATATCTCCCTATGGAAGAAGGGTCTAGACCTGACTCTTTGAAGTTAATCTCCTCTACACTTCAGAGAGATCAGAACTGGACCCTAATTTTCTCTGCTTTTGTTTTAAACCAGAGCAGAAGAACAATGATTGCCATTAATGAAAACCAAATTGCAAGACAGTTCAGCAGTTCATTTCAGTAATTCGTCCCAAGTGGCGCGGATGGTCCCAGGTTAGCATGGACTCAGAGGCATCACACATAAAGCCTTTCTGATGAAAGTCCAATAGTCCCCATTTCAGAAAGCAGAATCTGACCAGGAATGGTGGGCTTCTCCCTGAAAACTCGCGTGATGGAAACTTATATACACTTCAGACTGGAATGGGAAATGTTAATATAATTGAATTCCCATTAATGGAATGTTAACGTCCTTGCTCATCAGACAGAATGTGGATCACGACTTTATAAATACATGTCTGTAATTACAATTAGAGTACTTTATAAAGAATAACAACCATTCTGGCTGGGAATTAGCTGTAAATTTTAGTGTTAACTGAGATTGAATATTACATTTTGGTTAATATAGATCTCACAAATATGAATTTGGTACATGCTGTCAAGCAGTCAGTTATAAATTTGGGTAATACACTCAAGCAATCATTCACTAGGAGTAAATAGCTTAAAAAAAAAAAAAGAAAAAGAAAAAAAAATGCTTTCCCTGGGACTGACCACAATTCCAGCTCATTAAATCCCGTTTAATGCAAAGTTTATTCTCATTATTTATCTTTATTTCATAACAGAGCACTTGTTCTCATGAAAACATAACTTTGTTCTCACACCCTTTCACAGTACATGCCAAACTGTTTCTGACATATTTAACTTTGCTGGTATTCCGCTACAACTCTGAAAAAACTAGTTACTGAATGACATGAGGGAGCCATAAACTTTAGCACAAGATGATCACAATGCCAACAATTTATCTGTAGGATCTATTACAAAAGTTAGCTGAGCTGCTGATCACTTGAAAAAACAACCAGTGATGAAATTCTACAACAAACACAACACACATTTAATGCTGTCAGGCAATCTTCAATATTTAGACAGGGAAACAACCTCAGATATTTAAGAATTTTCTCTCAGTCTAGGTATTTCATTTTTACAGAAGGCAATAACCAGGCAACGCCATGTTTGCAGCTTGGAAGAGACAAATTTGTATTCACGGTTTATGCATATTAGAAAAGTTATTCTTTCTTGGAACCATCACTAAAAAAAGGAGATATGCTATGGGAGAGAAGAGGTAAAAACCCAGATGATTATTTCTGAAAAGAAAAATTCAGCTCCGCCTAGCAAACCCTGCATTCTACAAGTTGTTACGGAGAGCACCGTTTTCAGCACTCCCAGGTGAAAGGCTAAGAAGGAATCTCTGGGTCTTACAGTTTTCACTGCTTTTCCCAGTGTTGATTTTTCTCTTTGCCGTTTGCAACAATGAATTTAAATTCTTTTTATTTATTTATAGATTTTAAACAAACAAATCTTCGCCCACGTAATATGCAATACTCATGAGATATAACCGAGGCTAGTAATTAAGATAAGCAAATCTAACTAATATATCATTTGTGGCCTCCTACACATTAAAAAAACTTCCAGAGAAGCTAATAGAGGCTTACTTTGCTATTTGAGAGTTCTTTCTAAACATAATTTTAAGCCACTTCTCAGTATAAAAAGAAAAAGGAGCAATCAAGGTGCCTGGAGAATTATCTTAAGTGTACATATAACTGTGTATGCTACATTGATTCATATGGTATAGTGATGCAGAAGAGTTGTACAAGGGGAGAAATATTAATTATTGTTTCCTTTCAGAAATAAATACAGGGGTCTGCGCTCTCTTTACCAAACACCTCCAATTCATACCCAAATTTGAATTCAAAAGAAGTCCCAACCCTCCTCCTCCTTCTTCTGCTTTATTTGAATCCAGAAGCTGAATAAAATTTGATATGTTTAAAATCCAAGTTTCATTTTTGTGTCTCGGCCCATTTCTAATTAATATCTGTTTTACTATTTTCACGTTTTCCACTTCACTGAACAAAACAGAGTGCTGATCTGTCCATCTTCTTTCTGAGACAGATATGAAGCTAAAAAACAATACTATCTTCTCATTTATTCAATCACCGCCAAAAATGACGGCCCTGCACTCCTCCTTTAAGCTATCACTGAATTTCATTCTGGTTGGAACATTTTAATAATAAAAGATACTGAGCTCCTTATAATCAGTGAACATTTATTAATGCAAAATCACATAGCAATTCCTCATAATGATATGAAGTGTCCAAAGCATTGATCATTGATGGAATTTGTAATCAAAGTTATTAAAATGAATTAGAAAAGGAAATAGTAATTAAATCCCAGTTACTGGAACGTAAAACCGCTCTAAAGTTAAACAATATGGGTGTCTCCTCCAGAAAGGAGGACGTTGGTAACATTTCTTTCCTTACTGCTAGTTGAAAATTGAAGTAACTTTTACGGAAAGATCTTTTTCTTTAACAAAAATACTTCAATAACATTCTTTATTCAACAAAGTATTTTTATCACTTCTATTTTTTCCCCGCGAAAGACATATTGTTCAAGCCTTTCTTTTACAAGAGAGACCACTGCATTAACAGACCCGGTAAAACTCCATGGTTTTACCATCGGCTGCACAACCAGCACCACACTGTAGTAGAGTTACTGCCAAGAGCAAAGCAATTGCTCAGTGAACTACTCTTTTTTTTTCAAATGCAAGTGGTAATAACTGATCCTCTTCCTCATCTTGATCTTGCCAGATTTACTGCAGCCAAGACCTGAATCTAATCTCCCACATCCCCAGTAAACGCCCACAGTAACCGGCTATCTTTGCCAGCCTCCCTCTGGCTCAGTGAATGAATCTGCCCACCAGAGCCAGCAGCTCCGGCCACAGCGCGGGACTGAGAGCTTCCCCAGGCTGCCGCAACCGCGGGGAACAAAGCCACACGCACCTCCCCGGTGGGAACCTGGGAGCGACTTGAGCTAGAGCTCTCTGCTTTGCTGAGAAAGCCAGCTAAAATTTGCTGGCTATTAGGGAACAACCTCAATCCCTTGAGGTAAATCTCTCACTTTCTCCTCATTATTAGGCACTGTTGGCTCCCCTGAATGTTTTTTCCAGGAAAAGTTGCATTTTCCAGTTGAACCAATTCAATGGAAGACTTAGTCCTGTATGTATGAAAAGGAATTTTAAATTTCAACTTTTATAAAACCCAAGTGCATCCTTGTTTGCATTCACAACTGACAAGTTAAACATAGCTATCAGAAAACTCAGTGCTGCAAAGGAAGATGTGTATATTTAGAAGCTAGATAAAGCGTTTTGCTTTTCTGTGTCTAACAAAGTCAGTCTGCAATTTTTCAAGCAAAGTCATACCAAAGATTAGTAAACTAAAAATGGTAAATTTCATGCAGAAATAGGAATTAATGATATTTCAAGACTTTTTTTTATAAACACAAAAGTGTGGAACTCATGCTGTGGGGCCATGAAAGACTAAAGTATATTTTTATGAATAACAAGATCATTTTTAGTTAATGTCATTTTTGAGACTACTAATGGAAATACTGATTTGCTGCCCATTGTTAAAATAGTATTGGAAAAACACTCCCCGTCAGAACACAAAAAAACAACAAAAAAAAAACCAAAATGCAAAGAAATCTCTCTGTCATCCATAAAAAACAAATAAAAGAAAATTATAATAAATAATACAACCTCAACTGCACATTTGAGCACAGAATTTGTGTTTAGGTCCTGTATCAGTACACTGGAAGACCCGGTCTGTGCTGTAGACAATTTATAAGCAAGCAAATACACAAATCAAAGAGCCAAGAAACACATAGGCATTAACAGAGAAATTAGCATAGGTCTCTCTTCAATATTTTGTTCCTCAAGAAATTATAACAAAAACTGTTTCGAGTGATAGGGCTTTGAAACAAACTGATGCAAACTTGTGTGAAGTCCCCATGGAATCAAGAAATATTCACTACAAGAAGCGAGGCCTTCCTACTCTCTGGCATGACCTTGCTTGGAGCAACACGGAAGCAAAGCTGAGCTCGGCACACCGCGGTAACTCGGCTGGCCTGCCCGTACCACCTTTCTCAGCTGAGCCCAGTCACCGAGACGCTTTGGAGCAGTTGGGCACAACCGACCGGCACACGAGAGCGCTCCCAAAGAAGAGTCCAACTCATACCTTACAACATAGCTGTCCTGGGAACGAGTTTGTGGCACGCACAACTGTTATTCCTGCTATCATATTTAGCAGCTGACTGGCGGCTCCTAAAACCCTGGAGGGAATGCTATGGCTAACCCTGTTCAGAAGGGATTTGTTTCAGTAGAGTTTATGCTCACAAAGGCCTCTGGAAAGAGGCCCAGTGCTAACTGAATTATACTAGTTTTGTTGGGACTTCTTCAGTAAGTCTGTCTGCTTTTTAAACTTGCTTACTTCAGCTAGATTTGAATATATTTCCAAGACTGACACTCTCTTCCTAGCAAGGTTATAATTTCAGAAAAAAATTATCAGGCAGGAAAGGCTGCCTCACGCTAGATAGATTACACACACAATTTTATGTGGAAGGAGGCAGAAGAAAATTGTTCCTTTTGAAACCAGAAATCACCACCATTTTCCCAGGCAAGATTGCTATACTTACTGAGTTTACCAGTCTATGTCTACCATTCTCCCCTCCTGCTGGGCAACCTGACGGTTTCCGAGAACATCTCTGCCTGTCCTGCTCAGCCATGGCCTCCACCAGAAACCTCCAGCACTACGTCAGCACAAGTTCCTCGATTGTGTCCCAGTAAGTCCAGGTCCCCAAAAAGAGCCGACAGTATTCAAAACCTGGATAACCAGTGCATAAAAACTGCCCTAGGATTTGAGGCTGGATATTACTGCTTCTGAAAACTCACTTTTAGTACCAAGCATAGAAAACCACATTTTTCTATTTTCACATCTGTTGCTGAATCAGAGCTTCCTCCTTTGCCTTGTTATTCAATAATAATACTGACAGAGACAATTAAGAACTCACGTAGGGAATTTGCATTTAAACCGAAGAAATCTTGATGTCAAAATCCAAAGGTATTCTGCTGAAAAAAACATCACTACATTTAGTTTCATTCAGCATGTGGCTTCTAACCAACAGTATTAATTCTCCCATTCAAAAACCTATACATCTAGGGAGCGAAGGTTAGAGGGCAGATTTTTATAAAAAAATAAAAATCTTGTCATATGCACAGCTCCCAGCTGTAACCACTGTCTTAGCACAAAACAAATGGAAAACGCTAGCATAAAAAGGAAACATTCAAAAAGGCAAACAGTAGCATTAAAATCTAATTGCTAGTGCCATTGTACAAGAAAGAAAAAAAAAATTAGCAACAACATCTTATTAATTCACACTGCATAACTTCTCAGAGGAAGGAAGGAATGATGATAATCAAATGCAAAAACATAAGCCGTTACATTTTTCAACCAAAATTTTGAGATTTGCCTCCCCTGCTTTTCTATAAAACATCTAGATATCTACAGAGAAATATAGAGAGGATGAAAGGGTCATTTGCAGGTGAGCAAGCCTTCGAGCAGATAAGCTGCTCCAGCGAAGTATTTTCCTGTGTGAAACATCCCCTTTTCTGCAACAAAGGGAGCGTTGTAAGTTGGTTATTATTATCACAAACATGGTTCACAGCAAGTTTCAGATGTCCTTCCTGGAGTCTCATGCAAAATCCTCCTCTCCATATCTGGAGCCAACTTGTTCAAAGTCTTGCCATGCTAAATAAGTGGGTTGTAGGAAGGAATTTTCCTTTCTAGCAAGACACAATTTCTTATTGCTCACCTGTGGGTTCTCAGCGAGACATCTGTCTGGCTCACGTCTAAGCGTACAGACCAAATCCCCAACACTATCAAATCAGCCTGACACAAGCCTGAAATGATGCATCTTAAAGTATGTCCCGTCCTCACAGTAACTGGTGTTACCTTGCAGCCAACGAAAACATATTCAACCGCAACAGGCAGTTGTTTGTTGCCTTTCCCCGGAATATCAGCTCAGGGAATGAAACACGGTGAGAAGATCTCTCTGCTTCTGGGTGCTAATCCAAGTTCTTAGGAGGTTCACCTGTCATCTTATTGTTCTAGAAGAAAAACAGGTGCTCTGAAAATCTCTTACTGAAATTGAATTCTGATCACTTTGTAGCATACTCTTTGCTAAATGTTGGACTGTGAAGAACAACCAATTTTCTTGACAGCTAAATCCACACAGCAGACTTCGGAAAAGCTTTTAGCATGACTGGCATATGTTGCAACTTCACTTTAAGCTCTGTAAAACATGTGTCATAGTTTCCGTGGCAGACAACAGTGTCATCCTTAATACTAAACTAGTATGGAAAATTGCTGCATCATTGCTAAAGATGGATTTCCTACAGTCCGATATTGAAGGAGCTTAGCGACAGGAAACCAAATCATTTCTAGCGTCGTTACAAACATTTCAACGTTTCAATTCCCTCCTCTCCCAAGAGGACAGAGATTCTATTAGCTGTATTGTTGATGATATTAAATTCTTCTCTTTCAAAAAAGATGTGTAACTCAATTAATTTATGGAAAAGGTCTTCAAGGAAGCTCAACGACTCTGCAGTCATAGAGCTTTCTTGCTTGTAACAAGACACACCTGAGTGGTGCTTTCTTCTTACCACATACAAGCACCCTAAAGCTCATGTAGACATGGGGTACAAATGCAGTCCTACTAGTAGTATGTCATAATAAACTTCTCTAGTGGTTTGACCCTATTAACTTACACTGTTCCTATTGACTTAAAATGTTTCATTCTTTACAGAAGTTAGATAAATCACTGTCTGTGAAGAAGACAAAAGCAAATGAATGTTCACATGGTATTTTGCCAACAAATCTTTTAAACTAAATTTTGTATTTATGTAAATAGCTTATTTAGAAAATCTAGCACAGTTATACTATATCTGACTCAGAACACTGAATAATATATTTTGATTAGTTTGAAAACCAAGCTAATTCTTTCTGTGATGTTTTCCCCCATCCACTCCCATGACCTCATCCTGATATTCAAAATAATATTTTCCCACAGGTCAGGAGATACAAAAATAAATATATTTCCACAGACGCAAGTTGAAATCATTTCAATGATTATACCTCACTTCAGAGACGTGTTCCAACTGAAGTTTGCACTACTCACTAAAACACAGTAAAGACACTCTAGTTGTCTTCAGCTGTTTGAAGAACAAATGCAGACTCCTATCTTAGGTTCACCATGTTGGCAGGCATACTGGTGGGGAAACATGGAGTGAAACAGGAGATTAAAAAGCCATTTGACTCTTCAGGTGACTTCCTAATGTTTCCTTGAGTGTTTTTGACAGCTAATCCTTTGATACCTTCTTCAGATTTGGGTAGAGAAAAAACTTAAGATTACTTACTATTTCCTTGCAGTGACTGGAACTGTTTCAAATACAGTTAACTATTAAAAGCAGATCTTTTGTTCTTTGGCATATTTGTCAGAAACAATATATTTTGCACATGGTAGATTTGCAAAGTTTGTCTCTCAGTAACACCTGCATTGAATCTGATCGTTTTACTGAGCTAACAGATGATTTTCCTCTTAGCTCTGTCAACAGCACAGCAACGTGGAACATAAAGCAATCCCTATTACAACCAGCAAGACCTCTCCTTGCCAAGGGGTGATGGCTTGGAAGGAGCAGCCTCTAGGAACACATCATCAGCAAAGCTTCTGTAGGTCCCTTGATGCCACTCGTCCAAGAAATAGCACGCCGGCAATGAACTTCTACAAAGGTCATGAGATATCTGTGCGTTTACAGGCCAAAGCCAGCTTCTCTTCCTATTCAAAAAGGGTCGAGCAAACCCCAAAGGAAATGACTGACATGTGCTGCCTAGAGCTATTTAGTTGTACTATTAATCCACTTCTAGTTTTATCCTTTCTCCCACATAGTGTCCCAATTTAATACAGAATTTTTATAGTATTTTGATCTCTAAGGATTTCATTCATTCAAATAAAGCCAGCCGGAGGAGAGACATCTCTGCTAGATAACAAAGAAACATCCAGTAACTCTTAGCCACAAGCAGGAATTGTCCTTTCCTCCACTTTGATTTCTTTTAAGAAGCTAGGCAGTGCTGGTTCCCGGGATTTCAAAAATGTACTTGTTGTTTTAGGCATGGCTTTTGAAGCTCATGACACACACTGGGGAAAGACAGACACTAAGTAAAGGACTATGGCTGAGTAAAGAGAAATTTATCAGGAAAAGGCTGGTGGCATTCCTTGACAGACAAGCTTTGAAAACTAGGAAGCATTGCACAGCAAACCTGCCCTACCCACACTAGCTCAGGCCCACTGAAGCCAGTAAGTCTATCTGCTGTCTACAATAAGCACTATATTAGCCCCTAATAGTCATGTCTGGCATCTGCTGCCTGAGGGAAGAGCCTCCCTGAACACAGCACCTTCATAAGGTGAGACTAGCTTCATAAACACCTAGACCTGTAACATGTAAAATATTTTGAATGCATGCACTGTTTCCAAATCAGAATACCAAAAGGAGAAAAGACTTACCCTTCTCCATCAGCAAGGATGTCCATCCATTCCTCAGGTTGGCTTGGCTTGGCTTGGCTTGGCTTGGCCTGGCCTGGCCTGGCCTGGCCTGGCCTGGCCTGGCCTGGCAATAGCTAACACCACCTCAGGTGCCAGACTGTTAATCAGCCAGGTGGAGTCAATTTAAGGAAAATCTCTCCTGATCCCTGATAGCTGGACTATGGTGTGAGCCAGGAGGGTTTGTAGCCTTCCAAATTTCCGCTTTTTCCTTCCAGTGGTTGCTATTATTTTATCATTTCCCATTATCATTACACTCCATTTAAAAACAACGGCCAAATTCTCACCTTTGCTGCCCGTATGTATTTGAAGAAGATACGAGAACTGTCTGTAGGAACAACAGTGCACTCCTGCTCTCAGCCTTCTCCTGCTTCTTGTTACATGCAGGAGAGAAACCCATTTCTTGCTGTCACTCTCAGCCCAGTGTTTCCCTTGACAGTGGTGTCAGCACAGGATACTAGGTTTTTCTCACAGCTTGAGAGCTCAGTTTCATATCCTTTGACACAGATGCTATTACACCATTATGAAAAGCTTAATATCTGCTAAACTGAGGTACAGAAGGATGCAGTGACCTTCCTCAAAGCTGCAAATCCGGCTCACATTTTAGGCTAGAAATTTAATCCTGGACCCGACTCTTGAGTCTTTCATGATAATTACTAATCCCCATTTCCTCAGCTTATAATATGTACACTGAAAATTAAGTTAAAAGCAAATTAATTTCAATTGCAAAGTCAAACTCCCGAAGGTTAGAAAATGCCTCATCTATTGCTGATCAGCCTACCTGTTTCTTTCTTTGTTCATTCATTTTGAAAATTGAATGAGATAAGGACATCTGTTAACAGTAAAATTTAATTGCTACCATGTAATTGTGATAGAATGATAATTCCTACTATGGTTGCTGTACGTGTAATAGAGATGCATGAAATGGAAAATTCAGCCCACCGCACCCTTTTTAATTTGTTCTTCTTAATCTTAAGATTTCATGTATTGTGCCAAAAGGAAAAAAAGAAAGCTGGGAATACAGTGGGTGTATTCTGCTGGCAAGTCTACCTAAATCAGGTCTGGGCCTTCTTTACCCTTATACCCTTCACTGCAGTATATTCTGCCTCTATCCAGGTCTGTGTCTAGTTTCAGTATTTGTAGTTATCAACCTGCCAATATTGTCCTGGAGAAGACAAGTGAGAGAGGGGTACTCATGCTTTTTAACTTTTAATAACACTGCTAAACCAGAATTGCCTGGGAGAATGAAAGACATAAGGGCCTTTCAACTTGCTGAATGTCAAACCTCATCTGAAAACAATGGAGATATTAGGAAAGCTTTCAAAAATAAAAACAGGTTGCAAGAATACTTCTATAATCAAAACTGTCAATAACATCCTGTAATCAAGATGCTGATAACATCCTGTAACACTGCCTCAGGAAGAAGGCTGGAGAATGCTAGCAAATAATCATACAGCCAGGATGGGCCACCCAACCTACCCCAGAGGTATTCAGGGATGCACTTCAACACATGTGACAGGGCAATCTGCTCCCCTGATAGACGCAGATCTGGTTAAGTGCCAGAGAAAGAACCTTGGGCCCTCAGCAAAGAAGCTAGCACTGAAATAGTTGTAGGAAAGCAAGGGAGTTTCTATGGGTTACTCTTCTCCATGCCCCCACCCCAGGTTCTCTCTGAGGAGCCCTCAAGATGAAGGGCAGCAGACAGCATAGTTGTCACTTGGGTCCACTGTTCTGGGAAACTGAATCCAGCTCAAACACTATAATCTGGGCGCCTCTGCTTAGATAGAGAAAAACTTAACCTCTCCACTCCCAGGTTATAGTCCTCCTTCATCACCAATACACTAGCTGCCTCTAACACTGACTCGTACTTGTGTCATTTGCTATGAGTCCCAAAATCTTGGAATGGTTTTCACTTTTCCCAGATACGGTCTTGGCATCAGCACACGATTTCAGGATGTTGCAGTCATTTATCATTCTTAACTGATCAACAGTGGATACCAAATGTTATTCCTCACAATTGGCTAAAATTCTGCACTCCATTCTCACTTGTAAAACAAGCCTTTAACTGCATTTTTACCCTTCTGGCCTTATGTCATGATGCTGAGAAAGAAGATCCTATTCTAGGAAGAGGAATTTTGCAGTGAACTTTAAGCTATTCTGACCACAAATTTGTTGAGTTATTGCTGCATGCAACCACAAAACATTAACTAAATTTATTTTAATAAAATGTTCATTAAATTCCTATTAGGTAAAACCTAGAACATCAGTACCTCTGACAAAGTATCTGCTATGAGTCTGCTGAAAACTCGTCTAAGTAAAAACCCATCATACTCATTATCCAATCTATAAATGCCTAAATAAGAAGTGGAGGAGAATGATGAATCAGAAACAGAAGTCTCTAGAAATAGCAGCACTCGGGCTGTGAGTTGCACCAGAAGTCTCCTCATCAGACATAAATCGCAGCTGAGTTAAACCAGCTTGATGCAGACATGACTTGATTGGAGTTATAGGAAAGCAAACAGTAGTCATTACAGCACAAAATGGGTAAAACGCGTGAATGAAACAATGTCTGGAGAAGTTCAACCTCAGGGGGGTAATAAACTTGAACTAATTTCATTAAATAGTGTTTGAAGCTTTTGGAAAGGAAGCAAGAGACAGTTTTTAAGTTATAGGAACAGGGTTGAAGTGACATTGTTGGTTTTTTTCTGGCACCACTTTTTAAACAACCCCAACTTCTGTGAGCCATCCCACACATGCTCAGAAAGCTATCCTTGCCTCATGACCTCAGGAAACAAGGGCTCCATGCTCTAATTCCAGTATTTCTAGTTCCATTTCCAGGATCTCCTACTTTCATTGAAAGTGCATCAAGTGATACTGCTAATTTAAGGGAGGGAGTACACAGAAGTGAGGAGCAGCACAGCTGAGATTTTACATACTTAATTATCCTTGGGTTCAGCTTTCAAAACACACTTGTCAGATAGGAAAATCAGTGCAATTTAGACTTCTAATGTGATTAATACAGCACTTAGGGCCAGTTCCCACTCTGGGCTTAACAGCATCCGCACACACGGCACCAGGTCCAGGCCCTATTTGAAGACACGTTTCTGCCTTGTGCAGTCGTCCTCTTTCTATGTGCCTATGCAGTCTCCCAGGCTGCCCCAATATCAGTGTGCCCTCAGACTCAGATTGAGAGATCCTCGACTCAGATTTTGGCTAAGTAGCTGCAGGGATTGGTCCACTCTGATCTGGCTTACACATATACAGGCAAGCTGGCCCAATCTGATCTGATCTGGTTTGACAAACACCACCAGGTCATGGGAATGGGGACTACTCCTTGCCACGAGATACATGACACTTTCAGAGGATCATGTCCTCTGGGGCTCTGATCTTTGCAGAGAGAGATCTTCTCCATCCAGATGTTCTGTGTAGGCAGCAGAAGTCTGAGCTCCTACAATTCGTATATCTTGCAAGCCTGTGAATCAGAAATTTTAATGCTTTTGCAGGGCACCTCTTTCAGCAGCATTGGCAAAGCTCTTGAAAATATTTCTCATTTTTTGGCTAGCCTTCCTCAGCAGGCCTGTGGGTCAATTAGCTGAAATCCCCAGCTAGATTCAAGTAGTACGCTTAGCAAATCCCTCTGAAATATGGGAAGGTTAATTAACTGTTAAACCAAGCAAATAGCACTCTGCACCATATCCTCTGGATCAACGCAAATGAAACAGACCATTTTGGAGATATCCAGCTGAACTTAAATTCTGCTTCTGTCAAACCAAGTAAGTCACCAGTGTGTCTACAGATGACACAGCATGTTATCACTACTTAAACCTCTACGAAACATGGGACAGCTGGCATAATGCTTAAAAAAATAAATGTTATGACATGAAATGCTAATGTTGCTTCTTATCTTAGAACATTAATAATGCTTTGCATATATTCATCCAAGTCTGGGAGACAGGAGATATATATGTATATCTCTTAAAGGATGTAAGGATTAGCTGAGTAACAGAAACTTAGCAGATATGATGGGACAGAGTGACAAAACAAGGAATGAACTTCCAGGCTTCTTCACTCATCACTAAACAGTGCATAGGAAAATTAAACTGAATTTTCTGAAAAGCGTTTTGAGGTATACAAAAGAAGGTACCATGTATATGGTGTAGTGCTAATGTTATATCTGAATGTTGTTTTAGTAATTCTTTACATTTATTATCATATCTGCTTTCATGAAGTGTAATCCCATTCCTTCGTCATCGATGAACAGCAGCACAGAGGAGCACCGATGTTTTATTCGTACAGACTCTTTTTTTTCATGTCTGGTATCTATGTAGTATTTAGAAGCAATACTGAAACCATCATATGCAGATGAAGCATTACATTTGCATATAGACAGGCACAGAGAGATGGATAACCCAGGTTCCAAAACCATCCTCTGATTAAGGGTGCTTCCCTCCCACAGGAAGCTGTAAAGGAAGTGATATTAGTCGAAACACGAGGTTTGCATATAATAACAATCATGGCATCATGTTCTTTAATTTGTCTAATACAGCTTTCTAATGATTTTATTGGCAGGAGCCGAACTTGCTATATTAAAAAAACACTATCCAAGTTAGTCAATTGCTCTCATATAGGTGGCAATAAAGAATAGAGGAACAAAGCATACTTCTACATGACATAAATGATAGTCATAAGAAAATAGCATTGTTAATTACTCCCATTTGTTAACAGACCTCGCCCTTTATGATTATCAATTTCACTAAGCTTAACATCATTCTGCTAACTTTTTCCAGAAAAGGCAGCAATAAAAACAGTTAACACATAACAACACCAGTTTTCTCCTTAAAATGCATTTTAAATGTAGAAGTTATTTCCATGCATTTCTAGTGTGTGCAGAGATAACCTTTATGAGTAGAACAGAAACTAATGTAGGTAAATTATTTAGCTGAAGATATTGTGTTCAATTAATTAATTTCATATATGCAGGAGTAAAAATATTCTTTTCAATAAATTGGATAAGTACATTTACTGTAGAAAACAGTATATTATTTTTGAGAGATAAAAGTACACTAATAAGATCCACTTTTCCTATTAAAGTGTTTTCAACTAAGATACAAATGATCAAAGATGCATAAAAAAGCTTTGTATGTTCTGAAATGGAAGGTGAGTTTGATTTGTGCAAAATGTAGCTATGTATAAAACAAAAAAACACTCAAATGGGTGTAATGATAGCATCACAGCAAAAATGAAATAGATGATTAAAAAAAGGTTTCACTATTGATTTGTTCTGCAATGAAACATTTTGTTTCTGACCCCATTAGTTCTTTTTGTTCAGTAAATTAAAAATTAATTCCATGAAATTTCCATTTACTTATAGGGCTAGCATTTTACCTGGAAAACTGGAGACTATTATGCAGTTAGAAAAGTCCTAAGAAAGATAAAGAATACCTTTATGATGATTGTCCATAATCCCAAGATTAAGGAATAATCAAGCTTTGGCACAAATTATTCTCAATACAGTTATACATCTCAAAGCAAAATTAAAAGTATGGAATTATACTGCTATTTGTGAGAATGCCACAAATTTAAGCCACATCTTATTCTTTTCAGATCACTTCAGATCATGCTCTAAATCACCATGGCCAAAGCTCTGGTTCTCCATGTCCAAGTCAACAGCAATTAAGCAGACAGCTGCAGCCTTTCACCTAAACTTTCACTCACTCACCAAAAGGAGAAGAGCAGCAAACTGTAACCAGACTGAGAACTCTAGCACTTGTCTCAGCAGTTTCATTATAGTCCAGTTCTCTATGAATAAACGCCACCAAGGCAAATTTTACCAAACTATTGTTCATTTTAATGTCATGAGAAAAACATGTTAGAATAAATAATAAGCCAATTATAGTTAAGTCCATTAGGCTATCTTGTGAAGATCTGTTCCTGTCTGTGTCCCTGCATACTACGTACTTTCTAAACTTGTACAACTTCAATCTAATGCAGTCACACATACCCAGAATATGTTCAGTTTGGCTTTTTTCAGTTGCATGAATTTTTTTAAAAAATCACTCTCTTAATATATTTGCTAAGGATGTATGTTTTATGAATATTTGCTTATTAATGTTTGAAAAGTACTTTCAGACTCTTGACTAATAAGGGAAAATACCAGCTCAGAAGATGCAAAGCTTCAGAAATTCTGAATGTGCCTTTAGAGTCATGAAAATGTGAAGAGATCCCACACTTAAGCCTTTCCAAAAATCTCAAAATCAAACAAATTCACTGTACAATATTTAATAATCTTTTTTGTTATTATTTTTAGTACAAATTCACAAACAGTTGCACAAATTATATTGCATTTCTGCTTCCTACCTCACAATTTATAATTAGGAACTTTTCAGACAAATAACCTGCTGCCCCTCTTAATTTGCTGAGCACATGATCACAGTTGCTTGCTCTAGTGCCTCCCTGGCTACAGCAGGCATGGAGCCTGTGCGTCATTTAAAACTGGCGATATTAGAAGGATCATTGTTAGACCTTCAGCAACAACAAAGCACAAATTAATGGGCCATCAGAAGTTTCCAACCAGAGGAGTGAGGATTTCTGTTAAACATCATCCCACTGTGGCAGTTTCAGGGCTGTGTTGTTGGCGCAGATGAGTTAGCTGGTAAAGAAGAGATTTGGTTCAGTAGTACAACTTGTTATTTAAGGCCAATAACAGTTTCAAGGACTATCCACTACACTGGTTATTATAATATGATTATAAAAGTGAGTTGCTATGGCCAAAGAAATCATTTTGTCTTGAAATTGATTTGGAGAACCAATGGACAAATATGGTGAACACGCCTATGAACTTGTCTCTGAGCAAAAGTCTTTATTTTAAACATTGCTTTCTGTGCAAAGATCTCAGGAGAGCTGGGCACAGAACTAACATTCTGATCCACTCTCTTAAATTTAATTAAAAAACAGTGTGCAGAAATGCTTTCAAGATCATCAGTCTCCCATCTCTTTGGCCTACCTGTGCAAACAAAAATTATTCTGACCGATGGCTTTCTCCTCCTGCCCTGTGGAGGCAGGAACAGTCTGGAGCAAGGGAATCCCTGAAAACCCGCTCTCACTTCGGTTGCTGTGTCATGACCAAGAACAGAGACTTTGGCAGGGGCTTCTCCTTAAAAAACAACAGACTGCTGCTATCAGGGCACTTTGGGCAACCTTAGGGCAAACCTATCTGAGCAACAGCAGTGACTGCCATTCTGCGTCTTGCTATGGTCACAGCTCTGCAACCTCCACCATCTCTGGAAGTGCCCACCAGCCCCTTTCCAGTACAGCCCTTTCCATATTCCTGGGGATATGTAGCTGTTCATCAAACTCTACAATCTCTTCAGTCTTAAAAAAAAAAAAAAAACCCTAGCTTTCCCCATATTTCAGGTACAGCTAAACACTGAGCTAAGCATTATTAAGTTGCTGCTCGAGCATTCATCTTAATCTTTCTGCACGTAAGCTGGCAAGTGCATCTACTAGCCAGCTACAACTACACAGACGAAAGCTTTCGAGGAACGGTGCCAGATAGGAATAGGCAGGTAAAAAGGAGAAAAACTGACAGAAGGGAAATCTCCAGTCTCCTGACAACTATGGCAAAGAAGTAAAATATGAGAGTAATAAGGTGAGGAGTGGGATGTTCCATTTTGAAACTGGCAGAAGAGGAATTTGAATGCTGGTGTACCCATAATTTAGGTGAATAACCCTGTCACAGGGCTATCTTGTGGTGGGCCTTTATCTCTCAGATATGGATCAGAATTTCAACCTGGCACTTAACAATAAGTAAAAGTTTAGCAAAATCTGCATGCTCCCATGGAAAGTCTGGATTACAAAAAACTGAAAAGAAATTGTAAAAAGATTTCAAAGAATTTCTGATGAAAATCTGTTTCACTGGAAAATTCTGTTCAGCATCTCTAAAATGTTTGCTAATCAGAGACAGTTTTAAGTTTCAGACATAGAGAAACCTTTTATGGTACAGCACAGTGAAAAAAATAGCTATCATGCACTACTTGGGAGTTACCTTTATTTCTTTGCATTCATCACACTGCTGCTGTGAGCGAGACTTGCAGTTGGAGACGCATCATATATTCAGCAGCACTGAGATCACAGTGACGTGAAAAGCAAGGCAAGAGAATCACCCCTCCATCCATTCCAAAAATACTCCTGTTACAGCCAGCAAGAGCACGCGCTGCAGCCGATCCGTCCACCACCAAAAGACCCAAGCTGTATTTCCAACCGACCCATTTTTCCAAGACTCAAGGACATCACAGAACCAGGTACATCATTAAAGTTCTCAGTTACTCATTTATTTTTAAATGTGGATGTTATTTCTCTCTGTAATAGCCTCAAAGTCACACCACAGAAGAACAGCCATTCACCCTGTTAGTATGCGTAAAAGGCTACACAGGCTCTGTGGAAGATTCACTCTAGCAGAAGCAAAGACAGGAAATGTGACTGTAAGTATAAACAGAAGAAAATCACACTTATACTAAAGCGGGTCTGAGTATATGTATATGTAAGTGGGAAGGGGAGGAAAGCTTGTGTGTTTCATACAGTTATATTTTCCTCCCAGCTAATAATATCTTTCTGATATATCACTTTCCAGCCAAATACCTGAAGATGTTTTACTTAAAAGAAGGGCATCAGCATTTCCATGTGAAAGGTAGAGAAACTGAGGCACTGGGAGAGAGCATGACTTGTCTAAATTCACTCAGCAATCCATTAGAAGAGCTCAGACTAGAGCTACCGTCTCTTCATGCTCAAGCCAGTGTCCTACCTGGTAGGCAACACTGCTTTGCCACATCAGCCCCACAGATGGGGTGTACTGGCATATTAACCTGCTAAGAACACACCACAGCCCAAAGGCTGTTCTTTAATGCACATTATACAGGTATTAACTTGATAGTGCCTTGCTGTTGCATATACACACATGCAAATCATTCACATAAAATCATGTGAGTCTTCGTCTTCATTAAACAGTATGATATTCCTGTATGTGTGACAGGAACTTTTCTCTCGTGCATCAGCTTTGGAGAAGTTCAGGATCTATTTTCTGGTTGCAGCTACTTATGATCACAATCAAGATGATATTGACAGATGTATTAACATTGAGGCAGTCTGATTTGATGCTTGTAATTGTAAATACGTTTTGTCCCTGAACATATTTCAATAGATTTAAGGTAAATAATACTCTCTGAGGAGGTAAGACTGGAGAAAGACAGATATGGAGGTGAGATGCAGAACATAATATTCTGAATATTCTCCAGATTTGTATCTCTTTCTGTTCTAGATATCCATTGCACTGCTTAGATGGAGATAAAGGCAATGAGTGAAATATAAGCTTTTCTCCAAGGTATATTCCAAAACCTCTTACAGGGCTTCACAGAGCTAAAATTGTCTTAGCTCTTCTGCAGTTTCACTGCCATAATGTGCTCATTTAATTTGTGATGGAAATAGCATATTTGAGTTATCATTATTCATTACTTTAGCTTCTCCTACAGTTTCATTTGTCCTCCTGAAACTCCCCATTGAGTTCGCTCTGGCTATAAATAAATTCTCTTGGGATCCTGAATCTCGCTTTCTGAACAAAAATTTCAGTGACTCATTCGCATACATATTTTCTTCCATTATCTTCATCAAGGGTGAATGTTCATGCTCATTCCAAAAGGTCAGAAGGAAAGAAGCCGTGACTAGCTTCCTGTCTGAAGTAGGTCAGAATGCTCTTTCCCTAGATGTCCTTAAATTAAGGTGAGTTATTTTTTAACCAGAAACTGTTGGAGTAGCATCTGGTTACAACTAAGTCTCCTTAAGCCACAGAATTGCAGGGTGATTCCTATCCAAAAAAGGAAAGCTGCTAATCAGAAGAGTGGTGCCATACTGACTGACAAGTCTAATGACTTCATTTGGCATTTCTAAGTAGTAAGCTAGTCGACGCCTTGTTGAATTTTTTTCTAACAGATATGTATGGTGCTGGAGTCAAGAACTGTCATTCTTAATTAGTACAAATACTAACCTAACAGACTTGGAATGGAAAAGGTCTCTAGATGCACTGCCTAATGAGGACACAAATTATCCAACAGACACCCTGCATTATCAGCTCATCAGCTGATTATTTCTAAAGGATAACTTCTAAAGGATTTTGTATAACCAAGCAACTCAGGGATCAGAAATCATTGGCAATATCTCAAAACACAGCTTTCTGAAGATGCTATCAAGTGCCTAGTTCTTTTCATACATTTCGGTGTACACATTGGCGCACTCACCTTTTCCAAAAGATTCCTATTGCATGTCTATGTGCTTCCGATAGATTAATGCAGTTTCACTTGCAGAGCTCAGATATTTCTCTGATCTTTCCCTTGACCCAAAGTTAGTCATAGTCTTCCTTCACATTTTAGCTCTTTTCACCAAACACTGGCAACATAATGTGATGTTTTCCAGGACAAGTGCTTATGACTGGCTGTAGATCATGCATCGCCTGATGCTAGGAGAGGACAGTACTTTGAGAACGATCTTGCAAAAACTCTCTAAAAGTGAAACTATTCCTGATGGGTCAAAACTGTTGCCCTCAGCTCACTTTTTCTGACTCATTGTGACTTCTGACACTTTCAGGAATGTCACTTGCAATGAACTTGCAAAAAATGTGAATTTCACCAAAATCCTATTTATCTCAGTTGAGCTCAGTCTCAGGCAGCTATATTCTGCAGCATCACGCTGCTTTGCTTTTGGTAAATAAACCCAAAAAAGAGCAGATATGCATGTGATTACTGGTCTTTTCAGGAAAAGGCCCTTATCTTGTATGCCTGGTGTTCCAGCTCTTATTGTTTATGTAAGAAAATGACAAATCAATAACTGTGTTTACCTTTAATAAATTATTGATAGCTCTGTGAGGAATCTAAAGTAGAGTGCTATTGAACTACACAATCTGTTCTCTACAATAAGCTCTGCAGTCCTGCCAGTAAACTTTCCAGTTATAGTCCAGGCGCTGGTTACAGACTAAGAAGTTCTTAGTGGCTTGAATCCTATTACCTCTTCTTCTCTGTCCTGCTGTACAATTTGCACCTAGCACTGGAATAATTCAGCCAACTGTCCCAAAGGTGAGACTCCAACTGGTCAGGGACACAGCATGAGACTATCCACAGGAGCCAGCCTTCACATCCGGTAGTATTTGCCAGAGCTGCAAATCACCCAATTCAGAACCAGAACATAACAGTTACAAAGCATTGTTCAGGCTTCTTGAGAATGGTCAGATCATTTTTTTCCCATTGGAGGGTATTTCTTGCTGCTGCCTTTTTTTAGATGCTGATGCTAAAAAGGATTGCAGGGCATAAATTCCATGTAACGGTGAATGTTTTTAACTCCAAAGTATATATTACAAATCTGAGCATTGCACTAGTAGCTGCAACATACCTGTGCAATCCATAATAAACATTTAGACAACTCAGGCACTTCTGAAAATAGTTAAGTAATCGCAGCGAGACCTGCAAAGGACGTTTGGGGGTTTGTTTGTTTGTTTGTTCTTTTTCTCCTCTGCAATACGGAGGGATCGGGTGACTTCCGTGGCTTGAACGTGAAGTTATGCAGTGACTCTAAAACCACCTCACTGTCCTGATTTGCATTGCCACAGGACTTGTGTGGATAAGCAGCAAACAGGTTTGGCATGTCCCTCTGTTAAACCACAAGAATACAAAAGCTGCAGAGATCATTCCAGTCCTGCCAAGCAAGAAACAAAGCTGTTCTCATTGTTCTCTTACACTACTGCCAACCATGACACAATATACATTGCATTTCACTTTTAGATCTAATTAGAATTAGATAGAAGATAAGATATCTAGAGAGAAGATTAGATATCTAATTCTTAATTAGAATTAGATAGAATTGCCAATGGCTTTAATAGTAGATATAGTTATTCCAAATCTTGGCAGGAAAAAAGGAAAGAAAAAGATGTTTCCTTTCACCTATATTTTGCTCTGGAGAAATAAAGAGTGGTTATAGATTTTTATGGCCTCTCACAAAAAAAAAGGAAAAGTAGCAAATTCATGAATATTTATGCAAAGAAGAGTTCGCTGTTCATTTCAACAAAAAATACAAGCTAATCTCTGGTGTCTAATTCTTTTCCTTGAAGTTCTCACAAGAATATGTTCCAGGTACTGAGTAGTAATATGTGCTCAATTCTGTCACTGATGCACTGGCTGATACTGAAAAATTCATCTATTCTCTTCTTAGGCACTGTCTCTTAGACACTCATAACTAAAAAATGAAGTAGTGTGTACTTCTTTTATTGACTCTGAGTGGTATGTAATTAAGCCAGTGAATATTTAAAAGTACTATGACATGTTTACATGTACACAAAATATTATTGTGAAGGAGAAGAATCTATAACACTTAAATAGCTGGCTCACATGCTGATCTTAATAAAGTATTACGGAAGAGGGAAAATCATAATTTTCCGTTCAGTGCTTAAACAGATGTCTCTAACTGTCCTTAGAAGAAGAGAGACGTATGATCATTTTTCAGTTTCTCCTAGCTAGTTCCAGAGTTCAGAATAGTGCAAAGATATCTCCCTCTGGCCTGGACTAACAGACTCTTACGAGTAGCAAATTTGCAGATACAACAGAAGTCACTGTACCAATTCTTTTTGCTACGTTTGCCAAAAACTTCTCTTTCTTTCATGCCTCCCAGGTACATTAATAAGGTCTATTAGAGCCTGGTCTCCATTCTGCTTACTCTTCACCTCCCTAGTACTTCTTCTATATGCTTAGCGTATTGACTGATGGTACAGATGGCACTGCCGCTGCGCTCTCACCTGCCCTTACTCAGTGCTAATGTGATTTACTTCATCTTCACTGACACATTTATTTATGCATCACAGAATCTCTTTGCATTTTGTCCTCTGCTAAATACTGCACTAAATGGTTTAGAGTTTCATCACCCCATGCACTTCTGCACAACCTGACCTTGAAAAAAGCACTCCCTCACCTGTTTGCCCTTCTTTATTATCCTAATATTTCAGCACTAAAGGACCACATAAGCTTTCTGTCTGTGTGCAAGTCTTCTCCACACAGTTTTGCCATTTCTCATTATCTTTTCTTCTGCAATGAGTTCAGCAAAGAAAAGGCTGTATGATCATTGGGATATGAAGGAGAAATACAAGTTTCCAGCTTCTTGGGGATTTTTATCTGGAGCAGGGAACCAGTAAAACAGAAAGCCTCAAATTATGTCCTTTTCTCAGAGTTGGCCATATTTTAACAAAACTAGACCTCAAAAATGCTATTTCAAGAAAAAATAAATGGCTTCATTCCAATAAAGATATCCCAAAGTATATATAATTACAAATCTATGAAAAGCAACAGATCAAATTAAATGATAAATTGACATAGATCTCTTTGAACAAAGATTGAGGGTCCATATTTTAGGACCTGCATTATTACACACATAAAACTCAGTCACTGCCTCTGCCAGGCACTTTCATCAAGGCAAAACATCAGAGTGGGTTCGTATACTACCATGGTAAGATGACTGTTAGCGTTTATCAGCAGTAAGCCCCCCATTCACCTACTGGCAATAAGATATGTATGCTACAATTGCAAATTCTGAATGCCATAAAGATGTAATGAAGTACTGTGCACACCATGACCAGGACTTAATGGAAAGGAGAGAGGAGAGAAAGAAGTTTATGTTATTTTGTAAAAAGAGGATATATTGACCTTTCACAAAAATATCCCAAGCTGTAAAGTTCACTCTTATGTTTCAAATGCTCTAGTATTTAGGGAGGCAAATTGCTATGACCTGCTAGAAGCAAAACAAACCATTTGGATATTTAGAAAAAAAAAGAAAGGCTACCATCAGGCTCAGAAGTAATCCTGGCTCTCTTGCAGAGATCTGGCAGGAGGTTTCAGAAGTTCCTAAGGGCCATTAAGGTGTTCTGGTGCTTAAAGATGAAGGTCAAAAGTACCAAGCCAGCACAAATTCCCACGCAGTGCAACTTCGTCACTGAGCTAGCCTAAATGTCTTTGAAAATTCTCTTCCCCAGCCTGTTAAAAATGGTACCCCAGGGTCAGCACCTAATTTTTAGAATGAAGAAATGTTTCAGAAGAAGACACAGAAATTAGACTAATTACTTATGACATAATCTGCCGGTACGAGAAGCTTCTACCCAGCCTCAATTTACCTTTAAGTTTATTTCTTGAGGCACAGAGATTTATAACCCTGCTGTCATCTTAGCTAGTTTATCAGTGATTGTTTTGTTAGCCACATGAATGTCTAATCTGCTTCTAATCTTGCACAGCTCTTGGCACAATGTTATTTTATGACAATGAGCAACATGAGTTATGTGTTGTGTTAAAAAATGTTTTCCTTTTTTCAGCATTTAATTCCTGGCCTTTCAATGTTATGGTAAATATTTTCAGTGAAGATCGTTTCCAGCAATGTGCAATTTTAAAAAAAGACTGTGCAGTCTATGTTAATTATCATTTGTATGATATAGAACAGACTGTAATACGCAGACTAACACCTCAACTTCTTTCCACTGTAACTCTGTTCTAAAACATTCAGATTATGAGATAGTTTAAATGCACAGGAAAGGAAAGCAGTCCTTCAGGAGAGCCTGGCATCCTCCCTGCCTCGCTACCACAGCTCAGCTGCTTCACCTAGGCAGCCTCAGCCAGGATCTGACAAACTCTCCTGTTCACCGCTAGGACTCAATGGGAGGTCACAGTGCTCAGACTTGCCAAACTTGGCACCATTTCTTTAACAGAATAAAAACAGAATAAAAAGAATTCTTCAAATAAAGCGTTGTAACTTTCTAAATAACTGATGATGGCATTTAATCCCTCCACCAGGTTGCAGTTTCTATCCATTATTTCCTAGGAAAAAAAAAAGTTTGGTAGACACAGTAGGTTCTGCATTAAAACCAATAGAATTTGGCAATTCTAGTGGTTCAAAATTCCATTAAGCCAATAAAATCCATTGATTTTAATTTCATTAAAGCCAGTTGAATTTCAGTTGCATAAAACTTTCTAATTTATTGCTGTCACAAATTTCACTGAGGATTAGAATGTTCTTATTCATTTTTTTCCTAAACTGATTTTAGGTTGGGGGAAAATTAGAGAGGAAACTTCCCATTTTTAGGAACTTCGAAACCTAGTTCACAGAGAGCACACGTACAGGCTGCCTATTTAGAAACCAAACTTTATACAACGCCAACTGCACCATTAAAACTATTTTAATGCTCCTTGTCAAATATATTACTATTCTACAAATGTCACAAGGGAGTAAAATATTCTCATCAACAAGATATCTTTTGCATCTGAAATGTGGGTATATGCTTCACACCAATTTACTTGTGACAGAGATAAGGTCAAATACATCGTTCGTAACGTACCATCCAACTTGTATAAAGTTCAAATTCTCTGCTTTTTAATGCAGGGCCTGGGAATCTGAGGAAAGGCTTTGGTCATTTTCATGGATTCTGGGTCCCCGGGTCTGTTAGGGCTGTGCCACAGAACAGGCTCTGGTCTGCTTTAAGTTGCACTCAGCTGCCTATGGTCCCTTTTCTTTGCTGCTTCTTCAGAAGCAGGAGACTAGATTACACAGAACAGCTGCATGTCACCTCTGAATCCTTCTTCGGTGGAAGAACGTCCAAATGATCAAAAACCCTGAATACAGGAGATTAACTCCCTGTTCTCCTTATGCAGCGCAATGTGCACGCCTTGTATCTCAAGATTTGCCCCTACCAGAGACAGAGCTTGCTGCATCATTCCCATTAGCATTCCCTATTTCAGTCCCTGGCCATAAATGTCCAAGGTTCTTAATATACATCTTAATATACATTTAATCTATCAGATACTGAGATCCAGCTCCGGGTTATCTTTGAATTGACAAAAAGGTATCAAATGACAAAAAAGTATTTTGTCTACAATGATTTTTATATTATTTTCCTAATCATCGATACAAAAGCAGAATATGCAAGGTAAAGGGCAGGTCGCTTCAAGATTCCTTTTGGAAACACTTCCTTGAATGAAGCTTTATCAATTGCTTTATGAGGTGCATTAAAAATTGAAAAACCACTATGCACAATATTTCCCATGTATCGTGCCAATCTTACTCTGACTGTTGTCTGGGAGCATGTGAAATGCACTGAAGTGACTGGAGATCTCTGACCTTACTTTGGGAGAGCTGTAGAGATTTCTGCTCTCTGTTGTCTGTTCCATCCTTTTCTAAGATATTCTCACACCCACTACAGACACAATTCAGCTGTTCATATAGCAGACCTTGTGCTATATTAGCACCACTTGGTGCTAATTCTCAGGTAATTTACTTTAAAGCACTGGGATGTAAATTGCTGTGATTCAGCACGTATTCAAGAAACTGAGTCTTTGCCACATAGGGGTTAGCAGTCTATCTGTAAGAACGGGGCTGGAGCTACTTTTGTCGTCCCAACACAACCGACAGATGCTCATCCGACAGCACCTGAAGTGTATTGTGTCAATACTATTAACTTTTTTGATGAGACATTTAATTCTGTCAAAAAATGGATAGTGGGTTTCTTTGACAAGGCTATTTTTCTTTAGACTAAGACTGACTGGCATGTCAATCTTTCTTCACTGCAGCTTGGACTCTGGGAATTTGAGGCACCTATTAAAAAGATGTTATAACCTTAATTATAACATTTCCTATCTTTAACTGCATAAGTTTGCAATTTCAGCACATAACTTACATAACATACAATGAAACAACATTGCTTATATCCATAACCCAGTCATTCTTGCCACGATTAGCAGTAAGGTGCACAAAAAGACTGGATACTAAGGGTGACTCTCCTGGGCAGGCATGGACAGACGTGCCTCCCTCCACTCGTAGTTCACTTTGGCCGGGCATAAAGCACGTCCAGTCCAGAGGCCATACGACTGTCTCACGAAGGTCAGTGCTCACGCTAATAAGCCTTTCTGGGAGAAACTGTGACATGCACAGCTGTGCCACTGCTAGACTGAGGAAGCTAACAGTCAGTCCATGCAAAATAGAAGCAGCGAAACTCATCCTGTTCCCATAAATTTCCCCTAATTTAATTAAAATGCTGAAAAACTGTGCATTTCAAATATTTCACAAAGGTTTAGGACTCATCTATAGCTGGGGTCAGGAGGAAATCCTCTTTCCTCAGTGCAGTTTAGCACAGCATTGTAAGGGATTTGTACTTTCTTCTGGACCGTCTCTGTACACATTATCCTTGACAATGGGATACAAGCCAGACGTGACCAACAAGCACACTTTTCCAGAAAGACAGCTCTGTTTTCTTGCATTCATTAAAGATAGAATCATTCATTTTGTAATTTTCTCATATAATACTTACTCTGTGTTCTGTTATGCTTTATTTAAAGCGTGAGTCCTTCTACTGGGCCAAGTTTTTTGGTCATTTGCTATGCCACATGATGTCTGTGATGAGCTAGCAATTGACTTACAGGCAGGGCTTCTTTCTGGCACCTAAGCCCTGCCAAACTCTGTTGTATATAATGTTTGGACTACTGGAGTTTAGATTCCTGCTTAGCTTACAAACTAGTAAATTCATAAAGCCATCTAAATGTACTTTAAAAGGTCACAGCAAGGACTGCAGGAAAATCTGACTATTAACAAAGGATGAAAGATGAGAAGAGAAAGGAATAAAATAGCAGTTTTGATCAGCCAAAGCAATAGATGTGCCCATCAGCTTCCCAAGCGTTTTCAAGCTGGAAGTTACACATACAGATTTGCACTCATTCTTCCCGCTGCTGTGCTTTTTCCTCTCTCTTTAAGGCAGGGACATATTTCTTCCAGACTTCCAAATACTGATTTTTCACCAGACATAGTCCATTACCCTCTGTCCACAACAGTTCAACTGACATCGTCCACATGAAGTCTGTTTCTGGTAATTGTGGGGTCTTCAGCTCAAGTCTAGTGAAATGCACAGCTAAAGCAATGTGAGAAAAAGACATCTTTTAATGTGGGAAATGAGTCTGCAAAGCCTAGAACTGGATCAGGATTTAAGAGCCAGTATTTTAGTTCATTGGCTACATTTTATTTATAATATGCTCTTTAAATTCTTCTCATATAAAAATGACAAGCACTAAATCACAACAGAAGAAAAGATTATTCAAAATTGCAAAATGTTTGCAATCATCTTTTGATAAGTTCAAGCTGATAACCTTAGCTTTTAATACAATTCTGTGATACGTTTTTCTTACTCTGAAAATGCAAAGGACCACAAGTATTTCAATACCACTACTGGACAACTGAAATGTGATCATTTTAAATGCATTTTTTCTCTTCTTAACATGGAAATGGACCCTTTCCTGAGGATCCTTCCTGTATGTGCACACATTAAAATGAGCCTAGCTTCTGTTTAACCACGAAATGCAAGAAAATCATAATCCTGTGCATTTCCAATGTCTGTGGAAGTTTTGCACTACTCTGGTCAAGCCGAAGAGGTTTTATATGAGAAAAACTCATCAGAGGGATGGAAATGAAGGAAATGAATTCTGTGGCTCACACTGTCTGTGAATTTTAAGAGTCGTCCAAGGGTCTTTAGAGAGAGAAAGAAGACTTCAGAAAGAGCACTTACATCAAAACAGTAGTAGCATTTTTGCACTGCTTGTAATTAATAAAGCAAGAAATTAAAGTGCAGCTACATGGCTAACACTGAAGTTTCTAATGAAAATAGAAAAAAAAAGCTTTATCTTTTTATTAATCTATTACATTTTAAATGACTGACAGCATCTGAAAGAAGAAAATTATTAAGTAGAAACTTATCTAGAGCCAAACAATCAGAATCTCACACTCTCTCTCAATTGCAGATACACTTTATGCATCACATGAGTCTATGTTCACCCCGAATTAATTAATAAAGCCTTCCTCCAAGGCCCACCTGCGCACTCCACTTCTTAAGAATGGTTAATATCAGAGGCATTGGTAGGCAAGTGTGATTTTTCTACAGCCCCATCCAACAATCTCCTCATTGTTCCTTGTTCTATATCACCTGTTCTACGAGAGGAAGCCTTTCTGGTTTGTGCTGTTATGACAGCAACACTTGTATCAAATACGATAGTGTGTTCAATATACTGCTCACGTCAGAGTAAATAAGCCAAAATACTTCTGACACTACGGCCTTGTTTTTCTTCAGTCATATCTGTTTATTTATTTCTTTTGGTTTGAGTCATTAGATGAACTAAATCAAGGAATTAAGAGGAATTATATAAAACTTTATATAGGTATACTCATTTAAATTCTGTGTAGGCCCATGTTCCCATGCCCAATCAGGTGCAGTTGTGTTGTTACTCACTAGTGTTACAAAAATGCTCCGGAAATGCGTCTGCTACTTTCCTGAAATCAGATCAAAATATCTGTATATATTTTTAACATCCCTTTGTAAAACAAAAATAAAAGGAACATAGCTCATTACAAAACCGAGCCATGACAATAAGACTCCTTTTACATCATTACTGATCATTACTGCTATGATAAAATACATTTTAAAAGTTCAGCAGATTTCAAGCTCTATGAACCCCTGAAGATGTTCTCCATGTTTCTACAAATAAATATTTTGCGTTCAGCTTTTTGTTGCTTCAGCAAGTTCTCAGCAATAGTATACTGAATAGCCAAAGGGCATCACGTCTTTCTGTACACCACTACTGAATAACATTGAGTAGAAACTCCAGGCTCTAAAACTCATTTTTTCTTTGGAAACTATGAACCATGTGAATTAAAGCAGCTCTGTAACCAATATTAACTTACATTTCTCTGATCAGATGCTTTCAAATGCACTAACTTAAGTGCTACCTTGAACTCAGCAGAAAAAATAGCCATTTTTCATCGTATCTATTCCACTGTCCTCCCAAAGGAAGCTAAATAGTGAATGTTCGTTCCTGGGTTTTGATACACTCTCTGTTGATATTTTATTTTAGCACCTGCCTCAGAAGATCTGAAAGCAATTTGCTGACGTTAATGAGCTAAGTCTCATGACTACGCAGCCAGTATGTTATTACACAGAGTGGTAAACAGAGATGTGAAAGCACATCAGACTTTGTAGCAGGGCTGTAAGAGATGACCAATAGCTCTGCCTTCTGCTTTGTCCCCTAGAAAAAGGAGGATTTGTCTGTATTTTTGTCTGTATTTTTGTCTGTATTTTCGTCAAGAGAGGCACAGAAAGGAGCACTACTAAGGGAAGTAGACTGGTCCCATTACTCCTGCCAGCAAAAGATACTGGCAAATAAATGGGTGCTCTAGTCCAAGCACTACCAGCTGGAATCCCCATTCCCTTCCTCAGACCCTGTCATCCAGGTCCTGTCACTGCTGCTGCCGGTGGAGGGATGGCGTCCCGGCCTCGCCAGTAAGCTGGGGGAACCAGCTGGCTCACGGCAGTGGCCACTGGAAGACCTGGTGCTGTGGGGCTACGAAATATTGGGACCGTGTGGCAAAAGTCAGGGAGGACTTACAGGCCACGCTGTTATTTTTTGCAGACTAGACATGTCCTAAATATTGCCAGCTAAAAACTGAAATGCACCAGTTTACTCCCTCAGTGATCTTTTCTTCTCTGGCCTCTCCTCATTTTGTAGTGATGACCCTTTCTTACATCCCAAATGATAACCGAAGAAATGTTCTTATGCCTGCAGAAATCAAGATTGGTGCCTGTCAAACACATTGCTTATACACCCGGACTGTAACTCATCTGTACTCAGAGGTAACATTACTACCTGCGTAGAGCTGATTAAATCAGCTTTAATCAAGCTAACGCAAGGACTAAAAGCCCGGCGACGCAGCATCATTGAAGGCTACGTGATCCCACCAGAACCCCTGGGCCAGTATCCAAGGAGCTACTCCATGCGGCCTCCCGTGCTACCACATTTCCACCAACGGCAGTAGGAGCTAGCGGCAGCGGTGCAGCCGGGTGCCTGCGGCACGCAGCTGTAAGCACCGCTCCCCCCAGCTATGTCGGCACAGTCACAGCAGGACACGGTCCCTCGCCTGAGAAAGTCACAGTTTAAACAGGCAAGGCAGAGGAATAACATCAGAAAGCACAAACACAGCCAAGACAGGTTGGGGTAGTCAAGTGAGAATGGGTAAGTGTGAGGGGCAGATCAGCAGAATCAAAGGCTACTACTGGGTTTTACAGCAAGGAAAGCTGTGTCTAGGAGACAGCAGAGGCAGAAAAGCTGAGGCAAAACTCATGAACTGCATGTTTGCTCCTGCTCCCTTCAGTGATTCCATGACATGCTATCCCGTCCTTCCTGCAAACATTTCAAAGAAAAGTTTTTGAATGATAGTGCTCTGCTATAGTCACTGCTGCTGGGAAGGGCTATGCAAACATCTGCCATACATTCATCAAATAAAATTCAGCCAGAGCTTTTGTTTACACGGTTTGTCCCTTAAAACCAGCACTTGGCTGCAACATTCGGTCATAGCTGCCATATTAAAAATGAACCTTTTATTTTAAACACAGTACATTTTGTAACAGGAAAATCAATATACTGTAACCCAGAGTATTGCAGACAACAGCTGTAGGATATAATCTGATGATAGAAAGTTGAAAACAGTATTTTTGGCAGTTATATGTTGAGCTAATCTTTTACTTTTTGGTTTTAACAGCAGCAGGGTATAAAGATCTGAGTTTTCTCCCTACCTGATGACCCAAAGCTACACAAAATGAAGAAACTACTGTTTGCAATATTAAAGTGCCACTAACACTGCTAGAGAGTAAATCACTTGTTACTGGATTTTTTCTCTATAGGATACTGTAGGTAGTCCCAGAGCTACAATAAATTAATGGGCCCTGTCTCAGAAATCTCACAGCCTTTGGCAAAGAGAGAGCAAGACACTTAAGCAGAAGGAGTACCTTGCAAGGACTACTACTTTTCACTGCCCTTCTCTTTGGCTCTAGTTAAGGGTGCTCAGCAATGTTCAAGACTGGGATACACAATCCATCTACGCTCGGAGAAGTCACCTCGTTTAAAAAGGTGAGACGAAGCCATAGATGTGCCTAGTACCTGGGAGTATAGAACAAACATAAAGATCTTACTAGAGATTTGGATTTTAATCATGTTACTTTTTCTGTATTAAAAGAAAGTTTACCACTGGAAACAATCTACTACATGCACATGTCTATGTCATCATTAAATACTGAATCTACATATAAACTAGGGGTTTTTGGAACTTACATATTTCTCCTTACAAGGTGGGATATCATTAGTTCTCTAAAATGGCATGTGATTCACTTTGATTACAAAATAAACTCGAAGACATTTACTTGGTGACGAAGGGTGCTAGATCGCTTTGCACCGGAATCGCTTTTTTCGCCACATCCCGCTGAGTGTATTTTTCTCAGATAAGGAAACTGTTTTTTTAAAGCTTTCCCATCCAGATTTCTATGTGGCAAATGCTTTAATTAAGATTGATACATACCATTTGCTTAGCTTTCCGACTTTGATTGGGAAGTTTTAACTTGAACTGCATTGCCCTCTAGCGCCGCGACGCGTGGGGCTGCGCTGATGTCACCCGCGCCGGCGGCAGCAGAGGCAGCCAGCTCGTGCGGCGCTGCCTAAGTGCTGACAAACCCTGCCTGGAGACGCATGTCACCGCAGCTAGGCAGGGGCACCCTTCCAACAGAGCCACCAAAGCACAAGGGAAACCAGTAAACCTGTCTTTTATTTCAGGGACGTCACGATCAAAACAGCTACTTTCAAGCCTCAGCTAAGACTTCTGCTGCTAATTTCTACTTAAAAGAGTTGATATGAGAAATTAAGCAAGTTTGAACAGCCTAGGATTCCTGACAGGCTTCTGAGGACTTCATGCTGTGCACGTTTTATGCGCTCATAGCTGACAGCTTGCTGGGAAGATGAGTTCTCAACCTAAAACCGGATGGGGCTTCGCAGCAACTTCTTGGGTAGAGAGATAACTTTCAACTGAATTCAAACGGTCTCCGTGTTGTGCAAGGGATCCAATCATAACTTGCTATGGAGGATGATTTTTAAGATGAATACCTACCTTGGTGATAAATCCAATTCATCAACACCTGGATATTTGAAAGTGTCTGCACTAAACAGTGGCAATCTTTCTGCAAACAACTCCAATGAGACAGCAAGCTATCTGGATTCACCTGCCTTGGATATCAGCAGGGCTATAATTGTGGGGCTTATCCTAGGTGCCTTTATACTCTTTGCTATTATAGGTAATATCTTGGTAATTCTCTCTGTTGCTTGCAATAGACATTTAAGAATCCCTACAAACTATTTCATAATTAACCTCGCAATAGCAGATTTGTTGCTGAGTTTTACTGTCCTTCCATTCTCTGCTACACTGGAAATCCTTGGCTACTGGGTTTTGGGGAGGATATTTTGTGATATCTGGGCAGCAGTCGACGTGCTGTGCTGTACAGCTTCTATTTTAAGTCTATGTGCAATTTCTATAGACAGATATATAGGGGTACGTTATTCTCTCCAGTATCCAACTTTGGTAACAAGAAGAAGGGCAATTTTAGCTCTCCTGGGTGTCTGGGTCCTTTCCATGGTAATCTCTATCGGGCCTCTTTTGGGCTGGAAAGAACCAGCACCCAAGGACGATAAGGAGTGCCGTATCACTGAAGAACCGTTCTATGCTTTGTTTTCTTCCTTGGGGTCATTTTACATTCCTTTGATTGTCATTCTTGTGATGTACTGTCGGGTCTACATAGTGGCCAAAAGGACTACTAAAAACCTGGAAGCTGGGGTTATGAAAGAAATGTCCAACTCCAAGGAGCTGACTTTACGGATTCATTACAAGAACATTCACGAGGACACATTAAACAACACCAAATCCAAGGGTCACAATCCCAGGAACTCCTTAGCTTTCAAACTATTTAAATTCTCTAGAGAAAAGAAGGCAGCCAAGACACTGGGAATTGTGGTTGGCATGTTTATCTTGTGCTGGCTACCTTTCTTCATAGTTCTGCCACTAGGTAAGTTGGTAATCAAGGGATGGTGTGGGAGGGTGAAAGGGTTAATTTTGTACTACAAAAATACTGCAGAAAAAAATCAGGTGAATAATACGTAGATATCATTTTGAGAACTGCAGTGAATAGACGAGAGGGAGGGAAATGAAAGTAATTTGTTTATGATGTTGATTTTTTCAACGAGTCATGGTGAAACTTTGCAAAGTTTGCAGCCTGCAGAAAGTCTTCTCATTTGTTAGTCATTCTCAGGGAAGGAACAGGTGTCAAATCAAGGGACAGTATTTTCAGAGTTTGTATATTTAATCCCTATTTATAGGCTTTGCTTAAATTGAATTAGCTTTGAGAATCATTTTTATTGGTTGCTATGACAAAAATCCTAGATAGGAACACAAAAAGGGTTTCAGCATTGAAATGTTCTTATTTTATTTTACTGACTATAAAAGAGAAGGTCTTCTGGCATTTTTAGGTGTCTTAAATGGAAATGGGCCTGATCTAAAAATGAGGTGCAAAATTCCCCTGAGCTTTGGAAGGGTGAAAAAAAAAACCTAGTTCTCAGCTCGAACTTCACTGATCAAATCCCCAAAGAAACATGTAAAGCCCATCGAGCCCACCAGAAATGTTCTCATTGATTTTGTTAGGTCTTAGGCATTTCAGGAGATTGCCATGTGAGCTTGTGGCAGCCACTTCATTTACTTTCAATTTAAAATATTATTAAAGCATACAACAGAGCTCTGCATAGGCCTCTGTGTACTCCTTGTGAAATTTGCCTTTGTCTTTAATACTAGCACCAGCTCTAAAGTGGAACGTCTCAAGACCTGTTAGCATTGAATTACTAAGCTCTCAAAAATTTCTGTCCAAAATTCACTTCCCTGAGGCACAGACAATCTAGAAGCCTAAAAATGGAAAGAGGTGGAAAACAAAAGGGAGAAAAAAACCTCTTTGTTAATGTTCTGTATTCGTGTTTACTTAGTTACCCAACCAAAACATTTCTAATAGAGTGGTAAGCTAATATTTTTAGAAGTCGTAGAAAACTAAACTGAGTTCAACAACTTGATACTGGTAAAGTGAATGTGTAATGTCATTTGGCTAGAATCTCTGTTACAAGACAACTACCACAACTAATGCAAGACAACTTTATCATCTCCAGCTTATTGCATCTAAAACAGAAAAATCATTATAATTCAAGACCTACATAAAGCTAATGTTAAGAACGTGACAAATTCCCAGCACAAGGAAAATTATGAGCAGAGTTCTCGTTGGCTACTGAATTTTAAGTCCTTGTGCTAGCTCTTAAAGAAAGTTTACAACATTGAACAAACTGCCTATCCCTGCAGAAATACTTACCTATATGGATAGAAACATATTTTCACCCTGCAGTATCAGTAATAATACTAAATATGTAGTTAGTGGGTCAGGATCCCATGATAAAGCAGGTTAACAGTCCCTCACTGATTTTGAATTATTGAAGGAACTTAGGAGAAAAAAAAGCAAACATGAATGCAATAGAGTAGATCCGTATCTAGCAAGAGCCAGTGTAGCTATGATGCCACTCGGTGAACACCAAATGCAGACCAGTTCATTAAAAACCTTATGGTCCCAAGGTGGAACCCACGTGAGAAACAATCTTCGGATCGGAACAGTCTAGAAAGAGGGTCTGAATTCCCCCTGAGAAGTTACGGCAGAACTCCTAGGGCTCCCCTCGAGGTTTAATGGGTCATTGCTTAAGACACCTGCATGGAGAATTTTTCTCTCCTCACAATATGATTTTATCTCTCACCTCAGTCGTGTCCAAAGCATAAGTGAGGTGACTGGCTGAGCGCCTCCGCCACAGCACACTGTGCGCTGGCAGCGTTGCCCAGAGGGCTTCAGCCTGGAGGGCTGCAGGGTTAAACCCTCTGCCGGGGGCTCTGACCTGCCACAGGCTGAGCACCTGTAACTCCCAACATGCTCATCGAGGAGCTGCAAACACCTTGCACCTCGCAGAGCTGAGCTTCTGCGAGAGTTGCTGTTGTGTCAGTTAATACCCCTCCCTGTTAGCAGAGTAAAAATATTACCAGTGAAAATATCTTAGCACCCCAATACAGACTGCAGGCTCTGCAGCCCTCTCTGTCTAGAAAACCCTTCAAGGGCCCAACTCTTTATTGACAGCCTGTAGGCTAAGAAAGAAAGGGGGGGGGGGGGGAGAAAAATATAGTATCCAAATTCATTTAAATAGTAGGTACTTTTTCTTTGTTTTGCTCACTGGGAATAGGGCTGGTTTTGTTCCTTGTCCCTGATCTCTTTCTTTAATTTGTTCAGCTCACCCCAGAATATTTTGCAGTATTCATCTCTGTATATCAGTGCAAAGTGAATTAATAATGCCAGGGATGAGAGCATTGCTGACTAAAGCAGGTGGGGAAAACAAAACAATTATAAAATAGAAATCTCTTCCTGACATGCACAGTCCAGCAATTCTTAACTGGAGAAGGACGTGGAGAAAGACTTTTTAAGGCAGCATTTGCTGTGTGCTGCATTTTTCAGATCATAAATCTTTTTCTTCTGTGTCCTAAAGTCACAAACTTAAATGAAAGTCTATGAAGAACTCATAGAAAAAGCTCACTGTGGTATGAAATTAATTTCAGTGATAGATAAACGGCAGAATCCAAAGAGCTACCAGTGGCCTGGGCTACCTAAGGACATGCTGTAATCACACAGCCTACTCTCTCGTCAGCGCAGGACTGCAAACTACACCACCTTTCCTACTACTGAGTCCAAACTTAGGAATTCACGCCACTTCCTTTACTATCCTAGAAGGACGGGCTGCTTCTTCAGCCTCGATTATTCTTGCCCACCCCAAAACCTTATCTTAACAAATCTGCTTATATGTAGATGGACTTTCTTCATGCCAAAAGCATTTTCAGCTCTTCTACTAGTTTCCGGGCCAAAATTATAATTCTTTGGTTGTGACACTGCAATAAATTCCACAGCTACCCATTTTGATGTCCCAGACAAAGGAATATTGCATCAGGGGGCAGATATACACTGAAAGCAGAGATATTGCTTGAATAAATATTCCACAACAAAGGAAACAAAGATGTAATACCTAGTGCTTACAGGCTGTTTTTCAAGCAAGAATCTAAAGGCTTTGCATAGAAAGCTCTGTGTACAGATCTCTGTATACAGCTACAGAGAGAGGAATTAGAGCACTGACGCTATGATGTGTTGAGCGTCAGGAAACTATCAGTATGAAGAGCGACCCACAGTCTCTTCCTGTCTAGGGCTGTATGACTGGATTATGCAGCCTTCCATGTTAAGTATCTGATGATGCAGCAAAATATTGTCACGGAGAATAATGTGAGAAATTTGTTTTTATTCCAGTAGCTACCAGTAGTGGATATTCTTTCCAGACAGCAACAGAGCTATAGCATATCCCTATTATGCAAGATTAGAAACACTCCATGGCTTTCTAAGCTGTTGTTTTGCCATTTGAAATCACTTGTGGCACAGTGTAATGAATAAAATGAAGACATACCTGCCTTTGAGACAATTCATTGTGCCATTAATTCAGTGACTCAGTTTTGAAGAGCAAGTATCTTGCTTCTTTTAAAATTAATGTTTCTTCCCCTGCCCTGCCCCACCCCACTACATTCTTAGGCATCAGGACCATCTTAAACATCCATTACTGATAAATGCTTAGTAAAATAATTGATTTTAATGTAAAGACTGGAGCAGTGCCAAAATAAGGTAACACTACTCATGAAAATTCCCTCCTTTAAAGAAAAGATCAAATTTTATGCCAATACCTTTATTATGAAAATAAATCCAGAATGAAGGTTCATGTATGGTCATGTATTTTCCCCTGGCTATTAGGTTACAGTTCAGTCTCATTTCTGTTAAGCAACACAGCTTCTGTTAAGCTTGCAAATCCCAGCCTTGGACCTCCCTACACACACATGCGTGCTCGCGCACACGCATGCACGCACGCACGCACGCACGCACGCACAGAGTAAGGGAAAAACTCACGACCTCCACTACTATGACCAGAGCATATTAACCTTCACTGCCTATTACCTAACCCCAGTGATGATCCGCAGAGCGTCTAAGTGTTGCTGGTTCAGAGGCTAACTTCCTCTATTCCCACAAAACCTCCAAATTTATCCCCTAAAGTCAGGAGCAAAATTGTTGTAACTTCACTAGCAGTGCGAAAAGGTCCCATGAGTCTCATAATGACGAGACAACTGTTTTGACTATCCTAATATATTAAGATTTTGACACTTCTCTATAAAATAATACAAAATAATACAAAATAAAAATATTCTGCATGCTACAGGTCAGCCAATACAAAATGATTCTTAAAATAAAATGTTATTCAAGTACAGTATGTAGATTTATGTTACATCAGGCCAACCTCTGTATCCCTGCACCAAGAATACCAAAATAGGCCATTTAGTTTCCCATGGGAACTGCATTTCAAGGCATTAGGCCCAGTGCTGTCAATGCTATCAAGTTCTACTTTCTGCAAGGCTTTAGCCCTGGTTTGCCTACCATCTCGTTTTGGTCTTGCCTCATATTCTCCTTCCTAACCTGGCTATCTAGATTTGATGCCAAAGTTAATGGTTAAACAGAATTTGGGCAATTTACTGATCTATGCAGCAATCTGATCCTCTGCCCACTTGCAGCCCAATCTCTAGTACAACACTCAATTGCACAGGTGGCAGGAGGAATCTGTTTCTCCTATTTTCTACCCACTGCCTGTAAGACTAAGGACCATAAGGGCACTTCTTGACGAGTACAGCATGTTTTGTCACATGTAGAGGATCAGCATATTTCAAAATGATTCATTTTACTACTGAAATAGCCTCTCTTAAGCCCTGGTTTAAGCCTTCTGCACGAAAGTAACTTGCATCCAAAGGACTCCAGTTATCTTACAGAGTTCTACTTCTTAGAACAAAGCTGTTTTATCAAAACAGATGAGACTGTACAAATCTCTCAGGGATCGGGCACTTCTTATGTTGGCTTTTGATTTTCAGGTCAGAGGAATAAAGAGAAATCTTAAAGTGTACAATCTTCCAAAAGTAAATTTGCAGGACAATGCAGAAAAGCATGAATACAAAGATATCCACTGACAGTGACTATTCAGCCTCAGGGATGGTAGCAGCTCCTATCTGAGGTATGAAGAAAAGGCTATTCAGGGACATAACTGCAATGTGTCACATAAGATGGGAGTGTGGACCATGCCAGCAGTGTTAAAGGAGGAACAAAAACTTGCTAACTCTGGCATAAACCCAAGTCTGCCCCTAAAAACAAATGCTGTGGTTAAATGCTAGTAACTCTTAATGGAGAGAGCAGAAAAAATTGGTCTGCTTTCCAGGCCCACAAACCAGTCTCAGTAAAGAGGCCTTTACTGAACCAGAAAGCTCCAAAAAAAACAAAAAAAAGAAAGAGGACTGAGCCACTGGGCAGCAATAGGAAGTCTCAAAACTATTGAAATCAAAAACAGGAGAGAAGTGATACTTTCCGAGGCAATACTGCTAACAGCATCCAGCAGGGCAGTGGACACAGGGTCCTTATGTCTGAGGTGCCTGCAAGCGCTTGTACGTTTGCTCAGGTTGGTAGTCTTGATGAAAACACTGAGTAAAGTTACACCTGTGCATATGCTTCTAAAACATCCAGGCCTATACCCATACCTCAGGATCTCTGCTGCAGGGTCCTTATAGCGTCCCAATCTGTGAAATACAGAGCATGAACAAAAAGTGAAGGCCTTTTTAGTAAGTTCTGCTCCACAGCCCATTGCAAGATTTTGCACTATTTTGATAGGCTTTCAAATGGTACCTAGAGACCGAAAAGCAAAAATCATTAGTCTCCAAGTAACAAAAGAGAAAACATAATGGAAGTTAAGGCAATATCTTTGTAGCTGTGCTATTCAATTCCCTCTTAAAACCCTATTGTTTACCAAAGGCGACCAAGACAGATCACCTTAGTCGTAAGTCAGAAGCAAGAAGGAGAGAAAAAGAGACTAAAGCATACCCAGTAATTGAAGATTTTTAAGTATGATAAATGAAATGTCAGCAAACTTAGATTTGCTTTTCTTGTCTCCTTAATCAGCTAATCCTTTGCAAAACAAGTACAAGCTTGGCTATATTCTTTCTATTTAGCAAGCTGCAGAAGTCTGTAACTCTTTTCAACAAAATAATAATAATAGTATCATATTTCTGTCCCTATTTAAGTCATTTTTAGAGTACCGCACAAGGTTCTTACTAAAATTGTTATTCATTTTTATCTGATTTATATATACTATGCAAACATAAATTAACTCTCTCTCTAGTGTAATTCATTGTAGCTATTCTGGATTGAGGGACGGTAGACTAGTATGTACTAGGATATATGCAGTTTGTATAAAAATTTTAGGTGCTTGGTTGAACTTTTGCATATCTCACTTTAAAGGATTGTTCTTTAAGTTTGTAAATAAAAGAGATAAAAGACCTTGAAAGAATTTTTGTTATCCAAGAAATGCCCCAACTATTATGACACTATAGATGGGGCATAAGAAAACCCTTAAACTTGCTGCTTTTTTCATGTTTTTTTAAACTACAGCTTTTCTCTTTCTTTCTCTTTTGGGCTGGGGAAAGAAAGCTCCTATCTGTCTTTCTTATTGCTTTCTAAATGCCAACTTGCAAATGTTCTGTTGTACCATAACCTCCTTAAAAATCATTTTCCAATCTTAAAGTTTTGCTCTTCAACAGCATCTTTTGCATGAAGCTGTATAAAGGACAGTCATGTACTGCAGAACAGAGCAGGATCTCTGGAAACGATAGATTATCTTGTACCATCTGCCGACCAGAAACAATCTTGCTATGCCAGGAGTGCCAATATCGACGCATAGATAGACGCTGTCCCCTAAAAAGATAAATGTAGCTGCTTCACTTTGCAGTTGCCTGTAATAGAAGAAGCTGTAACAATTCCAGGGTATGGTAAAAAGATTGGATCCACTTCCACCAGCAAAGCTTCAAAGAAGGCAAAGTCCTGGCTTTATTTTGGCAATTACAGGTCCGTCTCTAGTTTAGGGCCTTTATAAGTACCTCAGGTTTGAGCCACTGTGAATGAAGTTCATGCGAGTCTTGTAGAAGTATTTGTTCACCTGAAATATGAGACACCCTTTATCAGAGATAGATAGTGGTCATGATAAGAAATTGTGGATTTTAATTAGGGTAAGAATATTCTGCATTCATGTACATCTCCTAGCTTCACTTACCTGCACAGAAAGAGCAGGATCAGGCCTTAGATCTGCAGGGGCGGTTGAGTATAGTCAATACCAATAATGTATTTGTTGGCAGACATTTAGTTCCCTGTTTGGATGGGATGAACGAATGAGTATAAACCACTTATAACCTATCAAGATAGATGGTGAGACTTCTTTGTACGACTTCATTGACTGAATTGGAAAACATAAGAAATGAAAGCCTCAAGGGTCTTGAGGACTAGATGAATGATACTTTCATTATCCATCACAAGTGTTTGTTCACCCAGGGCTCAGAAGCCTCCAGCAAAAAAATCCCATAACTGCTATAGGTAGCCATTTCTAGGACACAAACACTGCACAATCAGGGCTTTATTCTTATCTTATCTTATATCTGGCCTAGATCCTCTGACATAATACATAACGTACCTATTAATACGTTGAAGAATGAGATCTGCTGTACTTGCAACAGCATCGTATTTCTATTCCTCTCACATTATTTTCTGCAGTGTCATTGCCTAGTCGGTTATTCCTTATTTGATATTTCTCCTTGCTCAGTGTGTGGCAAGTTGCTCCCCTGACACACACCCAAGTTACCCCGAGAGACGGGATTGCACCTCCGCAGCCCAGTGGTGACTGCAGGGTGGCTGCCGATGCCGGTGCTCTCGCCTAGCCCTGCGGCCTGGGCCCAGCTGGGACACACACACCCAGACTTCCCCGGAAAAGCCAGCGTGCTGGAAAGCTGCATCCAATGCTACCCGCCGTAACTGGTTTGTGTAGTCATAATTTAATTATCTTCCCTTTCGTTTTCTTTATTAAATTTAATTCTGTTGCTTTTGGATGCTCCTCCTATGTCTCAAGATCTTCTTCTCATTTTTATTCTAACCCTCTCCTCCAGTAGGCTTGCAGTCCCTCCCAGCTTGATGAGTTCTTAATTTTATACGTGACCTCTCTATTTCATCCTCTACTGTTTGTAAACTGTGGGTTTTTTTTCCTATATTAAATAAGTCCAGGGGAATGTAAACAAACACTGAATGCTGGATGGAAAAAAATCAGGAGCTTTAGAAATTCAATTAGCTTTAAAACCCTGGCATGCTGACTTGGCTAAGCATGTGGTAAAAAAGACCGCAGAAAGCTTAAATAAAAGACTAACACATCCTTTCTGCAGTCTCTAAATTCATACTCATAACAATTCTGATCAGAGGCAGCCTATTATTTTTACAGGCAGATTTTTACTAGCTATACACATCCGAAGCAGCGGTTAGCACTCGGCCCTTAGCTACCAGCAGCTGCGGCTGCAGCAGGAATCACAGCGTGAACTGCAAAAGAAAAGAGGAGGTTCCCGGTCAGGCCACCAGCAGCTGTCTACTGACCGGCACCGGGCAAGGTCTCTCACTGATCAAATGACAACTTTGATCGAATCACTTTCCACTGGAAGACTGAATTCCATCATCATATAAACTACTCCTTTTGCTAAAGTAGCCTTCTCGAAAACAGATTAAGAGAAAAGGTTTGATATTTTTGAAGCCTCCTGTTTTTCATGCTTCAGAACTCATTTTTTATCATTTTGAATTTTGTATTTTGATATTTTCATTGTAAAAGTGATTTTTAAAACATTGGATTTTTCACTTATGGAGAATGTTGAAATGGCCAGGCTTAACTCTGCTCAGAATGATGCCGTCCTGCACAAAAATGGAATAACTCTCTCCTGTGAATGAAGGAGATGTCTGCCTTCCAAGGTTACATTAACCTTTACAATTTGACCAGTTTCTTTAACAAAACTTCCAAACATTTATTATCCAGTTCTCTGACTACTTCTGTTTTATAGCATTCAAACAAGCAGGGGGTGTTTTCTTAAGAAAATCTCCTATTCAGTGTTTTAAGTTTTGGAACACTTCATTTTCTATTTGCTATGAATAGAGACAAATAGTTTCAAATTATATGGCTACTTTTTTTAATCTTAATGATAAAAGCCTGTCCAGTGAAGCTGTCTCTCTACCCAGTTATTGTTTCATGCCATACTTCACTGTGGCTAGTTTGTTATTGCTGGTATATCAACTGACACACAACAAAGCACTGAAACAACTCCAGACTATTCTATTTCAGTAAAAACAAATGCTGTATTTGTTCCAGTAAACAGGCACATACATTCACCACAGGTTGGCTGTCATCTGAGCAAAACCGGATTTAGATTTTCAAATGTGACTTTTTGTAACCAGTAAAAAATATAACACCTAGCAACCCAAAACTCATCCATAGAGCCTTTTTATTCCCTTAAATCTAGGAAATTCATAGTACTTCTACTAAAATGTGCAACAGTTGTCTAATCTAAGTCTTAAATATTTCTTTCTAAAAAGATCCAGTAATACTATGAGTAATTTATATACTTAAGTGGTATCAAATATGTAAGTTATTAAAAATAGATATTTGAAAAATAGAAAGTCTGTTACCGTAAGAGAAAATGATTGGAAGAGAAAATAGGAGTTGGAGATTAAACTAAGGAAGATATAAGGAGAGTAGAAATTAGTATGTAAAGTGAAGAGGAAGAAAAATGAAATAAAGGTAACCGGAAAGAGAAAATTTTCTTTTTCCCAGATGCAACAAGAAAAACCAGAGCAGTTAAAGAACAGGTGGACAGGAAAGGAGAACGTGGAGAATTTTAGATTACAAAAAAATCATTTATAATTTAAAATTTTCCTCCCACAGGACACAAATAGTAAATATATGGCATTCTTGAAAATGCACATGCAGAGAATACCCCCTCACATGAAAAAGACTCGCACAACCATTAATGTAGGATGTGTATCTATTCAAATACCCTGTCAGTGAAGAAGGCTGACAACAGAGTGGGCTGTATCAACAGGAATGCGGCTTACAGGTCAAGGGAAGTGATTATTCCCTTTTACTCAACACTCATGTCTGGAGTACTGCATCCATGGGGGATGCCCTACTACAAGAAAGGTGTTGAGAAATTGGAGTAAGTCCAGTGGAGGCAACAAAGGTGGTCAGGGGGCTGGAGCCCATGCTGTGTGAGGAAAGGCTGAAGAAATGGGGCTTCTACAGCCTGGAAAAGGGAAGTCTTAGAGGGGACCTAATGCAGAGCTGACCCTGCTTGGAGCAGGAAGCTGGACTAGAGACTTCGAGTGGTCCCTTCCCACTGCAATAATTCTGTAATTCTAACAACTTCTTGGCTTCCAATCCCATGAAATGTGTGTGTGTGTGTGTGTGTGTCTGTGTGTCTGTGTGTCTGTGTGTGTGTGTCTGTGTCTGTGTGTGTGTGTACATACACATATATCCATTAGAACCTAGTGATATTTCACAAATGTCTGACTGTCCGCTGTATGTTGACCTTTAATGCATAGCTGTTTACTTCCTCCGTGTGAATGGAAATAGCATACAGAGCTGGCACAGAGATATCACAGGCAATTCCAAAAGTTTTCTTTAACTTATACATAGCCTTGTATCTTATTTTTCCGATGTAAGCTCTTGCTAATCCTTGCTATATCTGATCATCTTGCATATACACACAATTGGATAGAAAGTTTTCTCCCTTCTCCTGGAAGTAATCTGAGGGTTTTGGTTGGTTGGCGGATGTTTCGGCTGGTCTAATTTTGATGCTAAGTTCTTTCTTGTATAAAGTAGAAGAGGAAAGTGAAACACGTCCTGTATACTACACTTTCATCACGAAGCTTGCCAGCTATTACATTAAGACTCCTTAAATAGAAGGTCTTAACTTTCCCACCCTCCTTCTGTTCAAATATAGCAGCTACTGGAGAGAGGTAGCAAAGAAGCAGATATTTAGATGGAAGAAAAATAACAGAACAGGAAAGAATATGAGCGCGCAATGTGTGTGCATGTCTATGTGTGTGACTCCTCTGGAGGAGGCTACATCAAAACTTCCTTCAGTGAAGAGTTTTCCTTAATTAAGACTATTGGGATTAAGCTAGTCCAGATGATTTTCCTGCTGCTCATCCTGCTATTTTAGGGGTTGTTCCAAAGTCCACTGAGTCATTACGAGCCTTTACAAAGGCTTTCAAGGACTCCCATTGACTCCAGTGGACTCTGAATTTTAATGATTCATTGATGTTCTGGCCAGATATTCTGTAGAATATGTAATGACAAGTAATATAGCAAAATGTTTCCCATAATCTTCCCTAATTTCACTGAGGATGTTTTAAGTACTTTTAGTGAAATAAAGCATTCATTACGAAACACTAATCAGATCCTAAATAAAATTAGCTTTTACTAGACAAAATACGTGTTAATTCCTTTTTATGATATTTGCTATTGCTCGGTGCACTTCCAAACTGAATAGGTCTATCATGTCTGGTAAGCACAGTTGGTTAAACTAATATCCAAAACACAATCCAAACTGGTCAAGTTGATGAGTTTCTGAAATATTTCATGCTCTGCATTTCGTTGGACACGTGCAAAATCTTCATGGGTGTCAAAGCGGCAATCAGCAGTGAGCACGTGGTGCTATTTTTAATAAATCACAGGGTTTAACTTGGAGAAATAGGAGAGAATAGAAAATATTCATTGCCTCAGAGGAAAGCTGCTAAACATGAAGCATCAGGAGAGAGATCTTTTGGAGTTGGAGAGTCATTGTGGCTACCCCCATCACAAATAAATCACCGAGGAGATAATTATAGGCAATGTTTTCCAGCCATTTTGAAACGCAGTATAAATCAGTACAGGGAAATATTTAATCTGTTTATCAGACTGCGGTGGGAAAATAACTGGAGATTAGAGGAGGAAATATTAGTTTGATGTTTGGCGAGTGTGTCTGGTAGGCTTAGCTTTATCATTTTATCAAGGTACCAAAATAGCCCGCAGTTGTTTGCTCCTAACAGGTTAGTTATGAGGTAAAGCATGTGTACAGTTAAATAAAAGGTTAATTCCAAGAACAAGGTAAGGAAAAGGGTAATGTTAAAAATATATGAGCTAATCAAAATATTTTTCATATCTTTATATAGTGAGAGGCAGTGGAGCTTTGTACAACAGTCACTAAATTAAACTATATTTATAAGTGTGTGGCATGCATAGGGACATCCATCTAAACCACCTTCTGGATAATAACGAACATCTTTTCTTCCCTCGCTGTAGAAGACTCAGGCTGGGATTCCACCCAGTAAGGAGGGACTGAACACAAAAAAAATCAGGAACTTCTTAAAGCTCTGAAGAGAATAAGTGCCCAAATAAGTATCTGTCTCGTACATTCCATTTTTCTAACAGTTAATCCTCACCCTAAATAACAGATATATTTACCAAGAGCATCTAAGACTACACTGTCAGTGAGATTCCAGTTCTGCAAACGTAAAACTCTGCCAGGTTGCCAAAACTTAAGCCATAAAGTTTTCCTGATGAACAAAGTTATATTCTGCAGAGTCAATCAGGGAAAGCAGGCCTAGAAGGGATCTGAAGAGGTCATCCAGAGTGCCCTCCAACCCAAAGGCAGGATCAGCTATACATAAATCAGTAGATATGTGTCTACTGTGTTCTTAAAAGCCTTCAGTGTTGTATTTCTACGCCCTTCTTAGGCAACATATTCCAGAACAGAAAGCATTTCCTAATCTGTACGCTTGATTTCTCTTGCTGCAATTCAAATCTGTGTTTCATATGCTAGCCACTGTGGACATGGAAAACAATTTCATTCTTTTCCTCTTTGCTGATAAATTTTATGCCTTTCAAGACTAATTGTCATGTCTCTCTTCAGCCCTCTTCTTCCATGATGAAAGTTTTATTATGAAACTATTATTTTTCAGAGCATCTGTGGCCTTCTCTAATGCTCCTCTTCATTAGCTGTGAATTGCATCAGAGGTGGGATTTTGCTACGGTCACAAAAGCGACCACACATTCCCACAGCCTCTGCAGTGCCAGCAAGGTTATCTGCTCATGTGGATCAGTTTCCGCCAATTCCAGAAAATATTCTTGCATTGTGTTTCTTTTGCACGGGACAGGGGTAGTAGGACCCACCAAACACATTATTGTAAAGCTCTGTACTACCCACAGTGTGTTCTAGCAGTTAAGAGAGTTGTGCTAGGTCTCATGATTCTATTCCTGGTAAAACAAGGACTTTCTCCCTGGTGAAAATGATTTAGCATGTGACCTTCTGCTGACCACTTTTACCTTTCCCTGGGTCACATTGCCCACTGGAGGATGGTGTAAAGCATTGTGAGATGATCAACAGATGGAAAGTACTGTCTAAGAGCAAATGAGTCATGCTCCCACATAGGAACTTATTTTCACTGGGATTGCAGTGACCTCTCTTTTTGCTAGGGCCTTCTTTGAATAATTGTCACACCACCATACTTTTTAAACAACTCGGAAGTAATTGTGCATTATATCATAGACTAAGCGAAATTCATCTCCCTTCAAAAGAGTTGTATATGTATATATATATATATATCAGGAAGAGTCGAGGGGTTAAGACGAATTCTATTCAGTTTTTGTACATCAGCCACAAATAAGAGCTATTAGCACTATTAGCACATCGATCCATAAATCAGTAGCTTATTTATCAAATTAGCATTTCTTGTTCAAAAACAAATAATTCTTCCTGCTCTTCTTGTGAAAAATTAATCTTATACCTTGTGTATAATATTAAAAAGTCTAAGCAACATTCTCATTGTGCTGTTTGCAGAACTGAGAAAAAATGGAGAACAAAGAAGTAGTTAATCATCACTGTTTTAATTAACTATCTTGCATATTATTCCTGTATTTCTTAGACTTTCAAAACCTTTCTACTGTTGCAGCTAAACACTGAGCTCTCCTTTATTTTTAAATCACACCACCTCACAGCTTTCCAAACTGATATATTTCCAGATTTTCTCTGTTAATCACTCAGCTGGGGAAAGCAAAGATCATGGCTTTTAAATGATTGATCAGGGCTCAGTGATATTTCTAGAATCAGGACTGAAAACAAGGTGCCTCCCTCAGTCATGTTGTTACTAATAAATCCTCTGCTCTTTTGTGTAGCTATCCTTTAACACAAAAGAGCTTTGAAAACGCCTGCTGCAACCACTGAAAATGGCCTGCCGTCATTTTTTTCGAACAACATTTGAAAAATAGATTATCCTAAAGGCATAAGATAGACATAAGCTCCTTACCTTCTTTTCTTAAGCAACGCACATTTCTTTAAGGACTTTACAAATATTATCCATTTTTTAACACTTTTTACCTTTTTCTGTGCTTGGTCTCTTAGTCTTTACAGTATGTGTTTATATTCTGTTCATGTGCAACATAGGTTCTACAAGCACAACCCATTTATCTGCATTGGTTCCCAGTTTTCTTTTCTAGCTTATGTTATTTGTCCTTAGGGAATTTCACAAAATCTGTCAGCAAGCTTTCTTAATAAATTATTTTTTAATTTTATTGAAAACTATCCCCTAACATTTACTATGTCCACATTGAACCTGCGTAAAAATATCAAAATCTTGTAGAATAAAGTCCTGTACATTTTCAGTTATTACATAAGGAGAGAGAAGCAAACCAACTGATCTGGAAAAACACACGATTGCCCATTCAGGACTTGCACACAAGAAAAAATGGGAGCTCTTCGGAGCTCTTCAGCTACTCAATGAACTTTACTGGGCTATGAGAGACCATCTGTATTTTAAAGGACTTTCAGAAAACAATTTAAGAAATTTAACAATTTGAGTTCCAAAAAGTTGCTCTTTGTACATCATCACATTTTTACTTGTTTTGTACAGTCACAGAGCTTCTCTTTTCCCTAAATTCAATGGAAAAATGTTGCAATTATTACTTAGAAAATTAATCCTGACAAAGTTTGCAGCTGTGCATGTAGGGGGTTTTGGAGCATCCTCTTCACCTTGTCTGCAGTTATAGACCTAAAAAACTTTCACTAAAGCTTTATAAGACTGACACTCACTTAATGGCTTATTCATTCGAATCACATAAATTGTTGCTGAATCTTTCATCAAAGAGTATGTAACACTAACAAAACAGCTTAAGTACTTGCATTGCTTTGATTTGTCTGTTGCAAATTTATTGGATACAATTCATAGCATCCTCATATGTTGTATTCAGCACTTTCTGCAATACGAAATCAGGACCACGATTTAGGACCTCCATCAGATGGAGAGAAGAGGCATTTGTCAAAACCTGCAAGCTAGTAGCAGTGACAAAGCAATACAGGATGTGGGGTCAACTTATGAGAGCCTTGCACATGGAGAAGAAGTTAGTCAAGTGCAGAAGTCATGAAAGAAGTACTATGAACCTTGTACTTTAACACCTCCACTTCAACCTAAGGGCAGGAGCGTTGCTTAACTCCGAGGTAATTGGCAGAACCAGTGCTAGCCTGCACCACCCCAATACACTGCCAAGGGAAGGAACTCTTCCTCTGGATTCACAGTATCCCTCCTGGCTCCTATTGCCCAAGTGCGGGGGAGGATGAGACTTTCCAGATGGCCGACGCAATAGCATGTTATTTTCTCTTCCGAACCCACTCGGGGACTAGCTGACACACAGAGGAGGGCAGGGAGTTGAGTGAGGAATGGCACGTACTTACCTCCCTTTGGCTTCCTTGGGAACTAAGGAGACTCAGATCCCCATAGTCAGCACCAGGCCAGCAGTGTCATCCAGAAAAAAAGCGGTATCTGCTGCTGCACATCAGAGCTATTTACCCAAGTAGCTGGGAAGTGCTTTTGCACAATTTTGAGGCTCAAGCCATGGCCTCTACATTGCTACAAGAGGTGGGAAACATGCCTAGAATGACATCCCTCCCCGCTAAAGCATTCTGACGGTTACCACTGACCGGCTGCTTTCACAGCCCGGGGCGTCTGAAACCGCACCAGAGTACCAGGTCATTGTTCTCAGAGACGTGCCACTTCCTCTTGAAAAATTCTTAAAATCCAACCCCAGCTCTTAAAATGAGGCTCCTGTCCTAAACCCCTTGTATTTTATTACTTTAGCCAGACACAAAGGTGATTTCCCAAATGAGTAACTACTGAATTCTTGCTTTGCTTAAAAAATTTCAGATATCCTTTTAAAAAGCTACATTTGCTAAATTTAGTTGACCAACTGCATGTTTTTAATGCTAAAAGTACACTAAATGGATTTCCCAGTATGAGTTTTTCGCTTGGACAACTTCTGTAGGGAAATTGGCTGCAAATGAAAGAGGAAGTATTCATGAAATAATCTTACTGTTTGAGTTACATCATTTTTATGAATGGCTATGTGAACTACCAGAATTAACTTCAGGTTTCAAGAGGTTTGTACTGTTACAATAATCTAGATAAGATGTGGTTATGTTTATGAGCTGCCGGAGAATGTATTAGAACTGATAAGCTATGTCCGAGCATACTCCTTCCCAAGATGAGGGCAAATGAAAAGCCTGGGAATAGTTGGATCTTTTTCTTAGAAAATGATATTGAAAAGCTCTTTGAAGAAAGCACAGCCTTACTCCATGTGTGCATTATGTAGCACCTTGGTCAATGGAGATTTGATCTTTCTTTGGGATCCACAGATGTTAGTGCAACAGATATGCACATATAAACACAAAGACTGCTCTTTATTTTAATTCTATGTTAAGTATGTGCTTCTTTAGCTTTTGCGTGGTAAATAAGCATTCCCTTATTAGCTTTAAAAATAAAAATGACATATTATCACCAAAAGACTTTAACAAAAGCAGCAGGCATGAGGGATTTTTAACAAAGAGAGTCTACTAGTTATCTGAAGAGACATTTGCCTTTCCTAAAGACAGGAAACCAATTACCTCAGGTATTGTTTCTGTTTGTTTCTTCCGGACAGGCTCTCTGTTTTCTGCTCTGAAGCCCCCTGAAACGATCTTCAAGGTGATTTTTTGGCTTGGCTACTTTAACAGCTGCTTGAATCCAATCATCTACCCTTGCTCAAGCAAAGAGTTCAAGAGGGCTTTTATACAAATCCTAAAATGCCAGTGCCACCGTCGAAAGCAGCTGGGATGGTGGGCCTACAGCTACAGAAACTGGAATCGGTGCTCCTTTGAACACCCTAGGAAGGACTCTCTGGAAGATAGTGGGAGTTTCCTCAGTGGCAGTCAGAGGACATTATCTTCAGCATCTCCTAGCCCGGGCTACCTGAGCAGAATCACTCACCCGCATATGGAGATGTGCACATTCCAGGAGTGGAGAAACTCCAGCTCTTTCCTGAGCCCCTTACAGGAAGGCAACAGGCAAAAGGATCCGTGCCAGTTCTTTACCTTCAATCTCTTAACAGAGGGCAACGGACACATTGCTGCTGGCAACCAAGTTTCCAGCAATAGGAACTGCGAGGCCGTTTGTGACGCACTGAATGGCAAAACTAACTGCAGAGCAGACATGACGCTGGAATGAACAAATTCAAAACACTCTCTGCATGGACTCTGTTCTCCTCTTCACTAACTCATTGGATGTTTAGCCCAGGTGAAGAAATGGACCTATGCACAGTTTCTCAGTATGGCAATAGAAGAAAGCCAGTGAGGGACAGGCAGGCTCCCATCACAAGAGTGGCAGAGTCTGGGGAGCAACCATATTTCAAGTCAATTGCCAGAGAGGCTACAGAATACAGGGAAGGGGCCAGGTAAACGCAGGGAAGAGCAGAGCCAATTATTTAGATATCGTGGAAGTGCTGAAGAACAGCCAAACACATATGTTTATAGAAAGAATGTATAAATATGGGGGTGGGCAGGGGGGAATGTATATGAATGTGTGTGTGTACATGTGTGCTACCTGCATGTTTGGATGCCTGAGAGTGGATGTGAGCAATGCAGTTGCACAGTATTGTCTGTACCTCTCCAGGGTACTAGTTGACGCTGATTTCACCTGTAAAATTCTTACTGTTGTTGTACTTCACTGTACATTAGCACTTTAGAAATGGAAAATAATGTCAAAGATTAAAGTAATTTTGCAACAGTTTAAACACTTGCACTTATTAATGTAGAACTTGAATTCAGCTAGGTTCCCTCATCACATGATTTTCACTTCAAAACAAAACCCTCATGGAGGTCAAGTTGATCTTTGTAACTCTTAGTATGCTCTTGAAGCTTTCTGCAGTTGCTTCTCTTCCATGTTTACCTTATCACCAAACAGATGTAAACTCCTCTATCTTTCACGATGTTGTTTTTCGAAAGCTTGAAAATACCAGCACTGATAAGAGCTCACAGTGCACATTTCAGCACATTAATAAGCGTCCTGTAAACATGCAGGCTACCAGAGGATCTGATTTCTAAAATCAACATTCATAAATCATTCCAAATCCATCATAACCAGCGCTGGAGACACAGCACAAAAGAGCACTGACCATTGGAGGCCTCAAACCCAGCATTAGAACAACCACGCAGAGCCATTCATTCTTTCAGCATACTTTGAAAATAGTATTGCATTTCTAGAAGCTTTTACTTTGCCACTTAGGTCAGAAGAGAAACAGTCAAAAACCTGCAGTAGTGTAAGAGGTTCACTTTCATTAATATTTTTCACTTCAGTACTACATTACTGTAACAGAACTCCTGAGAATGTCTCCTAGGACTTTTCAGGTCATGTTTGGAAGCTGTTTTCATCTCTTGCAACTAAGTGTGAATCATGAAACTGCTAACTGAATTTTTACATAAAGTGGTACAAACCATGAAAATTGGTGTTTACCCCTTCCTCCAACTGAGGCTTTCATTATTAGGAGTTTTAGTGACACTGTGACATTTTTGTAAAGCCTGTAACAGAGAATGAGCCATAAACAGATGTACTGAAAATATTTAGGGTCAATTTAACAATGCTAGACCCCAAGGGAGAGCCGTTTCCTTTTGTGGCCTTGAATGCATATTCTCTCATTAAGTTGGCAGGGAGGGATGTGGCTTGTGGTTAGATCAAATATCCCCCAGCTCAGTGAGCAATGATAGGAAAGCCACGTTCTAAGGTCTTTCCATGGTAATATGTTATAGTGAGACCCATGTAAGTACATTTTGAGTCTAATTCTGATCCCACTGAAGTTATGGCCAATCTCCTATTTAAATAACTCTGTTTTGATCATAGGGTAGGCTGTAATTTCCTCCTAAAAGGACAATGCTTATAAAATTTAGAAGTATTATAGAACAGATATATTCTTTTTGCTTATTTATTGCACTCATTATGGCTGCAATAAATCAAGAATTTGCTATTGACTGTGATGTACTAGTATGAAATGATCATCTTTGGGCTTCTAAGTAGCAGAGAAATAGCTTTCAACCTATTGCTGTAATTTTTGGAGCAAGCCTACAGGAGTGTGTCAAACAGTTTTACTCACATTGGGCTTTGCAAAGCCTCTTAGAAATTACTGTTAATTGGAAATCACCTTTTTTAATCAAACCAGCTGATGGCACACTTCAGCTAAGTTTTGAATCACACATGACTTGTATGGTGTGAAATAAGTAACATTATCCATATTGGAGAATTTCTAAATGATATGGTAGGTTTCAGAATAACTAGCGTTCTGTTACTCCAAAGCTTTTAACAACGTAGCTTTCAGAGACTGATCATTCTCCTAATTAGCTTCTAGTCCTAACAAAGTTTCTAGTGGTCTCTGATATCATTTAAGCTCCTTAAACAATATGATGTAATTCTCTAGTTATCTATGAAATCTGATAGGCTACCACCTCATATCAGAGTTACCTATAAGTTGTTGTCATCTCTATATTTCTATATGTAATGGTATAAACACTGCAAGAGAAGATCGCTTACTGCTTTTTCAACCTACCAAAATCTACCCCAAAAAACCCAAAACCTCTCATTTCAGTAATAACTGAAAAAACACCTTTCCCTAGATATCCTAACTGATCGGAGGAGAAGAGGCATATTAACAAAGGTACAGATTAACATCATGCTAGTCTATGCCAATTTGAATAGCCAGTGCCTCTAACCCTAGGAATTATATGCAAAAATCTTCACAGTGCCAAAAGCCCAAGATACATGTCCTATATGCCCTAGAGAGCTGAAGGGAAAAGGTGTTCCATTAGTAGACGGTAATGTTTTTCCCGAAGAAATCCATTGCTCTTCTGTAGGTTTGGGCTGGGAAGGCTGCTGGGCTTTGCAGGGACTCAGCACCATGGACGCATCCGCCCTTGCTAGCTTCGCTCCTCTCACAGCCAGCCACAACTTCACCGCTTTTCATGTGATAAAGTTATAGCATGGGAGGCACGTCTGAACTGCATGCAAACATATGCGGCTCCTTAGCCACAGGATAGCTACCCTATAGTGCTTCCCTAAGCCCAAGTTCTGCAAGTATGTTACGGGTAACCTGCCTGGGGACATGACTAGTGGGTTATTCTGCCTTGCCAGGAAAATAGGAAACAGAGAGAGGCTCTGCTTCAGGATCTCTGATACTAGGGAAAACGAGAAGGGAAACAAGTTTCTTCAGCATGTTAAAGATGGAAAACAAGAAGATGGAAATAATCACATGCAATCAAAATAAATACATTCTACCATTTCTAAGACAGACATTTCCACCAGGCCCATTTTTCTTGGCATATTCATTAGGCCGCATCCTGAGGCTTCATCTCATACCTCCTTGGCGTCAGATATATGAGGGAGTGAAAAACTACAGGCTCCAGCACAGCAAACAGTGTTAATCACTACCCAATAAAATTTTAAGATTTAAGTGTCTGCAACTTACAATCGTAACAAATATAAGATGGAGCGATTCTTAATTTCTCTCCACAATACATTTCGCAACTGGATTTTTTTTTCCTGGTCATATACTTATCTCACTCTGCTGGGGTCCCCATGGCCATCCACTAGATTCTACATGACCCACCCAAACAAATAGATTACTGCTCTTCCTCTTTACCTTTAATCTCATAAATTCCCATTTGTAGGGTCCTACACAGCCCCTTCTCCTTATGCTAAGCAACACTGATATCAGCAGGAACCAATCCACGTGAACATGCTAAACTGTGTAAAGCTCCAAAAAAGGTTGCATCGCATCTGCTCATAAATAACCAACAATGGCCAACTTCACCTCCAGGCACAGCCTCAGAGAAGGTACAGGTAACCAGCTGATTGTAAGATCAGGGAAAAAACTAATACATGGGCTTGAATGAAGGACCAGAAGGATTAAAGAGGAGAAAGTCTGATATGCCAACTTAAAATACGAGTCCCTTTCAGGGCCACCTGGTTTCTCTGGATAATTCTATTCTAAATGACTTTATTTTTACCACTGGAATCTTCTAAGACTGCCATCAGGCAAAACTAGCCCAAATGAGCCCCAATTCTCCCCTCCTCCCTTTGTTAGTCCTTCCTATGTTGTAATGTTTTTCTTTAAAGAACGAACTATTTGATTCATCAAAACTATCATCATCTACCATCATCTATCATCAACTATCATCATCAAGCCTCGTGGGACCAACACATATCAGCCCAATTTTTTAGGATAGCCAAAATTCATTTGAGAAGCAGAATATCCACAGTCTAGTGAAATGGCAGTTGGCACACCATGGCAGTCTGTCAGATGCAACCATACTCCATCGTGCATATTTTTTCTGCATTACTGACAGGCCTTCTGATGAACCCATTTGGTGGGCAAATAGATTTGCCTCCAAAGAGGAGTTGCTGCCATTTAGCACAGAAGGTTCTCATAAAACACCATGAATTTCTCCAGGTTAAGCTACTATGTGGAGTTTAATCACTAACTAGGGGCTAGTACAAAGCCATTCAGTTGAGAGGCACAGCTGTAATGGCTCACAGAGTATTGTTACAGCCCAGCTGCACATAAATTAGACCCATTAGGCTTCAATGCACTCAGCTATCACAGAAGTGCTTCTTATTTTTGAAAGGGGTTATGGTAAAATCAATCCAACTGAATGAGACTGAAATTCTGGATCATTCTGCATTCTTTACTCTTTCCAAATGGGACAGGAAGAGAAGAGGGGATATTAATATTATGAAGTATAGCTCTTGTCTGGAATACGTAAAAATAGCAACTTTCTATTCAACAGATGTGCTCCCTGTTCTCAGTCACTGTGCTCAACTTTCACTTGATACAAGTGAGCATAAAATAGCACAATGTAAGAGATGATAATTCACAGCAGCTATGGTATGAAAGCAGTGGCATATAACAACCGGTTATTCCTATTAGTGACCCCAAACTAGCAAGCTCAGTCTGCAGAGAATAGACAAAATTCTATTTTGATATGTTCAGCAACAGAACTGCTTACCTTTTATCCAAACCATGCTCACTATGCTATGGCTTACACACTTAATAGGGCAGACTGGCCTCATGGGGTTGATGCATCAGGCGAAGAAATGCCACTTGGGTCCTGAAATGGTCATAAGAAAATATTTCAGCTGCAACTAATATGAAGACACATCATGCTAGTTTTAATCTCTTTATCATGCTAGTTTTAATCTCTTTGATGGAATCAAAAAACATTTCCATCCACTAGGACTTTTTGGGGACTGGAAGGGGTACTCTGCATCCTCCTCGTGAAGCATGTTACTGTGTGAAGTGTTAAGTCAAGATCCCCAAGGCCCGGAAAAGCATTTAAACCAGTAACATAGCGGTCAGGGCACGAGCCTAGGAAAATTCCAGTCTTTGCCTTAAAAACTGTTTATATGTTTTATCTCTAGGCTGTACAATAAAATCTGCATAGACAGCGCAGGGGGAAGAGAACAGTACTCCTCTTTCCAGATGGCTGTGCACAATACTATGGCATGGCATTCCCTCCCTGGCACAACGCATCATGAGGTCCTAGCCATACAGTGCCATGCCTTTTACAGGACACATCCACCAAAACTTGTTCTCTAGGGGTTAAGGCACTCCTCAAAGTGAAGAGAAAACTGAGCCCAAGAGTCCCTCATATAGAATGACTACTATGCTAATAGACATTATACAACTGTTGGGATTCCTCTAACTTTTTTTTTTTTTTAAGGAGGAGCTTTACTTTTCCTTTCAAAGAAGAGCTGAAAGTGCTTACCCTCTGTAGAGACAGAGGGTCAAGATTGTGGATCCTATGTGTTTGGAGGTACCTTCCTGTAGCATCCAACAAGGTCCTTGGAGAAGGCAGGATTTCAGGTATGCCCTGTGTCCTCCCAGAATATCCTTCTACCCACCAGTAGTCAGCTTTCAGCTCAGATTTACCCAGCTAGTCTGTATGAGATCCCGTTGTCAAACACCTCTCCAAGCATTGTATGGGAACCACAGACAACAGCATTTTGTTGTCTTTCGTTTTTCTCCTAGAGAGCACTTATTTATCCAGGCTTATTTTTTCCTTTATCAAATGTTTTTCCATACATTTGTCTTACAAGAGTTTAATACTTTCCAAAAGACCTATGTATGGCATTCAGTGAGTATGTTAAGTATTAAATAAAACCTCCAAAGGCACACATAAGTAAGAGAGGCAGCTATTTCACATATAAGTGGTTCATTAGAGCCATCTGCTCCGCTGACATTACAAATACAAATGATATATCTTCTCAAGCTCTCTGTATCCATTGCTTACTATTTTAGGTTTGTATCCATATATGCAAACAATTCTAAACTTGACCATTATTCTCTTGGGAAGTGTAATTAGTGGCTTGTCTGTGAAATGGGGGAGATACTTCTCTCTGAACGCATACTAATCAAAGTACCGTGAACCACGATTTTTGCGGTAAAAGTATATGGAAATCTTTTACCTCTTTCTCCTCCCTGTGTAGATATATTTGTGCAAGCCAGCTGAGCACATGCATGACGTTTCAAAGGCACCAACAAAGTTCATATATACTGGACAGTGTGTAACTTTAACATTTTCTGGGAAACAGAATGAAATTTAGATATAAAAATAGATGTGGTTTAACCTATTCATAGAAAGTTCTGTATGCAGGAGCAAACAGAGTCCTTATTCTAATATATTATGCAAAGCTGCTTTCACCTTCACTTATAGATGAATATATGAATATATGTGGATGTTTGTGAGTAATATATGACTCATTAACTTACATGAATCTTTACCCTGATATTTTAAAGAACTGAGGCTCACACAATCACGCTGTCTTGTCTATCCGTCATCTTTCCTCCGCATCCTTTTTCTTCACTAATTTCAACCGAATTGAATAGCAAGTTAAATTAAGCAAGATAATCAGCTCCAATACTGTTATGAAAACCGGTGTTTGAGTAGGAGGAAGGGACCCAAATTGGTGCCTCCTCTCAGGAGAAGACCTATGAAAGTCTGCCCCTCAACCACTTCCAGAGTCTGCTGGCTACTCAGCTTGCTCATGCTGACTGGCAAGGCAGCACACAGGTAGCCCAGAAGCAGCTACGGGGTTGAGAGAAACAGGACATGTGGGAGGCAGCTAGTGAAAGGACAATGCAGGAGACAAACGAGGGAAATATTAAGTGAAAAGGAATAGCGTTAAAGAGACAAAGGCCACTTACTGCTAAGAGAACAGCCTTCGTTCATTCTGCTGATCACAGGACAATTTTTTATACCATGTTTATCTAATTGGTTTATAAATACAATGTGGAGATAAGCAAAGCTTCCCTGTAGACAAAAGCAAGACTATCATGTCAATTTATATCCCTGGGCATGGGCAGATGTTAGCTACACTTCTCTGTTCTTCCTCCTTGGCTGTAGAAGCAGAAGGTTAAGTTCAGCTGTAAACTATGGTTTGGCTTTTTCTTAAAATATCCATAATCCCAGGAATTTTAGATTCACTTTGAGTATACAGTTCTAATAAAGTTTTTATCTGAAACATATTTTTTATACTTTTCTAGTCATTCATAATGATATACTTACTGTTGATTTGCTCAAGCACTGGCTTCACGTTAATGTTGTATTTTTGCTTTATTCAGGTAACCAATGAACTCCATACAGATTACAAGCATGTCTCAGTCACTTCACTTTCCCATTTCCCATTAGCATCATCAAGGGTATAAGCCTAAAACCAAGAGAAAAAAGCAGCATGCCCTGAATCAAAGTCTTTCTCTGCAGATGAAATTGAATTTACTGAAAGCTATAACATTTACTGTAGCATACTTTACCTGGGGCAAATACTTTATTACCAATTTTAATAATTAAAAATATAGATAATTTTACAACTGTTTAATAATCTTTGAAACGTGCAACCTAAAATTACTCAGATTTCATGTGTCAGGATAAACAGGCTGTCTAATGGGCCCAGTGAAAATTTTTCTCTCAGTGTAGAACATGGAAATTCTACCTGGTTTAGAAATCATTAATCCAAAATTTCCATAATGCAAACAATATCTGCAAAGAGAGAATTCAGTGATGACTACTACCATCTGCCATTCTGCCATCTCTTCTCCAAGGTAGGATTATACAGCATCCTTTATTTAATTGCTTACATGAAGAAGTCATAGCAAAATGTGTTTTATCTGTTCTCAATATAGTTGTCTTTTCTGCTTTTACCTTTGAGAAAACAGTTAATCGTATTATGTAGTTCTGTTCCTTTTCACATCCACTCCCTTTTTTTTCAGCAGTAGCATCCCATGGCCAGCTAACTCTGCCAACCACCTGTGAGAGCCACAGACTACAGGCTGGGAATTCTTCAATTAAGTGGACTTTGAGGTTTGCTTATCTAAGTCTGAATATCTCCATTTTCCAGTGTCTAGCATTGTTACTGGTAGGGTTGCAATCCCACTAGATGAATCAGTGACTTCACCATGGCAAAGTCTGGTCTAGATACTCTACGGCTGCGTATTGGCATAGTTTTGAGCTCAGCAGAGATAAGCTCATTTACACTTGCTGAGCAATGAGCATCCTGTTTCTACAAAACAGTGATAAAGGTAAAGAATAGTCTTAATTAACATAGACTGGACCCTTATTTTATACCTTGTGAACTTGAGCGAAATTGATGAAAACAATGGGAGGCTTACGAAAGGACTGCTTCGGGGTCTTTCAGATAACTGGAAGGTGACAGAGAGAGGAAATCTGGTGCTATCACTGGAAATTTCTTATTTCAAAATATATTAGCTTGACCAATGAAGAACATGCTCCCTTTTAATTCCCATGCTCTGTATAAGGCTCCAGCCAAGATACAGAGAAAAAGATGTATGTTTAAAATTAACAAGAACCCTTCCCAATTTATTTAATAAGTCAAACTAAAAAGTGGATGTAGTAAAAACTTTAATTTATAGCAGTGATTTAAAAAGTCTTTAATTGCCTATTTCACAATTTCCTTTAAAATGTTCTTTGGGAAGCAAAATAATTTGATTCCACTGAGACTTGTGTGCAAATGTTTAATTCTAGCAAAGAATTTGAACTTTACATGACCTCTGGAAAACAGTAATTATTTTTTCTTTGCTTGATTTGTTGAGCTTTTGGTATGTTCATTTTGAAGAGCTGAAAAAATCTCCCCAAAAACTAAATTTAGCATATGCTCTGCAGCCTGAGGTAATTATGGAACAGTTCATCTCTCTTCTTTTAGACAGCTAAGAGTTCAGTCCTGCACTATTGTACTAAGCGGGAGCTTCAGCACTGATTTCAGTAAGAACGGGATCAGGTTTACAAGGAAAGGAATAGGGACCCTGGCATTGAAGATCCAACATCGCCATCTATTGGACTCACATTCCAGGTGAGAATCACAAATACTTCAATCCAACAGAGAGTTTGGTGGATTTTGCATACTACATACTCAGCCTCTTTAAGAGTGAGTCAGGAAGACTCTTTTTTTTTTTTTTAAGGCAGCAAGAGGATTTAGATTTCCAATCTTTCATTTATTTAAATTAAGTCCCCCGCAGAAATGATGTGTTCCTGATGCTAACTCGGTTTTGTCTAAACAAGATATTCCTTTCTCACAGTAAAATCCACAAAGGAAAGTTCAGATGTAAGCTTATAGAAAAAGAAGCCAGCTAACTAAACTCTGCAGGTGCCTTCAAAAATCCCCTTCTCAAATTTTATGTACCTAAAGTGGCAATTTGGTTTCTACACAAGCTCTTATGTCTTAAAGTTTTATTCTGTTTTATTTTAAAAAAAGAGAGAATGCTGCTCAAGTAACTCAGAACTAGTACCAATAAAGAGTAAAGCTGTGAAGAGCTCCCTTTCCTTTGATTGTAAACTTCCAGACATCACATGCATTCTTTCGGTAGAAACTGTTTTGTTCAGTCTTCATTTCTGAAATAATTCACTTTCCTACTTAAAAAGTGTGAGTCAGCTACAGTAATAATCAAAAAGTAAAAGAGAAGCTACTTTGCAGAATGCTGAATAGCAGCAGCACATACTGTACTCCATTCCAATACACCCCAAACTGCCCATCTGTAGCCTGTGCCTGGAGCTGTGAGTGCAACATTTATCTTTCCAGCCTTGTGTTGTACCAGCATCGCAGCCAACGTGGCTTGAAGATCCTTATGGCCTTAACAGCCACATTAACAAGCTGTTGCTCTATGCCTGCTGATTTACATTATTCATGTCTCAAGCAGAAAAGTCTGATTTTTTCTCAGGGAATGCATGCTTTTAAAATATATTAGGAATTATCAGCAGCAGATATACTGGGTGTAAACTGGCCATTTTCAGCCAACAACGAAGGCACCTGCTTTGATGATTGGGTAAAAATCCAGAGTCCAGCTGAGGGATCCTAAAGCAACACTGAATTAAGAGGAGCTGCACTAAGGTGGGGTGAGACAGCAAGTCTGAAACAGGTTACGGGGAAAAGACCCTTTTAATAGAATTTCACTGAGCAGAATTCATAACCCTCACTTGCACTACTTCTGCAGTGCTACTCCTGCAAAGTCTATGCATTCTGTGAAAAACACGAAGCATGTACCTGCATTGCTCAATGACAGGCCTCGCACTGGCTCTACCATGTGAATCATCCGCTGTAAATATTAGTATTTGAAAATGCCTGAAGACTGCAAAATTCAAATGCTTATCTTTATAGTCTCTGGCTGTTTGAATGCAGGGCTTTGGTTCAGTTTACTTGCAAAATTTAAACACCTTAACATCTTTTATATTGTATGAAACTGGAACGGTAAGAATGAACAATTTTAGGATCACCTCAACATTTCATAGGAAAATACAAATATTTTTGAGGTACAAATATGAAACGTTCATTGGGTAAGCAAGGTCAAAATCGGAATAACTCACAGGTCATGGAAACAGTTAAAGAAATAATGCAACTTTCTGGAATGAAACACTAGCAAATTATTATTCACCAAGTCAAATGTAATACATGGATGGGTATCAGAAATCTTTAAGAGAGAATGTAAGCTGTAGCTGGTGGAAGAGAGCTGCTCTTATTTACTTAAAAAAAAAAAAAAACACCAAAAAAGCCCCCAAAACCCAGAACATTGTGTTTCAAGGGTGATTTTTCAAAGCATAGGAACAGCTTTTTCAGTACGTTTTGCATGCTCAGCTTTCATGTTTATGCATGTAAATCAAGCAAATGAATACACAAATGAAATCCAGTAGTAGAGTGTCAGCCAGTGTGTCCCCGAGGTCACTGCAATTATGCATGTAGATTAGATGCCTCCTTGTGTGCATAGCTGTCTTGAAATTCTGGCCATAGATATTGAAGCTAGAATCTCCCAGTGCGAGAATTAGTTGCCAGGTATTGTTCTCAGGATCCTGTTTGTTCAACAGAAAAACCAGCTAGCTTGCAATATTTAAAGCTATTTTATGCCGATTGTTATATTTTATGAACATTTTAACCTTTGAAATATTAGAAATAGCAATTCTGGTTGTCTCTGGTCTTGTCAGAAGATGTTTTGTGTTAAGTGAACCTAAGGATATGAGCTATGAATTCCAATAACTTCATCTAAAGAGTAGAGTCATTTTACAAAATACTAAACACACAAAATAGAGAGTAACTGGTATGAATTTAAACATAAGTGGTTTTGACTAAAATGTCCTACTCTTCCCAGTTGCCTTCTTGTCTTCTGTAATAGTACTCACAGTTGTAAAAGGTAGATAGAAATCCAAGTTCTGAATCTTAAAAGTGGTGAGAAATCCTGCAGAAAACTTTCATGTCAAAAAGAAACAAAAGAATGCACTTTTTTTTCACACTGCTTTTTCCTATGCTTCAAGTCAATCCAACACTCTCCAGTTACCGCAGTCTTTTTTTTGGTACGCTACACTGTACTTGCACCAGCTGATCATGCCAGATAACACCATCATCATGAGGCTGTGGATAAAGGAAGAAATAGGAAAAATTTTGGAAGCGTAAAGAAGGTCTTGCTGGAGGAAAATATGGATGGAGATGCAGAATCTTTCTCTAACTTTACCTCTTCAGCTTATGCTTGGCTCAAGAAAATTGCTGAGGTATTAAAGCGTTCCACTTCAGGTATGCGGTGACCCTGGATTTTGCTGTGTGCTTACCCTGGGAGGTAAGCTCTGTCAAGACAGTGAGTAAATCTCACGAATACAAACTAAGGCTTCCATAACCAAATTCTTATCCAAACACGTCTACTTATTCGGGATTATATGTTCTTGATTTTTTTCAACAGGTGTTCAGTTAAACAAACATCGCTGCTCTAAAAAATCCCTTAGGACGAAGAAGATTAAACAAATGACACCGAGATTCCATTTTTTGTATATATACAAGCTTTGGCTATTCATACACTTCCACTTAGAGCAATGAATTAGAGGTTCTAAAAGACTGATTAAAGCTGTAACGTGTTCTGTGTTGGAACGAGTGAAATTTATTGGTAAATCTGACAACTGCCCTATAACCTCTGGGGTAAGTGATTCTTACTAAAAAGTTTATGTTTGAAAATACTGTAAGAGAGCATGTTTATATATTTTTCAAACATTAAGTAACCTATGTACAAAACACTTCCATGAAGAAAGTTAGAGTGTAAAGGAGGAAAAGTGAGACATACAGTGCTAAGTTAGCACTGGGGAACCTTAAAGGTTGAAGTTACACGCATCAGTTGCATCGACAGCTAAAGGAGGTTAGAGTAGTCTCTGGCTCTTCATTTGGTACGTGGAAGATTGGTTCCCTGATGGTGGCAAGAGAGCTCTTTGGTTCTTCTGGTGGGTGTTTAATCCCTGAATACCAGTGCAGTCTTTGGGCTTTTAACTCCTGTTGCCACATACAGGCCTTTCCACAGGAGGGACATTCTATTCAGAGAACTGAACTGCTTTCACTGAACTGCAGCTTGCTCAGGGCTAACTTCGGGATGAACCACCGTACTAAACAGAGGCCAAGAGGCTCAAAGGTCACTCCTCTGAAAAGGGCTCCTGACGACACCCCGATCTTTCATGGAGTAGGACGATGGGAAAGATGGCCCTTCTTGCTAGCTCTAGAGAAAAGCTGCATTCCCTAAACGAAATCAGGGAATTGAGTTCCTGGTGAGCTGCAGCATTTTCCCTACTTTGTGTTGGGAGAAACATAGTGCTGACTAGATTGCAATTAAAAAGTTCAGGGATCTCTAAAGCGTTTCCAGATCAGAAGAGACGCTAGCAGAAAATTTATTTGGTAAAATCTGCTATTTTTTTCCACACACTTCTTCATATGAAGCGTCAATGAGATGCTACATTTCATCAAATGTGAGGAACCCTAATTATAACTGTGCTGATAAGGAAAAATTGCCAGTCATTTCAGTCCAGCAGCCCCACAGCAGGGGTGCCAAAGGTGACAGACAGATTTTGAACAGTGCTCAGCAGGGCTGGCTAGGGACTGGAGTTAGGAGCTGCAGCATTTCTGAAAAGCAAACGGAGTTTGGGGCTCTGTGGAAGCTAGAAACTCCTGCCTCACACAAAGGCAAGACAATACCTTGCCACTGAGCAAGGTATTTTGAGCAGCAGCTCAAAACTTTTAAGTAGTGCCACTTTGAGTTTTTACCCGCAAACAAACTCTTGTTTGCTAAAGGGAAATACAGGCTGGCACACCACCCTGGAAGGTATTACTCTTATCAGTACAAGTCTTCTTAGGTGTGAAACCCTTTATCTTTCTCAAACTCCCATGCTCTTTGCACAGTCAGAGGAGTTTTAAATAACATTTCAGCCAATTCAAACCTGCATGGCTTGATTTTGTACCATGGCTGTAATCTCGTCCTCTCTTTCCCAACCAAATGATATTGTATAGGACAATGTGAGGGTTCAGAAATATCTTCTGTAAGTCAGAATAAATTACACAGTCCTAGCAGAAGAACAGCAGAGAAGTACATTTTTGTGGGCTAAATCATTGCAGCTGGGATACTGCGGAACACTGAAACCACTTTTTTACCCAGAGAGGGGAAAAAAAACAGCTTTAGGGCTCCTGCTTGCTTTCACTGTAACTAGCCATTCTACTGCCAACTTACTGTAAAGTTTCAGTATCTAATACCCACATCCATCCTTGGCACCAACAGACATTTGAAAGATCTTCGTCATTTTGCTTGACGTTAAAGCTGTTGAGGTGTTATGGAATATACAGTAGGAAACATTCATTTAGAAGCATTGATCAAACAAGGTAAGACCAAAAATGAATCTAGCTCTTCAATTGCTACCTCAACTTTGAAATGCTGAACATCCCACAAGCCCTTCAGGCTTGAACTGAAGCTTGACGACATCACTGAGTGGATTTTATTTGGACGACAGGATAGATTTCAAAATATTTCTAAAGATCCACCCCTTCCCCAAGACTCTCATATGGGCTAATTACATTTCAGTACTCTAGTGGAGTTTTGCCAGATGTGTTACTGCAGTGATATTTTAATAATGGTGGCTGGTAACTCCTGAAAAGCTGACACGCTTTTAATAGTCTGTCCGTGTATTTCCGCACAGTATGAGAGGGAAAGGAGGGGAATCTCCCTCTGAATAAAAGATGGATTACTGTCAGTTTTCAAGAACCTACGTTCTCTTAGGATAATCCTTGACCACTTCCTACTATGAGAATAGATTCTGCCTAAACAGTATCTGCAACGGCCTATATAGCACATGGGCTTTTTGATTTTTTTGTTAAATTAGCTCTGCATAAAACATTTAGAGCAACATTTGAAACTTGATTTTATCTTTCATCAGAACTTGCTTACTGAAAAACTTTTCAGTATTTGTGAACCTTTTAGAGCAATAAAAACCTCTTAAGATTATTCCCCAGCTGTCCTATTGTTTGGCATAGAGATTTATGTGCTGCTTCATGTGATTTTAACTCCAAAAGTCCAGAAAATTCAGTTTTGCTTTGAGATTTGGGGTTAAACAATTCTGAGGTACAGAATGAATGACTACAAATCAAAATGAAAGGGAGTTTTAGTCCAGTACTTAGCTACATCGCAATTGAGAAACCACATCTAAGGCCCATACTGAAAACAATCAGGTCAAGACACTTTAGGAGCATCATGCACACTAGAGAGTCTCCCTCACTGGATAAAGAGATCATTAGATAAAGTACAGGCCACGGAAGCAGCAACTGCACTCATGTCACAGATACGTCACTATACATATGCTCCTCCTTTTCATCCATCTAGCGAGATTTGCTTCTTTATTATCCTCTCACATTTGCAGCCTAACGTTTCCTTCCAAGCCAGGTGGCGGTGGCCTGGGGGCACTGCCCACCTGCGCCAGCCCCAGCTGTGCCCCGTCCCTCACCCACCTCCTGCCACGGCTGCACTGGGGCAGGCCTCTGCCACCCCCGGCACCTCCTCCCCCTTTAACTACACCTGATGCCTTCAGCTGCCCCTGGGAGAGCAGCACCCAAGACCCCTACAGCCCACCCACCCGCGCCCCGCCGGCGGGAGCACCCCCTCCCCCCCAGCCTCAGGAGAGGTGACCCACCCGCAGCATCCCTCACTCCGCCCGCCCCCGCCCCCGCGCATGCGCGTGGCCCAACCGCCCTAACGGCGCCCTCCCGCCGCGCGCCAAACGCCCCGCCCTGCGGCTGGGCCGTGGCGTCGCCCTCTGCGTCACGCCTGCCCGCAAGACTACAAACCCCAGCAACCCGCGCGCGGCCCTCCCCGATTGGCCGGCGCAGGCAGGAAGCGACCTGCGGGGTGAGAGGGCAGCGGGGCAGCCGGAAGGGAAGGAGCAGGTCTCTGCCGGCGGCTGTGGGGGGCCGGTGGGGGGTGGTGGGCCCGGCCCGGCGGGGCCATGGCAGGGCGCAGGTCCTTCGTCTGCCCCGCTGGGGCGGGGGGCGGCTGAGGCGGCCGCGGGGCTCTGCCGGGAAAGGCTGCCCCCGGTGTGGTGGCCGGGCCGGGCCGGGGGCAGAGCGCGGAGGTGGGCGGCGCGGGAGCCCCCTGCCCGGGGCAGAGGGCGAGGCGCGGGCGGGCGAGGTGGTGCCCAGGGCGCTGGGAAGCGTGTGATTTCAGGCCGTGCGCGAAGTAACGGCCGGAGCGCAGAGCTGTGCTGTGCCTGTCTAGGGAATCCTTGAGCGAGTAAGTTGCTCGTGGAGTAGTGTAAGGGCCCCACTGAACGCTACGGTGATTTGGAGAGGCACGTACTAGTTTCTGCATCTCCTGAAGGGATAGCAGTTTGCCTGAGGTGATGCTGAGAGTAAAATTTTAAGTACTTTGATGTTCATTAATTGATAAGGCTTTATATTACTCTTATTGAGGGTTATTTCTCTCTCATTTCTAAAAACCTGACTCCTCTAAGGTGTCCGACATGGAAGAATTTAAAGATTCAAGGCCATCTGAAGAGTTACTCCGTAACTTAAAGCTTTCTGATCAGAAGTCTTCAGAGAGCACCAGTTCTTTGGCAGCTGGCCCCAAAGGTGCACAGAATCCAAAAAACCTCAAAAGTGAGTGCATACCATCTTCAGCCAAGGAGCCCACAACAGCAGATGAGTGCTTCCATGACTGTCATGACTCCTTTGAGGCAAAAGAATCTGAAGTGGATGGTGAAGGAAATGTACAGAATGATGAAAATAGCTCAAGGAAGCAAACAGAGCTAGATGAAGAATACTTACTAGAACTAGAAAAAGATATGCCAGAGGAAGAAAAACAGGTAATACAACTTACTAAAGTTGAATGCAAAAAGATAAATTTTCAATGTCACTTGTCTGAATGATCTGTGACCTTTCTGGCATAAAATCCAGCATGTAGCTGGACCTTTAAGACTTCTTAATATGCTTAGTTTTACTGTTCTTAAATTCTTGGTTTTGGTAACAAATATTTTTGTTAGCTGTCCGTACTGTTCTTAATCATTGCATTCCTTTGAAGTTTTTTTTATGTGCTGCTGGGATCACCAGTGTGTGCAGTTATTGTGATGGAAAGAGATTATAAGAAACAAACATCTCCTTATTTCAAGTTGTTTAGTTTGTGTGCATTCATTGTTTTCCCCTAATTAGCTGCAAGGTGCTTTATAAAAACTCAGAGGAGGTTTCAGGATAGTTTTGATATCTGAAAAGCTAGTTTGTGTAATACTTTCAACTTTAACCTCAATTAGCTGTATCTTTTTAGATTAGTAAGAATTTAAACAAAACCTTCAAATGTTTGTATTTTTGCTTACTTTCAGTGCAGTTACATTGGACAAAACATTTGGGTAACAAACTGGATATTGCGGTGGGGAGGAATGGAGTAGGTCTGAGAGGAAGTCCAACAGCTTTCTCAATCCTTTCTACTTCCCTGTAAGTCTGAGTGAATCAGTTTGGGGTTTTTTGACCCTCAGTCAGCAATGTCATGTGACCGTAGCTTTTTTTCAGAGTTCTAAGGCAGATATGGTCATCTCATATTTAAAAAATAGAATATTCTTTTCTGATTTTTTTTTGAGAAAACTTGTAAATCCCTTACTCTAGTGTAAGAGTGGAGTCCTGAAATGTGGTGAATTTTGCCAGAAATGATGCTCTCATAGTAAATGGTGAAATGCTTTCTGCAGGTGTATGATTCCTTTTTTTCTAATTTTTTGCAACTTATGTTTGCTAGTAGAGGGGAGTAAGGGCATTAAACTAAATCAATGTCCTGATATACAGCTCTTAGAAAAAAATATTTTTTTCTGAGTTTTGAGCAACCTACTTGTGTTAAGTTAGGAGGAATAGAATGATGTAGCTTAACCTCTCAAACAGATTGTGCTTCAAAGAACTGATTCAGCCTTTTAGAATCTGATTGGATTATCTAAATGAACAGCTATTTGTACTGAAAACTGAAATATTGATGAAAGGTGTGCTATGTCTATTCTTCAGCAGTTGGGGAAAGGTGGACTTTGACCTTTCATAGCTTACGTAACAGAAGATGTCAGTGAAATTTATTATATTGTACTCTATTATAAGCCTATGAGCATGAATTAGATCTTATTTTAAGAAAAGAAATACAGTCCTTATTGGAAGCCTGGGTGCATAATTTGGGTCACAGGTAACACACTGAATAATGGATTACGATGAGTGAAGGAGAGAGTTGGGCAAGGAATGGCAGCGGACAAAAAGGTGAACAGGGTCTTAGGAAAGCATTATCTCATAGGGAATAGCAGTGTATAGCTTCATAGTTTTTATTCTGGAAACTCCTAAACCATCAGGAACAGTAGAAGAAATAACTACTGCAATGGACAATGGAGGAAAACTACTAAAATGAAGCATTTGGTAAAAACTTGGAACTGAAGGCTCATATGAAATGAATTAAAAAATGTGCATAAAATACTATGAATGTTGGTAGCGATTCTTTAGTTAAGTTTCAGGAGATTTATAGGAGTTTATTAGTTTTTTGTGTAGGCAAGAGGATTCTTTCTTATTCATCTGACTTGGAAAAGCTGTACTGTTCTTTCACAGCTGTTGGCTAGCCCTGTCTATGTTTTAGAAGTAAATAAACGCTGGTCATCCATTGTACCAGAGAGCTGGAAAGAGGAAGAGGCTTGGCAGCAATTTTGCTATGCCATGATCTTATTGTCAGCTGCTGTAAATTGAGCCTGATGAGCCAGAAATATGCAGAGCGTAGATCCAAGAGGCACCTGAACAACTACATTGTTAGTTACAAACCAGTGTAAAGAAATGTAATCAAGCTGTTGCTCGTGTAGTTCCCTTGCTGGTAAGATGTTCTTTTGATCAAATATACCAGTGAGGAAAAGGGGAATTTTTCACCTGTATTATGGATAGTCATATCAATGTGCAAATTCCTTGAGGTGGAAAAGCAATATGGCATGGGGAGGGGAACATATTAAATCCTTAAAATAGGAATGAGACTAAGTGGAACGCTTGTCTGCTGCTTGACCTCATGGAAATGTCTCCCTCTCCCTCTCCCTCTCCCTCTCCCTCTCCCTCTCCCTCTCCCTCTCCCTCTCCCTCTCCCTCTCCCTCTCCCTCTCCCTCTCCCTCTCCCTCTCCCTCTCCCTCTCCCTCTCCCTCTCCCTCTCCCTCTCCCTCTCCCTCTCCCTCTCCCTCTCCCTCTCCCTCTCCCTCTCCCTCTCCCTCTCCCTCTCCCTCTCCCTCTCCCTCTCCCTCTCCCTCTCCCTCTCCCTCTCCCTCTCCCTCTCCCTCTCCCTCTCCCTCTCCCTCTCCCTCTCCCTCTCCCTCTCCCTCTCCCTCTCCCTCTCCCTCTCCCTCTCCCTCTCCCTCTCCCTCTCCCTCTCCCTCTCCCTCTCCCTCTCCCTCTCCCTCTCCCTCTCCCTCTCCCTCTCCCTCTCCCTCTCCCTCTCCCTCTCCCTCTCCCTCTCCCTCTCCCTCTCCCTCTCCCTCTCCCTCTCCCTCTCCCTCTCCCTCTCCCTCTCCCTCTCCCTCTCCCTCTCCCTCTCCCTCTCCCTCTCCCTCTCCCTCTCCCTCTCCCTCTCCCTCTCCCTCTCCCTCTCCCTCTCCCTCTCCCTCTCCCTCTCCCTCTCCCTCTCCCTCTCCCTCTCCCTCTCCCTCTCCCTCTCCCTCTCCCTCTCCCTCTCCCTCTCCCTCTCCCTCTCCCTCTCCCTCTCCCTCTCCCTCTCCCTCTCCCTCTCCCTCTCCCTCTCCCTCTCCCTCTCCCTCTCCCTCTCCCTCTCCCTCTCCCTCTCCCTCTCCCTCTCCCTCTCCCTCTCCCTCTCCCTCTCCCTCTCCCTCTCCCTCTCCCTCTCCCTCTCCCTCTCCCTCTCCCTCTCCCTCTCCCTCTCCCTCTCCCTCTCCCTCTCCCTCTCCCTCTCCCTCTCCCTCTCCCTCTCCCTCTCCCTCTCCCTCTCCCTCTCCCTCTCCCTCTCCCTCTCCCTCTCCCTCTCCCTCTCCCTCTCCCTCTCCCTCTCCCTCTCCCTCTCCCCACATTTGTCTCTTGTTATTAAGGACCTTCAGTGACAGACTGCCTAGACAAGTTATTCAAGTATTTTGCTGTCCTTACTGTTATAAAGCCTATACTTATCCTGTTCGTTCATCATGTGATGCACATTTTGTTTTTTTGTTTTTGGCTTTTTGTCTGTGTGGGTTTTGGTTTTTTTTTTTTTGGAGCCTTTTACATAAGTGGAATAATAGAATAGTTTAGGTTGGAAGGGTCATCTAGCCCAATCCCCTGCTCAGAGGTGGATCAGCCGGATCAGGTTTCCCAGAGCTGTAACCATTTGAGTGTTGAGTGTCTCCAAGCCTGGAGATTCCACAGCCTCTCTAGGGCCTTGTTTTGCTGTTTAACTAACCTCACAGTGAAAACCTTTTTCCTTGTATCTAATCTGAATTTACTTTATTGCAACTTGTGACCGTTGGCCCTTATCCTTTTTGTACATGCCTACAAGAAGTCTGGCTCAATTTTCTTCTAGCTGTGATATCTCCCCTGAGCCACCTTCTCTCCAGTCTGACAAACTCAGTTCTCCTAGGCCTGCCTGCCCAAGTTGTGGCCCTCCTCTGGTAAGTCAGTGGTCATCTTGTACTGAGGAGACCAAAACCGAACGCAGTTCTCTAAATGCAGTTTCCCAAGCACTGAACTGAGGAGAATAATCCCATCCCTTCACCTAGTGGCTACACATAAAATATTGCATTGTCCTTGTGTCTTCTCCCGTTTAGACTGAACAGTCCCTTTTTCCAGCTCATATTTATTGCTTGTACAACAAGAAGCGTTGAGGTCATGGGCCATGATTAGGCTGCTGCAGCAGTATAACTGTAACTTGAACTGTAACAAAATGCTAAACTTCCAGGGTAAAAATTGTCATAGAATTAAGGACTAGAAAGAGGGGAACAGGCCTGGAAATGGGAGTGTCTTAGCTCTGTGCTTCTCTTGTTTCTCTTGTATCATTAGGTAATCATTTAACTTTTCACATCAATCTGTATCTTCATTAAAATGAGCAAAAGAACTGTAAACGTTGAACATTTGCTTTCTGCTTTGTGGTATTCCATTGAAAGGCGCTACACGAGTACAGCTTTCCTTAGCTTCATTTTCTGTGGTGTTGAGAGATTATGCCTTCAGATGGGCTTATGACTACTGAAGTAGAGGGAATTTTGTGTGTTAGTGGATTGGCAATACTTATACTGTGAACTTTGTTCAAGTTCCATAGAGAGCTTTCTGAGCTGAGTATATGTGCAGTCTTAAAATATCTGTTTTCTCTCTAACAAAATATTGTTATGTGTTATAAGCAGAGCTTGAGAAATCTACGAATGAAGGATGAATGAGACGCTTACAGCAGTTGCTATAACTACTGAAATAACCCATTTGCCTATTCTTACTTTGCATCACCTTACATGCTCTGTTTAGTAAAACCAGGGCAATAGGTCATTCCTGAATTCTCACTCTGACTTGTGTTGAAATTGATATCTACAAATTTTATATTTTATTTTTAAAGTGAAATTTTCTATATTTGATTATGAAGACAATCTGTTAATTGTGGCAGGTTCTAAGGAAACGTACTGCAGTTATGTTCTGAGAACAGCTTCTGTACATCCATTTATCCAGAGTTCTTCAGACACTTTTAACCTCCTTCCTGTTACTCAAAAGGTCATTTCTGAAATGAAGGGCAGCATGAATTTTTTGCAGCTGGAGAAAATGAGGCAGAAATATTCACAGCTTGTTTATTTGACTGTTTAAGGTTGTGACTAGACACTCAGCAGCAGTGCTGCATTTGCTGCTTAGGCAGTGCTTGCTCATTCTCAGCCCCCTGCTGCCTCCTTAATGGTGCTAGCACACCTGTCTGCGTGAATGTGCAGTGAACCAGTTATGGGGACTGATTCAGCTGAAAAATAATGCTGTATTTTTAAATCAAGGACACTGCTGCCTAAATTGGATGTCAAATGGCAGCCTCATGATGGCATTTATTTACAAGTTAGATACACCTTCTTCAATTAGATTACTTGCCCAAGTAAGAAAAACTTCGTATGAACCGTGGTTGCAGTACCAACCATAAATTATGTACTCGAATCATACAGAGATCTCAATGTTAGCCCTGCTCTATTCAAACTATGGTGGCACACCTCTGCTGTGCTTTTTTTTTTTTTAAGCCCACTGTTGTGTTTTATCGGCTTTAATAAATGAGTGCTTTTGAGTTATGTACTCAAATAGGTAGGTTGTAGAAAAGAAAGGTTTTTTTCTAATTTATTCTGAAGGTTCAGGGACAGATTTTAGTCCTTGCTCTGTGTATTTATATGTATCCATGCACAGGCTTTTGCGGTTGCAGCTCAGGGTAGAAATTTTCACCCACATAGAAACTGCTGCAGAGATCAAAGGGAAGGAGCAAGTGGTTGTCTTTTCTCTCAATTGTATTTTCATAGTCCTGTACTACAGTGAGATTTCTAATTTTTTTAAAGGAATTACTTTTGGGGGAAACAGCACTAATGCCATAAGAAATCAAATCTTCACTGTACAAAGAAATACATGTCCTTATTTAATAGAACACAGACCTGCATTACATACTCTGGAGAAACAGAACCAGCATTAAAAAAAGAGCCAGGTTACTTGCCTGGACTTAACAGCTCTGAGCTTTTTAAGAATTATGCAGCTTGAAACAAAATTCACTTTCATAAGTTCTGTGTTTGTTTTTTTTTTCTTTAGCATGCTGATTGCTGCTTCAGCAGAGGCACTGAGCAGTAAATTGCTTTTGATGCATTACAAACAGATTTTTCTGGTTAGTTGTCATTGACAGTGATGGCTTTGACATTGCTCTAGTCTGCAGAATTAATCAGAAGACACGTAACAGCTGTTACATGGTAATTGTTTCAGTCTGACCCAGCCCTTTTCTGGAGGGGACCCCCATTAATTATGAGTTTATCTAGCAGCAAGATTCTGAATCCCTCATGCTCTTCTGTCATGACAGATGTTATCTTGTTCTTTGGGCCTTGTAGGGGAAAGACTTAAGCACCAGACCGAGGAAGCTCTTATTTTTGCTGTAGAACCCTCCTTTCTAGCTGCTGGAAGACCCTGGAATAAATATCTAATACTCCTCAAAAGCAGCTCCCTTTCCTTGGTCTGTTGCATGTGCTTTAGAGTTACAGCTAGACTATTCAACTTCTGTTTCAACTGTGGGAAATGTGTCAGCGAGGGAGGGAATGTGGGTCCAGTAGAGGAGTTTCTTTGATAGTATCTCATTAGTACTCTAAAAAATAAGTGAAACTGATCATTGAGAAATAGCAAGCATTTTTGAGTTATGCCTGAGACTTTGCTACTTCTGGGGTAAACAGACTAAGTCTTCCTATTTCTTCAAAATTCTAGGGTGTGTTGGAGAACATGCTTGTCCTCATCAAGAAACTTCTTTTAAAGTGCTCCCCTCCTCAAGCCTGTTTTTCCCCCAAGTTTCAGGCTGATCCCGTTGTTCTTCCATAAATTGTAGCTTCTGTGTAGAATTTGCTTTTCCAAGGTTTGAAGCCAGAAGATTTGACCACGAATTTTTCTGAAATGGCTTCTCAGGTGTAGTCATTCATTTCAGCATTTGGTGTTTTCCTAGTTCCAGGCATCTGTCCAGAATGTAGTGTAGTAACCTTGACTCTGTCCAAGTTCAACTTGTTTTTCTACAGAAATTAGCAAATAAAAGCTAAGGTACAAAATGGAAGATGGAATACAAAGAAGCTAGTCCTGATTTGGAGTGGATTTCAGGTGTTGATCACTAGGAGATCATCTCAAAACTCTTTTGAGGAAAAAAGTAGGACAAAAAAACATGGCATTAACACATGAGACAATGCAACTGACTGTACAGCGGTAAAACGTACTACATAAAGCATTGACAAAGACAAATAAGGAATATATCTTTTGAAGACCTTTCTCATCGACTTTCAAAATTGTTTTGTATAGTAGTGGAACCTGCAAGACAAGTGAATTTTGGAAGGGTCAAAATGTAAGACTTCACTTGTGAAATATAATAAAAGGTGATTCCATTATTAAAATGGCCTACTTTAATAACCTGAATCTGGTATACGGTATAGCAGCAATGTTAAATTATTTTCCTCAAATCAGAGGAAAAGGTGGATCGTTAGGCTGAAACTGCTCTGTCTTACATCTTGAAAAATAGAACAAAAGATGACTGGTGTAGTTCCTGAGTTAAAGCTTAAAGAAGTACCTCTGAAGTTTTTCCACATCTGCCAGAGTAATTCCGTGTGGTGGTGGGAAGAACCTGCATAAAATCCGGAGTTATGTGATTTATGATTCTTTGAGTTGCATTTGTAAACTAAAAAAATATTTCTTTTGTTGGATGACAGTTTACCAGAAAGTGATAAACTATTCCTTTTTCTTTCAGTGCTGCTATCTGATTTTAGTCTTTATATTTTAGTCTTTAGTCCTTGTATTTTACTTTTGTCTGGAAGAGCTCGATGCTGTCAAACTGATCTTTGTTTTGCAAAACTCAAAGCTTATCTATGACTAAAGGTTTTGACTCGTGTGCTGATGGATTAAGTGGTCAGCCCCACTTTTTTGCCTGAGGCTATTGCATCTGGAGCAGGGATGGCTAAATGGCATATATTGTCACTCAGGAATAGTCAGTTTTCAGTCTGGCATGTTAACTTAAACTGACTGTCAAGAATGGATGTGACCTATTATCTCTGAAAGTACTGCTTACAGTTTCAGAAAAAGGTAGTCATTTGGCAATGGAAAGGCTAATGCATCTTTACTGGGAACTTACAACGAGCAGAAGTCTCCAGAGTCTACCACTACTTATTGCTCAACGTCTTGAGTGTAGAGGACAGATTTTGCACAGTTTTGAAGTGACAACTCTGGACAATTTAGCAGAGAACTTTGAGTCTCTACAACCTTAAGCTGAGATTCAAATCATTGAATGCATGATAGAGCAATAACTTCACAAAACTGCAGGGGGAAGCAGACAACTACTAATTGATGTCTTACAAATAGAATTAGTATTTGAGGCTGGAAAATATACTCCTCACCTATTTAAATTCCTTGCTTCTGTGCACCTTTTGAATCTCAGTAAGTTTAAATGACTACTATTTGACCATGCAAAAGGATATACAAGAGGCAGATGTGCATTGCTGCACTATACAAATAGCCTCGGAGAGAAGAGTGTGTTTTCTGCTCTTGACAAAACTGGAGCCAAGAACAGTTCCCTAACAAAGTAAAATCAATTGATCAGATAAAATGTATAGGAACAGCTAGAGGAAGTGTTGTTGGAAGCACTGCAAGCAAGCTATGATAGTGTTTGTCTTCCAGCTCCTACCATCTGTATTGAAGGATTTCACTTCCAACACTTATTATATTGGTGACTTCCAAAATGAACAGTTAAACTGTATAGGTTACTTTCTTCTCTAATAGTAAACAAACCTCGTTTTAATGCTTTTATTTTTAACCTTAAGCTTTTTGGCAGGGAAGCAGAGGTCAACGATTGTTGACAGAGGGCCAAGCTGTCTTTTTTTGATTACCTCAGATGAGTCCTTGATCTTCAGCATCTCTTGCATGCCAGGCAAGTTTATGTTAGGATCCTAATTTCTTCAGAATGTGGATGATTGTAATTCAGTATCCAGATCTGTGACCCCTTCTGATCGGATGCTTTCTTTAAGAATCATAGTACTAGTTAAATGAAGTTATTTCTTCTAGACTTGAAAAACAAAACAAAAAAAACCCTTTATGCATTAAGAGCAAATGCCTACCACTTGCAATTTGTCATCTTCATGTTAAGAAACTTTGCAAAAAAAAAAAAAAAAACCTTTGGATTTGGATTTTGCATGTTTTGGATAGTAGAAAAACATTATGCAGTGTGAGTTGGGGAGGTTATACCGGACCCCGTGCTCATATATGAACAGCCTCGGGGAACACAGTGGGTTAGGATATCTTTTCCTTAGGCAGAGCATTCTAGGAGTTCAGTCTGACCTACTTCCCTCACTGAGGAATGGGTAGCATGCCCTGCAGCTACTTAAATCTTTTTCTGAAAAATGAGCGGGTGGAGACACTGAAATGACATTGTGCAAAATTTGTCCCAAGGACAAGTCACTTGTGATTTTTTCACTCTGGGCTGATACAATCATAGTAAAGTGGTAACCAGTCAATTTGCAGTTGTCCATCTAAGCTGGAAGTGCAGCATACTGAGTAAGAACACTGTCTTCTAACAGTGTTTTATTCTATTTAACCCTTAATTTGAATAGAAAACAGATTCTAACGGTGTCTGTGTGTGGATGCAGTGTATGCTCCAAGAATCCTGTCAGAGTAAGTGCAGATTAATCCAAAATGATTGACTTCCCCTGCTTTTGTATTAGGATTATCTGTTAAAGAAATGCATATATGTGCAAGAATAAATTATGCATTTATTTCACCTATACATAATAGGCTTTAGAGGTTGGTGTACTTAGGGTGTGAAGTTCTAACACATGCTTTGACGTTCTGTGGGACAGCCAAGGGAATTTGCTTTTGGGGGTAGTTTGCTACTCTGTATTGCTAGTGGATGATCCTCCAGATACAAAACCAGAATGATGCGTGAGGTACTTTATAGACTTTATCTTTTTGAAAAGTACTGCCAAAACTGGTACAGTCTGGATTTAAGGGACAGCCTGAAATCTGTAATACAGGGATATCTTGAATGTGTTGGTCAAGCTAAAACAAATTCTTGTTTTGAACTCGGACTGCATTGCTTGCATAGCTGCTTTCCAGGGAGTTGGGTAAGCTGCAAAACCATATAAGGTGTTCTTAACAATGCTTCTGGCTTCTGAAACATGCTTAGACAACACCTTTTCTGGTCAAATAGTCAGAAATGACTGTGGGACTGTCACGGACATTTGTATGTCTTCAACAGTTATGTGAATAATAGTCCTCCTCTGTCCTTCCGGTTTGTGCAGCTTGACTTGCAGGCAAGAGGACATATCAAAGAACAGACTTAGCGGGGTAGGAGAGTTATATGAATTATCAGCTTCCAAGTGCAACAGTCCCGAAACTCTCAGTTGCTCAGAACTTCCATCTCTCTCTGTATTTCCACAATAAACATGACCAAACTGCTGCCTTGGTCAGTCTTCTGTGCTTTTGCCACTCTAGCTCGTTGTTGTTGTCTTGGGTATCTGTGAAGGATATGCAATTTAAGAAGTATTTTATTCTTTTAACTCCTTTTTTTCTAATGTAAAGCTTATTCTCCCAAAGCATTCTCACTCAAAAACAGTGCTTTGTGTTAGTAATTAATGCTTAGCTAAGGTGAGCATATAATCGTTTGTGATTTTTAGTTAATAAAATGAAACCAAATGATAATCCAGGTGAAGCTTTTCGTTCAGTGCCTCTTGATTTTTAGGGTTTCTGCGTCAAGAACACTGCAACCATGCCATACTTTTTACTTTACAGAGAAACAATTCTTTATATATATTTTGCACACAACTCTACCTTATGCAACAGTGAATCACTTAATGGCACTTAAAGGCCAATTCTAAATAGGTCATGAGCAATGAAGTCAGCAGGGATAGCGTTACAAGCATTTCTTACGTTGTAAAGGTTGTCTGTGTAGATCTGTTATGTTTTCCAGAAGAATCATCATCTCCTAAACCTGTTCTATGCTGAAATATGACTTTGCTCACTGGTATGAGACTGACTTCTGTTGTACTCTTACTCTCTGTGCATTAAAGATGTTTAAAAAATGTTTTGTCTGTGGAGTGACAAGTGTATGTGAGGCAGTGACCCAGTTCTAAGGTTTGGGTGCAGCATTCAAATGGAGTTACGTACTCTCTATGCTGAACGGCTAAATCCCACACGTTATGCAAAGAATTTGTGTTTTTTAATGCAGTTTGTGTTTTAAGTGTTTGGATTTGTTTTTGTGCTTATGTTTAGACAGCATGAACTGGCTGATGTACATTGGAGGAAGTGGCATTGTTGAAGGACTTGTGAAGGTTTGTCAGTCCACCCTGGAGGAAGGCAATTGCTAAATGGTGGTGCATGTTTTGTCTGCAGTATGTTGCAGTATGCAAATGTGAGGTGAGATGAGTATTAGGAAGCATGTTTAATAGGCGATAGGAAAAAAATTATTGATCTAAGCGCATATCCAAAGGATCAGATGAGATTTTACTGGGTAGCTTCATGTGTGATAACTGAATGCCATTTCCCTGAGCTTAGTTTTCAGAGTGCTGTGGCTTCTTATTACTAAGATGGTGACAGTGGCTGGTGAATTACTTTCCAAAAGCAATAAGAGCAAGAGGAGAGAACCTCTGATTTTTGTATTGTTTGTCAGCTACTTGGCATAGCTGTGAGATGGTGCAGTGCTCCACAAAGAGTACTATATTTAGCTGTTTCCAAGGAGATGTTCTATGCGATATTGATAATTGCATTAATCCTTGATTTACACAATCTGCAGGAAAGGAAACTGCTCCTTTTCTTACTGTTGGCTTTTTAATTGCTCAATGATGTGTAATATAGGGACACCTTGATTTAAGTCCTTTGTGTGTGCATGTGTGTTGGGGGCAAAATAAGTGGTCATTTTCTACAACAGAAGTAATTCAGGAACATGAGAATAGAAATAATTCAGGAACGTCAGCTTCTTGCTAATGCTTTCTTACCTCATAAACAAAAACAAAGCAGTATAGGTATGTCTACATGTGACAGACTTCCTTTGTAAATAGGTTAAAGAGATGGCTTGATGGCATCCTGTATTTTCAATGTCAGAGGCTAAGAGCGTTCATGTCAACTTAGCTTGTGCCAAAGGTACTGTTCAGATAGTCACAGTTGAAAAGACAGCCTTGCTCAGTGTCTGCAATTTTCACTATTTAACAGAACAATCTTCCTGCCTCTGGGTTTGATGGTTTAGTCATCAATGAGCAATACTAAGCGTTACAGCAAGGAGAAAGATGAGCTTACTAATGAGAAGAAATACATGTGCTTTCAACTTTCAGTCGCTCAAAGCCTGATAACCATGCTACTTCCATTGGGGGAGGGTGGTAGGAGCATTCTGGATACCAGTCACTTTCTACATAAAAAATCTTTCAGGGCAGTATCATCTATGGATGTGTTTCTAATGCAGTAAGCACATCATGCTTCCCTACATCTCTGAAGGTGACTATAAACTTCTGTGGTGGAATTATTTCAAGCAAAACTTTTGAGACTCTACCTCTAAAATATGTTCTGCATAGCTGATGTGCACTGATTGATTTAAATGCAGTTAGAAAGGATTAAGAAGCAAACTCCTGAAATGCTAACAAAGTTTAAACCCTGTAATTCACTATGAATGTTCTTCATGCATACTGTTGTCCATGAAATGGAGCTTTAACTGTCTTGCCAGTGTACTCTAGTGTTTTATAAGTCTATAAGGCATATCATGTCACAGTGACCGCAAGCAAGTGGTCGTGGTACTAGTTAAAATTCTTCAGGTTATATTTTATTTCTGATTTCCATTCATAGTTTATTCAGAACTACAGCTGACCTACTTGTTCATTTCAGTTAAATACTTTGAGACATTGTCTTTCCTTTTGCAGAAAAGAAGAAAGGAGAGCACAACCCTAAAGGAGAAAGGAAATGAGCAGTTCAAGAAAGGAGGTGGGTTGATAATCTTTTAACTTTGCATGGGTAAGTCAGAGAAACTTCAATTAATACTTAGTCATCATGGTGATATTGTAGAAAACCCATAGGAAGATCTCTAGCCTATATCTTCTGTATTATTTTTCCATCCAGTTCTAGGGAACAGGAGATAGCAGTGTTTTTAAAGAGTTAGGTTTAGATCAGCAAAGACTTGGATTCTTAAAACAGGATTCTCATGGTAGCTAAGTGTTTACATCCAAGAACATGGTACAGAATTGACTGCCTTCTGAGTGCCATGGTTTCTTTTACTAATCCAGATAGGTTTCTCCTAGGCTCTGAGTTCTGCTAACACACATACTTAGAAACTTGGAAACCTAGCTTCATGCTTCTCTCAATCAGCAGGGCCGAAAACAGCCCATTTCCACTTCCCAGAAATATACCCACATCACCAGGCAGTGGCCTTCCTGTTGGAGCGCTCTCACTCTCATTTTCTTGGGGGGGAAGAGAGGAGGACACCTGGCAAAGGGTGCTTGCTTTGTGGACTTTTAGTCCTTGGACTGTAAGTTATTTTAACCATTGCATTTATGCAGTGACAGTTTTACACAAAAGTCGTCTATTGTCTCTTCAGTCACTATTGTCTGCTGTTGTCTTAAATAATACTCTGTTCAGGTGGCTGAAAAATGTTGGTATTTAAGTCTGCCAGATACTGTGTAGGGGATTTAGGTACTCGTTCAAGAATCACTGAATGTATTTCCATACTTAGTAGCAGATAAAATAATATTATTGTATCTAGCCCCGAAAGGGCAGACTGTATTAACAGTTAAATATATTAATTAATGATTACATGGAAGTAAAAACTTGTGAAGAATTAAATAGTTGTTTCCTTTCTAAACTGACTTTTAATGTTGTATGAGAAGCATCTTAATTCTGTGATAACCTAAAAACCCTGCTGTGCTGCCTGTTTTCTAATCTGACACAAAATTAATAACACATATCCCCTTCCTTTCCATACATGCATTGTTCTAGTTTTTAGTACAGGTATATTCTTGAGCATGATCTAGACAAGAGCTGTACTTACCTTTGAAGACTTCTGTGCCTACTGGACTTGAAGGGTCTCCTCTTGAGCTTGTTCATTGATATTTTCCAGGAAAACTTTCTGGCAATTAAGATATTGTTAGGCGTATTTCTTGCATAGAAACTTCCTGTGCTGCTACTTATCCCAGCCCATACTGCCTAATGGAGAAGTACCCTTTAGATGCTTGATGCCTTTGAAAACAGTAGCATGGTGCTTGGTATTGCAAGCACCAGTGAAGACAACCAAGTAGAGAAGAGTGGAATATCAAGTCAAAGTAAAAATGCACTCTTTATTTTGGAGGGAAGAAATCTAATCCAGAAACATAACTGCAAACCTTTCAAGATAGGATTCCGAAAAGATTATCTTTACCTGTCTAAGGCAGCTCCAAGAGACTACTCAATAGGTCTGTTTCCCTCCATTCAAGCTGAAGATTCATAACCAAATGTTTAAGAATCCAGTTCCCTTGCAAGCTTATTACATCTTGCAGGTTGTTGTACATAAAGAAGAAACAAAATACTGGGGGGAGGAGGGAGATGTGTGACTTCATAGTCAAAACTTCTTCCGCAGCTCTGTTTGTATCTAACTTTCCTTCCTGTTCCATTTGCCTGGATTTTTGTAATAATAACAGTGGATTTGGTTTCATTTCATGCCTGGGCTGAGCTACTGGCAACTGTTGATGAGATGCACATACTCCTGCATTCACTATGTTATATGTAGCAATGAAGTAAATGAAGTCAGCTGACAAATCTGGCAGAAATTCTGCAACACACAAAAAGGAATATTTTGCCTACCGTCAGCCATTTAAGTTGGTTCATTCAGTGCTGTGTGGTCACTAGATGTAACGCAAGTGTGCAGGAGTAGTGTCACGCTATTTGTTGGGGAGCTGACAGTTAGAACAGCTTTGGTATAATGGAAAATCACATCCTCTGAGAGTGATTTAAATGAGACAGGTAGTTCTTCCATTTGGTCTTAGGGCCTGTGCTGCGGGTTCCTGCCAAAGTACTTGCTAATCAGAAGTAAACAGAACCTTTGAAGCACCTGGATGGTGGTTAGCTGATGGGTGCAGAAAGAATTGCTCTATTTTGAGAATGCACTTGTTGGCTGGCAGGGCTTTGTTCAGAGTCTGTATAGGGCCTTTTCATTCTTTGACTCTACTTTCATTAGAAAACAAATAACTTGATAATCCCATGTGGTTTATCAATGGTCCTTGTTTCAGACCAGGCATGATGACTGATGACCTTAGGGTGAAAGTGGCTTTGTGGTGGCTGACCTTTTAAGTCAGTCATTGAAGACATTGTGACAAAATATCTCCCTGGCAGCTGTGAGCAGGTATCGGTGCAATAACATGTTTCAGTACGTGGTTTCTTTCAGATATTGATATGCTTAATCTAAAAAAAATTCTACCTCTAAGACCTCTAAGGCTGGTACCCTCTTAATGAATAGAATGAAACAATTTCAGGGCTGAGAATTATATGCAAAGCATGCTGCAGTTGGTACACAAAGCTCAGGAGTATATTTCTGCTATCATGAGGGTGTTGATTTTAAAATAATGAATTGTCATTGGTATATGTGCTACTCAGTAATACACTTCATCTGAGAGCAGCTACTGAGTCTTACCACTGGCTTAATATTGCATCATAAATTGAGAAATCTTAGCCATGTGATTCACTGACTCTACTGGCAGTTGAAATAAATGGTCTGTTTTGTTTTTTTTTTTCTTATTGCAACTGCAGACTATGGAGAGGCAGAAGACTCTTATACGAAGGCTCTGCAGATTTGTCCAGCCTGCTTCCAAAAAGATAGGGCTGTTTTGTTTTCAAACAGAGCTGCTGCAAAAATGAAACAGGTGAATATTCTTTTATTAAACACCATGAATTGATTATATGACATATCCAATAATAAAGTCAAATACTAGTGATGTGTAGATGATAGCAAAGGAATTAAGCTGTTTGCTTGGTCTGTCATGCTCCTAGTAGAAATGCTGGCACACTTAGTTTTACTGAGGAGAAATATGAAACTGAAAGTTTCAGTTGGAGCAGCTGTTCAAAAATCCTCTGCATTATGTTTAAAATGCTTTGATTTTTTTTTTCCATTCTGTTTGTTTTAACTAGATTCAAAGTCCATGTGGCAACAGCTGTCTTTAAGTGTGTTTAGTATATTCAGACCATGCAGTGATTGTTTAGATGTGCAGTTAGTCAGTGTTTTGCTAAAAAACTGGATAGTTGTATGCTTGTCTTCAGGTCATTGGCTGAAGCGTTTTGAGGCATAAACTGATGACTTAACTATGGCTTTATCAATTCAGTTAGCCTGCTTCCTTCACAGTTACTGTATAGCAGGACAGACCTATATAGTAGGACACTATCTCAACAGAATGAATACTGCTTTCTTTGTGTTTTGTATTCCCTGACCTGGGATAGGTGCCCAAATGTTACCAGAAGTAAGCGATACGCTTTAGGCAGCATGGAAGGCATGGAATACAAAATCTATCTGAACAGAAACTGAACAGTTTAACTTGTAAGCTAATAATGAATTTTAAAAAACAACAGTTGAAAGTTCTTGATATGTGAGGATTTCATTTTTATAAACAAGCTGTTAGACTGCCCTGTAACCAGAGGATGGGGAGGAGAACCTTTATGCCTCTTTCCACTTGCATAGCCTGTGGACATCCTGCTAGTGGACCTCAGCAGGAGCTAGGAGGACCTAGCAATAAGCATTCAGTGCAAGCATTCATATGCTTTTCAGGCATACAGGAGTGCTAGGGGTCTACATTTAGTTATTTGAGACACTTGTATAGCTTTTCTATCATGCTTATTAACATGCTTTCAAAACTATTTCTCTTCAGGCTATTAATATGGTGCGAAGTTACCTCTTCTTGCTAAAATAAAACAAAGAATTCAGGGGAAATGGCTGCTTAATGTTGCCTTTGCTTTTATGATTAGATTAAGAAAAGGGACAGTAGTTCCTATTCTCAGTTTACCTCCTGCAAAGTGAACTTCCTTACACTTTTACTTCAGTATCGAGACAGATGCAGCTCTGGAGCAATGTACCTTACAGCTGTATTTAGGTATAAATAAATAAATTCTGTGGTAGTGTTGAAGTATTCTTGCTCAGCTAGAATAATCTAACTCACTGTTGGGCTACTATCTGCTCTTATCTGAGCAGACTAAGAAAAATGGGATTCTGTAACAGCAGATGCTGAAACCTTTCAAATATGAAAGCTGTAAACTGAAAAACCTCCTGATAATCCAGATGTTAACTATTCCTTTCACTGGGAAACTAATCCAGTAGTTCCAAAGGAGACAAAGATGATAACAAAAATGTACACAAAGTAGTATAGCTCACCTGTGTAAATCAGTAGTATTTGATAGACTGATACATTGCTCTGAAAATAGAATATTACTAATAACATCATTACGTTTTCTTCTTTTATACCTGATGTACTCGTTTGCTTTGCACTGCACTAGAAGCTTGTCAGGCATTCTTCCGAGAGACTATTTTTGCTTTATGGACAAGAAAACTTTCCTTCCTGTGTAGAAAGGAAAGAACCCTTTACCCTTATCAGTACTACTTAGATCATCAATATAAGCACAGAACAGTTTTTCTGAGCTTTTTTTTTTTTCCCTTTAGTCCTTAGTTTGGATGAAGACAGGATCTGTGTCTCAGCTCTTTTGCATGTGTGGGATGGTGGTGGTTGTTGCAGTATAAATGGATTGGCTGAATTTCATCTTCATTGTCTAGGTGGTCAAAAACTTTGTCCCTACCACTTCTGGAAGTCTCTCGCATTGTCCCTTGTAGAGAAAGCTGTTATCAGTGCTAAAGGCAGTATCTGCTTTCAAAATACAGATGAGAGTTTACCCAGGAGTCTCGGTAACCAACTATTCCAATGCCTTAATTGACGAAGGTAGAAAGGCTGTAGTTCGGTTAAGCCAAGGCCTGCAGATGTGACTCAGCCTTTTGACTGTAGCTTGCTGCCAGCTGCTCAGCGCGGACTGGACTGATTAGCGGGGCAGCCGTGCAGTCTGAGCACTGGCAGCCTTCGCAGAGAGGAAGCGAATCACTAGTAAAGAACTCTGACCCAGAAGCAATGCTGTGAAGAGCCTTGATTAGATGAGCGTCCAAGTTTCTTGGAATGTCTGACAAACCTTTTTGTTTGAAATAGTAAATAATCGGTTTCTCAAGAAATATGACTTAAATATAACAACAATTTTGTGTTCTAGGACAAGACAGAGGCTGCCTTAAGTGACTGCAGCAAAGGTATGACTTTTTTCCTGTGTCCTACACTTGCGCCAGATCTTTCATACATAAATCATACCGCTTAGTGCCTTTCTGCAGAGTTGTAATTTCTGGCATAACAATCTTTATAAAGAATTTGTAGAAAAGTTACGGTGGAAGAGACCCCTGTGTCTAGGATGTATTTGTTTTGTAAAATGTCTATCAAGCTTTTGCTGTCTGAAATAATTTATTTTCTGTTCTCTTGTACCAATAAGACTGCTGTTTTTACTTTTTTTAATAGGAAAGTCCTTTTTTTATAGAAGATATTTCCTTACACCTGTTATTTTAAACCCTCTTCTACTTGCCACTTTGTCCCCTAGATCTTGTGTTTAATTCCAGATTATTACAAAGAATTGTGTGACTTCATGGAGTTAAAGGCATTATCAAGTCCTTTTTATGCAAGGCTTCTGCTTTGTCACAAGAGCTTATGCTCTCCGGTTCTTGTCCTGCTTAGTTTTGTCTCTGCAGCTTCTGGTGGAATCATTTCAGCTGTGCATTGCTTTATTGCTTCCACCCACTCAACCCATGCTTTGAATGTTTGTTAAACTCCCTTGACAGCTAGGAAAAAAGTCCAATTTACCAATCAGAAAACTAATCCAATGGCTGAGTGCCAGTACTGTTTGTACAGTAAATGAGTCTGTACGTGCTAAAAGTATTCTCAAAAGGTAGCAAATTCTAGCTGACCTTTGTCATTTTGGGGTTTTGCCTTGCTTTGGTGTTGGTGCATTTTGAAGAAACGCTTCTGCAGATTTTATAGCGGCAGAAAGGAAATCGGTCCACTTTCCAGCGCTGAGACTTAAACCGACCATCACTTGACGCTCCCCAGGGACTTGGCTTACAAACTGCAATGCAACACTTAAGAGCACAGCAGAGCAATTCACACTAACCTGCAATTTGCTGACTGTAGCATTGTCTTTGTCCTTCCTGAAGAAATAAACTAGCATGTTTAGCTAGAGAATCCTAGATTTAATTGTCCTGAGAACAATTTTAATAGTTTAGCAGTTATAAAATGGGCAGCCTTTCATACTGCCTCTTCCTATGATGAAAACTGGATGAAGAAATTCTTGAGAAATAACCATTAGCAAGTTACTGTTAAATTTAGCATTCAGTCCTGCACCAGTAAACACGGTCATGCCTGCCAAGGGAAGAAGGAGAGGATAAGCTTAAATTCAGTCAGTGTGCCTCTCTGCTAACTCATAGAGCTAATACAACCATTTATGGATTCCCAACTGGATTTTGACTGTTTGATAGCTACTGGAGTTCTCCTGAATTTACTGTACTTTCCTGGAGTTTGTCTCGGCTTGCTCTGGGATAAGCAGGGAAGTGCTTTCCCTGCCACAGCTCTCTTTAGGTATATCTAATTTTAGATATAGTTAATAATTTATCCTTACTATATATACAAAAGGTAGAAAAATATATCTTGTGCCCTGCAAGTTTCTGAAGCATCACTTCTAATCTCTGTATCTATATTATTGCAAAATTAAACACTCTTGTGCATTGTAAATCACTTTTATGTAGTGGCAGGTTACAGGCATTAAATCAAACAGGATCATTTGTATTAGGCTTTCACGTGCAGGTGCAAGATACGTCTTTCTGTGTTATGGCTTATATTTTAAGCTGCTACTCTGCTTGATTTTAAGCTGTGTTATGAAGATGATAACATTAATATGCACTATTGTGTAGTGGAGTGTAATAATGTTTCAAGTAAAATACTATGCTTTGTTTTTGTTTTCCAGCAGTGGAATTAGATCCTAACTATATTAGAGCTTTGCTGCGGAGAGCAGAACTATATGAAAAAACAGAAAAACTAGATGAAGCTCTGGAAGATTATAAAACAATCCTAGAAAAAGATCCATCAGTTCATCAAGCCAGAGAAGCTTGCATGGTAAGCTTTTTCAGCATACTCTGGGCTAACTTTAAAGCAAGGCCTTTTCTTTCCTAATGTAAATATTCAGTGCTGTTTATGCAAGCTGCTTCATAGGCAGCGCTGACAACTTTAGTTTTTGAAGTGAAAAAGTGTACTGGTTTTCTCTTCTGGTTTTATATAAGGAAGATTATATGAACTGACGCAACTTCCATGATCATTCTGAGGTCTATAAAGCTTAATTCTTTTTTTAAAACCTTTGCAAAATGTGTGTGAAAGTAAATATGCTGTTCTGAGCTGTTACATGTGGAATAACCCCTTCCACCCATCCACCCACCAAGTTTATTACTGAATGTGCTACAGTTCTTACTTTGTTCTACTTTGATTCTCCCCTAAGAATATCATGGAATTGTTTCAGTGCAATAACCTCTTTTAAAAAACTGAATTCCTTTCAGTACATGGTCTATTAAATAACATTCTGATAAAACTCTAACGACCTTAGACTTTGTGATTCTTGTTGTTGTTTGTATATACGCATGTGCTACAAATGTGACCTAGGCCAGAAGCATGAGATATTGACTGTTAGTCCTTGCTTGATCCCAACCACTGTTGCGTTTTAGCAGCCATCACTTCAAAGAAGAGGATCTGCAGTTTGGTGATCAGAATATGGGTACACTGTAATACAGTTCTTGCTAGCTATGTAACTGGTTAGTCTGTCTATCCTTCAGTAGGGTTATTTTTTCTGATTGGTGAATTTGCAGTCAAATACCTTTATAGCATAACTATGAGATAATTACTTTTCTGATGACTTGATTGTATAACTTTGGGGATGGCAAAGAAACAGGATTCTATCAAAGTTGGTAGCTATGTTTGAATTAACTGTAAGTCTACTTCAAAACCTTGGTGTTTATTTTTTGTTTCTTGATCTAGCTGTTTTCTCTTGTCTTTTTGCAATGCCTTGAGTGTATATTGGCAGCTTTGAACTGTTTTACTAACAGTGGCTCAAATCTGCTACTAATCTTTAAGAACTTAACCTCTCACTTGAACAAAATGGCACCTTGTGGTCACAAACGGCAGTGTCCTGATTCAACTACTTTGTTACCAAACAAAATGAGTTTTGCAGCTTAATATTGTGCTCCAATGTCCGCTTTCAATCAGTATTACAAATACATCAGGATTAAAGGTTTCTTGAGTAATCTTTGTCATATCTCTGTAAGTGTAAGAAAATGTTTTAAACGTTTCCTTGGGTTTTTGGATGAACAACTTGGATGAACAAAGGTAAACCCCTAGCACTTCCTGAACCCCCAATCTAATGTGTAAATAATCCCTACTCAATGGGGATTTAAAGTCACTGCCACAGCCTGTTGATTTGAGGTTTTAAGCAGCTCTTTGTGTAAAATACCAGCTGGAAGTGATTTTTCTAGTGGTATTTAGTATGTTAATACTTAATGTGAAAAATAACAGTGGATTTGACAAGTTCAGAGGGTCTTTCCACAAGGTCAGGGGTGACAGGAAGAGAGAGCTGTTCTGTGCAGAAAGCTCCTCTTAAAGGCTGCTTGCTGTTGTTGTTTTTGGGAACAGGTTGTAAATGCATATTGAAAGGATAAATGGGATAGAGATAAGGCCAGATAGCCTGTGGTTTTGAAGGAACGTGTTAATGAAATGTAGCCACTGTCAAGAATACAGTAGTGGCCATGTTCTGTCAAAGGGGGAGCTTCAGGTCATGGTGGGTAAATGGCTTAACAAGCCCTCCAGAGCCTGTAAAGAGCTGCCTATCCTCTGCAGGGAAAACAAAAACTAAACTGTCATTTATTTTCTTTTTAATGTAAATGGTTATAATTTTAAAACATAATGCTTAGTTGAGCACCTGAATCCATATGACAGCTTTTTTTTTTGAATTGGCTAAATTTTCAGAGGGCATGAGTGCTTGAAGTCCACCTTCCCATCAGTGAACCTGCAACATATTCTGCACCGTGGAAGAAACAAAAAAAATCATTTAGTTCACCCCTAGAATCTTCTCTTAAAGCATTTTGTATACGTAAATGCAGAAATCTGTTTGAAAGCCTTAGTTTTAATTGTTTTATTTCTCCGTTGGAGAAAATAAATCATTAGTATGGACTTCCCCCCTCTCCATAATACAGTGTTGTAGGTGTCAGATTAGAAACTGCTTTAATAGCATATTAGACAAGAAGCCTTGCCTGAAATTATTTCCTTTGGGACTGGATCAGTTACACTGGCAGAAAAATATTCTGCTTAACTGTGCAACTCCTAGTAGTGCTGCTAGTGCTAAGGGTGTGGTTTCACAAAACAGCTACGCTGATCCGCCTGCCGCTTCAGATGCTGCACGATTGCTTTCCTTGCCCTGGCGCTGGCGCTAGCCCTTGCCCGACCCTACCGGGACGGCTGGTTCTCTGTATTAATCTGGCAGACAACTAGCCCTGCCAAAAGGAAAAAATAGCAACGGGCAAAAAAGCCAGCAACCAAAAAGCCCCAAAGTGAATAGCTTTCTACTGCATTGGCTTTCTGGTGTCAGACAAGTCCTAGTGCAAGTGCCAGGGAGAAGGAAAGAACGTGGTCAAAGTGGTGCAGGAATTGGGGCCATCCCTTTCGGCAGCAGGCAGCGACAAGGTCAGTTTACTGTACTGTGAAACAACCCCCTGATGCTGGTTGCATGCATCTGGTTGAGAGCAGGGGAGCACTTTAGCACCTAGCTCTTGGCAGTGGCCTAGTAAATGACAGGCTTGTCAAACATCGTTACTGCATGGGTAGTGAATGTGATGGGCCTATCATAGTCTAGAAAAGTGCATTTGTGTTGGCCTCATTCAGCTGAGGCTGTCACTTAACTGATTCAGTAATTCAGCCAAGGAGCCTGCTGACATTTGTAAAGGAAATGTTAGGGTTTAGTTTTTGTAGCTTCCGGAATACAGCTTTGTATTCTGTAGTCCTTCATACTAGGCCTCTTTCTGGATCTAGTCTAATCTGGTCAGTTACTTGGTAAAATAATATTACTGTATAAGGGATGCATGCTCTTAGTGTGTTTTAGCAGCTCTTCATACAAACAACAGCTGTGAAGACCAGATGGATTGTATGAACCATCAGCCATCAACTCCACAGTTCAAGAGCAGTGTCAGTAGGTGGTGTGAAATGTAAGGGGTTTAAAATATAAGTTTTGACTGATTGGAAACCTCTATAGTTAGACCAGTTCTTCATACCTCTTGCAACACCACAATCCTCTTTCAGTGAGTATGCCTCCTCTCTTTAAGAATTTTACAAATAAGCCCTTGCTCAGGAACCAGCGAAGATTTGTGCTAGAAGAGAATGTTCTTCCTGGCCATCTTTCAAGAATGTTTTAGAATGATCAGTAATTTGTTCTTTTTTGTAGCTGGGAAGTGCAGTGGTTGACTGCTACATATATCTTTTGCTCCTTGGCCTCATTTTATTAGGCAGAGACTTTAGGCTCACATGCGGTGCAGAACACATTGTACAAAACGCCCTCAATTTACACCTCAATGGGATTTAGGGCGTTCTGCTCAGAGTTGCTCCTGTTCAATGTCAAGTTTCAGGGTAGAGGCAATCTTTGAAACTGAAGCTTAAATCTCCCCTCTTGAAGATTTGTTAATGAAATGCTGACGGACAGCTAGTTCTACATTCTTCTAAATATAAGGAAATTTCACAATAGAAAACAATCCAGCTATAATGTTAATGCCATGTATGTAATTAATTGGAATATGCAGGGGACTAAGAGGCTCTGCTTTATTTTAGTCTGAAGTCCACTCCCCTCTGCAGAAATAGTGTAGCACTTTTCCCCACCACCACCACTAAAAATAAAAATGATGCATCAAGAGTATGTGCAAATTAGCTTCATTTGTTAGAACCAGTCCTTCTTCCTGTATATAGAAAATATTTGGCATACTGCTTTACTGGATATAATAATTGTGTTAAACGACTCCTTAAAAAATCTTCACCATGCAATTTTCTCTGCTTTGGTTCTGATGTACCTGCTCTATAACTTCAGTACTGCTTATTTCAGGAGTTCAGCAGTAGTGTTTTGACTCTAAAGCCCCGTGTGGCACACTTTAATTACTTTTGACATCTTCAATGCCAAATTAAACAGTTTGAAATTAGTGTTTTGTGGCCAAATAATCCTTGTTGATGCTTTCTCAGAAAGTGTTTAATTATGTGATATCAATCTTTAGGCTTTGTTTTTAGCAGGTGTATAACAGCGTTATGTGAATTTTCACTTCTGCACAGCTTCTGAGGGACTGGCGAGCCAGATTAACAGTGTTAATTACCAAAAGAAGCTGTACTTTGAGAGGAGTGTCATAAACACAGGATAAATAGCTGTGCTTATAGACACCTTTTTATAGATAACTAACCTTGCAAGTATTTTTAGGGGGTGAGAAATAGTGAGTCTTCAGAATCTCAATATTCAGATGGATGAAATATGGACTATGTTTCAGATGTAGTATTTGTGCCTTCATTTCCTGCTAAAGCCTAATGTCCACATGCAAGAGAGACGCTGTGTATGCCGAACAGATCCAAGATTCAGCAAGTCTCGCAGCCACAACCTAAACTGAAGTTAGCGCCTGGGGACATCCACGCATGTTTTCATGCAGCCAGCTCAGGTCCAGATCTCACCCAACTTAATAAGCCCCTCTGGGTCAGCAGAAGTCAGATGGGGTCTGACTGGGCTAATTAGATCTGGCTCACTGGTGATGCTACCAGGCCTGGGCTGGTTTCATCCGTGTGTCTCTGCATTATATTCTTTAGTATTCATTTATCTGTCTTTCTGGGGTATACTGCTTCTCATCCCCATTACTGCAGAAAATGGACTGTATTTGCCTATCTTCACCGGTACATACTGCTTTGAAAAGAAAGAATAATCAGGCTGCCTTGTCAAGGGGCTTTTTCTTCAGGTGAACATCTTATTTCACTGTAGCAATATCATCAGAATGACAAACCCATACATGATGACTGGAGCTATAAATTACAGGAAGGAACAAGATCAGGAAATTGAGTTCTTTAACTGTGTTCAGAAGCCAATTATCACAAGGGAAGCGTATGAGGAGTGAATTCCACACCTGTTACCACAGTCAGCAACTGTAATTAATTTACTGATAGCACCATTACAGCAGATCTGTCTCATTTGCTCTGACCTCCACAAGAAGAGAGCATAGTTTCAACTATAATTGCATCCTCAAATGGCAGGATTATATGGTGATAAGCGCAGCCTAAAAACTTGAAATAGTTACTTCTGAAAGTATGAAAAAGACGTATAAAAAGTGACTGTCATTCATGCTATATTCTGTTTCCATACTGAATTTAACTGATATAAACTGCCACATAATTTAAATGATGCAATGCTAACTTTAGTTGTAGTGAATATAAAATTCTAATTAAAAATGGTCATAGCATTAATTTAGCAAAACCCCATTACTGTGTAAAGATGGAAGATGAGTCACAGCTGGTTTAGGCATAAATGGGAATCTGTAATTATTAGGAATGCACAGACCATGCAGTTACTTCATGCTCATTAGAAGCATTTGCTAGCTTTTTATTTGTGATGATGATACAACAGGTCTTAACACTGCTGCCAGTTCTAAAGAGGAAAAAAAACGAGTGTTACTGAACTGTTACTTGGAGTACCTTGCTCAAGATTAACTGCTGGACTTGCCTTTGTACAATGAAAATTGCCAGATCAAGGCCCTCGTTTGTAATACCCTCTCCTCTTTAGAAGCATGCTATATATTGCATAATAAGATGCTGCTCATTAAACTGTCCTGAAGTTCATGGACAACTAATTCATTGAAGTTCTGATAAAATATTCATATTTACACCTTTCTTCATCTTTTCATAATACACATTTCCTTGAAGTGTCATGCCAGCAAGAGCTGAATTCATGGCTGTGTCCCTCCATACACCTCTCTGTTTATGTTCAGAAGTCAAATGTTGTGCTTGCGAGTTCCTCCAGTCTCTCTTACCAAATTAAATGCACGCAGCCCTGGAGATAGGGCTAAAAATACACTTTAATTCTAAGTCTCTTAAATTCCATAAACTTGTCAATTAAAATACCAGGCGAACAAATCAGATTTGTTTTTCAGCAGTAAAAATGTATGCTTATATGAAACCTGCACTTACAAATTATAACTTACTGTTTATGTGAACTGATGCAATAGGGTGAATATAGGTTTCCCAAATAAGATGAAAGGGTCTGTTTGACACACAGATTTCTTTTAAGCCATGAACAGTGCATCATGGGTATGCAAATCACATAAGTTTAACCCACAGTATTGTTCAAAGCATGCATCTGATTCCAATTTTTCTTCTCGCTTCCCACAGCGATTACCTAGACAAATTGAAGAGCGGAACGAAAAATTAAAGAAAGAAATGTTAGGTGAGTAGCTTTTACATATAAATTGCTTCCATAATAATCTTAATAGTCAACTAGGAAAATAAAAATGCATGACTACACAGATCTCTCATATAAAACTTAAAGAAGGTAAGTCTTAAAGGAAATGCTTGTACTGTATTAAACAAAATTTTATAGTTCTGTGTTGCTTAATTTTACCGATAGTAAATTGTAGTTCGTTAATGCTCTCTTACTGAGAGGCATTAACTATTAGTTAAATTTAAAGAAAAGTACTCAAACTTTCTAAAAATGATTTAATTTTGATGCATGAAAAAGAGGGGAAAGAACAGTTTGAAACAGAACTACTATGTCTTCATTCTTTCCTGTCCTGCAAGTAAACCTTTAAAAGAAACATTCCCCTTTTTAAAAAAAAAAAAAGTCAAAGACAGGGTTTTCATCAAACTTTTGCCTGAAAGATGTCAGCCATATTTGATCTTACACAGCTGTATTTGACTTTGTATCTGAAGAAATAAATTTGGTTCTTTATGTAGCATTTTCCACCAATAGACTTCCAAGTCTTCATATTTATTTTGTTTTCTGTAGTGTCTCAATTTTGTGTGGAGGCTGAAGCAGACCTACCTAGTGTTGCAAACAGGCCTTAGGCATTGCTGGGAATAGAATCAGATCTCCCGACTACATTGTTCATTTTCTGGTTCATTTTGACTTTTACAATTCTGTACCAAAGGATACTGTGACTGAAATGGTTTATAGGAAACGGAATTTAATTAATATAACCCATTTGAATGCATGCCCCCCACATCATTGTGTTGTATGGTATTGCTTGGATAGTATCTGAAGTGGAGTGATGTATTTCAAAAGGTTAACTATTTAGAGCAGATTGCCCAAGCAAGATTGGTTTTCACATGTAATATTAGTAAGAATAAAGCACTTCCTTGCACGAGTCCCAGGTTCATGGATAAACTAAGTATTTGTAATAGTTTGGGGGAGAACCTACCCCCTCCAAAAAAAAAAAAAAAGTACAAGTAACTTTTACCAACATTGCCTATTGCCTCCTAGTTAGAAGGATTTGTGCTTTCTTTTAGGTTCAGATAGAGCATAAGCCATCCAGACATAATGGTGCTTTTTAAAATCAGTTTTTATTTCTTCATATCTTTTCATTTGTATTGCTTAGAAAATCCACACAACAGAGCAAGGACAAATGACTGTATTACCTTAAAAAAAGAAACTGACTGTACCTGTCCTATTTCAGAAATAACTTGCGGCAGTTATCAGTTTGCTAATTCTAGGTGTGACAAGTAGTGGCTGAAATACTATTTTAAGATGAGTAGGTTTGAAGGTTTGGGATGGGAAAGGGGAAGAAGGTGTTTTTGGAGACTCAGGTTAAATAAACGCAGTGTCTTTCGGACTGCAACACTAATTCTTAAACTACTTCTGCTGACGTCAATGTTTTTCTTTAATTGAATGTTTTTCTTGTAGTGCAGTGAGTCTGATTTGCTGTTTTCTACCTAATGTGCCCTGGTAAATTTAAGTAAAGTTGCAGTAAGGCTTTCTAGAGCTGCTGTCGGGAGCTACTTAGAACAAGCCAGTGGTAAATAAGATTGCATGATGGGAGTATAAATAAATGGCAGGTGCAGAAAACTGTTGGAAGGCCCATGCCCATTTGTAGGAGACAAGATTGAGTTCAACACTGAGTAATATAACAGCAGTTCTTGAAATTCTTTCAATTCTCCCTTTGTACTATTGTTATCAATGTCTAAACGACCTCACTAATCACAAGGGACTATACTGAAACAATAAACCTAGCGTTATAAACTATAATTACAACCCAATTCTAGATTGCTATTTTTTGCCTAGATTTTCAATTAGATCTGATCTTTTTAAAAGCTATTAAAGCAGAGGCAGTTAGGATTTCCGGTTTGGTCTGGTCTCCTGGAGAACCAGCTCAGGCTTCCTCTCTGCTGGGATTCTAGAGAGGGGAATCCCTTCTCCAAAATCCCTTCTCAATGATGGTAAGTATGTGCAAAGAGACACACTGATGTAAACAGCCAGGACAACCAGAGTAAGAGTGAGGGTAATACAGCATCTCACCCTATGTGTATCCTTGACTCTTGTGTGTGACAGGATTCACAAACTGTCACATCTGTTGTCAACGTTATATGATGTCATTTGGCTGGGTTATGTTTTATTCTTAGCTGTGCTTTCAATCACTAGTATAACACACAAAATTGAGGAATTTTTCAGTAATACATTCTCTTAACAGAACACTTGAAATTAAATTTGGAATATGGTGGTAACCAGACTTATTTTTTAAGTGTTATTAAATTCTCTGTATCCTGCCTGCAAGAGAGGAAATAGTGACATCATGGGTCTAATGATGCAGGCCTGGGAGGGAAATACTTCCCAAGCTTTTCAAAATGCTGCTGTTCTACAGGAGGTCAGAGACAGACTGTTAAAATTGCAGGCTAGCTGGGAGTCCTGGAAGGAGTGAAAGACGACAGTTTCTTGCTGTACGGTGTTATTCGTTCTAAGCTGCTTCAACTTTTCTTTTTCAAGGACTCTGTCAATGGCATTTACCCACTGAGTGCTGTGTCAGAATAGACAATTGCTTGCTGTAATCTGTTAGGAGATCATCTGACTATTGGTAAACAGTGCCAGGTATGCAAGCGTTCCTCTGCTTTCTCCCAGGGAAGCCAGCTCCGGTGCCTGGGCTGTACCCCAGGTTTCCTGGTTCCCGGAGAGCGAGTTGGACACATCCAATAGTTCCAGGCAGAGCCAGGCCTGCTCCAGGAGCACTAGCACTAAGCACATGAAATTAATAACATCTTTCAGAAAGAGTGTCACACTTCATGCTTTGGCTTCTTTGAAGTTTGGGATTGCATTGAATTCCTATTTTAGTCAATAAATCAGCCAGTAACATTGTTTTTCTAGGCTTTTATCCTTTCAACTAAAAATAAGCACTAGTATACCCGGTTAAATAACCTGTCATGAAATTAGAACTGTGTACAAAAAAAACTTTAACAAAAAAGTGCCTCTTCTTCCTTCTCCAAATGTTTCCTGTTTTCCTGTGCTACAGCTTGTTATCACATAGTTTGTAACAAACTGAAACCACAACTTCTTAAGTGATTGTGTGTAAACCAGAGTATATATTCTTGGCTGGATTTTTCTTCCAGACTAACTATGAATTCTTGCATGCAAGTGGTAGTGCATGTGATTAATGAAGTTGATGCCTTTTTTTTTTTTTAAAGTATGTTTTATTGCCAAACTAAGCTCACTTCTGCAGTGTATTCTGCAAAGGTTTAACTTTTCCAAAGCTGGTGTTGGCATTTAAGTTATTTTCATTTTTTCCATTCAGTCTTTGCAGGTGAGTGCTGCCACTGGTCAGTGAAGTGTGCTCAGTAGCACCTAACCTCAGTTTATTGGAGTTTCACAACGCAGTGAAACCTTAATTTAAAAAATGTGCTATAAAAGTAGTTTTTAAATTCATGTAGCTCTTTCCCTTTATGCTCTCACAACGTGAGCATCCTCTGCCTCAGTAATTGCCCAGATGTGAACCCACACTGACCGTTTTGGATGTTTTTTGTCTTCTTACTTTAAAGCTGAAGATTTCCAGCTATTGTGCAACAAGCTAGTCTTGTTTAGAAAAACTATCACTTTTATAATAACTAGGACCAGCTCCTTCGGGAAGAGCTTGTGAGAAGAGGGAAAATTTGGAATTTAGTTTTAGAAAGGTTTAGTTGCCTGTCATTTGACAGCAGTAGTGTTTTCTGCATGGCTGCATACAAGCTAAGTATATTAGTTATTTAAAAAAAAAAAAGGTATGGAACATATGCCATCTATGTAACTCAGCTTATACACATGGAATTCATCAAATCCAGTTGAAAACTATTAGGACTTTCAACTTAAGTTATAAATGAGTGCATTCCAGAAAATAGTAACATGTATGTGATTAATGGGAATAACAGGAAGGTCTATCAGAACTCATCACCTAGGCCTTTCTATCAATATGAGCTTTTTCCAGCTACTTGAGATCAGCAAACATATTTACTAGGCTTAGTGCCTACAGAATAAGGGGTTTCTTTCTTTTATTTATATATATTATATATCCTGAAGGCCATGCTGTATTTGAAATTAAGAGGCAATTCTTGATACTGTATGTAGGGAAAATTGAGGTCACTTGAAATAGTGTAAACAAGAACTGCTACGGTTGCTTTTAGTTCAGACCTTACCTAAAATTTAGGGAAGGGTAGATGATTTGTCCTGGCTCTTTCAGTTACTTCAGAAATGTTGCTGGAAATAGTTAGTTGTCCAGAGATGAAACCTCATAAAGCTTTGTATTCAGCATACACAGTACCTAGCTATTCAACTTCTAAGCAACACATTAACGCTAGCAACTATACTAGAAAAATTACAAAAAAGGAATCCATTTTGGCTATTTCATTACAAGGAAATAGTGAGAAATCTTGTTTATCTCCCTTTTGCCACAGGAAGTTTAGGTGAACAATGAAACGCACAGACTTCTGAGCCCTATATTAATTTTACCAGTTAGCTTTCCTGTTAACCTCTGAATATTGTTTTGATGAGTAAACTTGTTATGTTGGAGTGCCAGGTGAAAAGTAGACATGTGCTTTGAAATACCGAGAACATCAAGGTCTATCAAAATACTGCCTCAAAGAGGAGACTGACACTGCTGCAGGACAAACGCGTGTCTGACTGCTGAGGACGCTGGAGCTGAGTCACAGCTCCACAAGCTTGCTCCCCCCACTGCCCTTCAAGTGCAATCTCTCTTACAAGAGAGCTTTGCTTTTTTGAGGGGGGGGGAGGAGGAGGAGGAGTGGACTACACTACAAATCTTAATTTAGGGATGAAAGGAGAGTAGGGGAAGAGGAAATAGTGCTTCCCTACAATGATGGGTTTATGTGCTCTAAGCAGCAGGAGCAGTGCTTTGGGCTCTTGTTCTTCTAAAAGGCAAGGCTTTCTTCAGCTTCATTAACAATTTAATAAATGTGGCTGCACCAAAAGACATTGCTGTACATGGATTTAAATGACTGAATAGGAAGGTGACCTATGACTGTATGTTTAATTATTCAGTCAAAGCTTGGGTGAGATGAAGAATTTAGTGTTAAATATAACATATAGCCTTTAGCCTCCCCCGAAGAACTAGCCTAGCTACAAGGAAGAATAGCAAGATAATAGTTCAGTGTTTATTGGCTATAGTATGACCGGAAAGGAGCCATCATACTAACTTTGATTAGAAAAGACCTTTCACTGTTTCCTGAAACAGGCAAACTCGTCTGCCTGCTCCTGAGCCAGCTGCAATGCTCAGATTACTTGTAAACCGTTTACAACTGGCTCTAGGAATGCCAGACTACGCCAGGATTCTTCCACTAGTAGACAAAGACGCATCTCACCCCAACACTTGAAGCTAAGCAATGACCAATCGTTTGTCCAAAAGTACATAGCAACTATTCATCGCAGTGACAGAAACACTCTGAAGAACTTTACAGTTCTATAACCAAAATGTTTTTAGGATGCAGTGTAAAAATTATCACCTTAGCTTAATATTTCATTTCTCTTAAATATGATATAGCTTAAATAAGACAGGTACAACAAGGCTGAGCTGCTCCCTGGAATGACCTTGGCCATGTCACCTGACCACCTCATCTGTTAATCCAAACAAGAAAAAAAAACAAATAAAAATACTGTTCCACCAACTGATTGTTTTTGTAGACTAAGGTGGTTTTTTGTTTGTTTGCTTGTCCTGCATAAAACTGCAAAACTTCCATTTTGATCCCTAAAGACTAGTCTTGCTTTAAAATAATTACATCAATCTCTGAAAGATAGCCAGTTGTGAACCAGCACTTTGACACAAGCTCTTAATTACTTTGGCATATTTAGGAGTAGGGTAGTAATGATGATTGGTTTCTTTATGCAGTTTTGAATTTTTCTTTAGATGAAAATGATTGCATTTTTCTCTCAGCTGTCTTTGTGAATTTTCTGTGAATCTGTATTCAAAAAAGCTGCCCTTGCCCTAATTAAATCTTGCAAAGGTGATTGAAATGATGGTATATTTTGGTTTATTGTGGTGATGTTCAAGTCAAGTTAAACTGTTGCCAAATAGTATGCCCCTTATCTCTTAAATCAATTGGATATGTTAAGACTTGGATACGATTTCTTTTCTGAGCATGGTCACAGGCCTGCACTGTCATGCAAGGCAAATCACTTGATTCCTTAGTACCATTAGTATAGCAAAAAAATTGCTTGTCCCTTTTTGTAAAGGACTTGTGTAGGACTTTACTCCTTATGTTTCTGTACTTCTACATCATTATTGTGAAGTTATTGCTTCAGTATGGCTTAGCAACAAAGCCTTAATCAAATTCTGAGTGTTCTGTGTGTTGTAGTGAGGAAATCTAGTAAACGGCAATAGCGATGATGCTGGGCAAAAACAGGGAGTTTCAAGGGAGAACGTCTTGGATGTTTTTAAAAAAAAAAAAAAAAAAAAACCTTACCAAAAGAGAAGAAACTACATATAGTAGGAGTTCATATTAGTTTGCAGTTAGAATCTAATATGTCAAATGTGGCTGCTCTTTGAATGTATTCAGGGAGTTTAGAAATAAAGGAACAGATGACTAAAATAACCTAGAACAATGTTTTTCATAACTGAGATGGTCTACAGAAAACATATATAGAAGTAGGAATAGGTGTGGCATTTGCACATTTCTTAGTTATGTGACTAACTGGTCTTCTGCTGTGGCAGCTATTGTCGCTCTTCCTCCTCTGTGTGCACACAGCTCCCTACAAAACAAAATCTGTTGTCTTGAAGATTTAGTAATAGCAGAAGACTTTCTGGAAGATGGTATGTAGCCTGTGGATGCAAACCTAGGGTTGGCTTCAACTTGTACAAATTTATCTTCTTTGTTCGGTGGGTAATTAGTCTACAATTCTGCAAAGTCAGAAAGAAAATAACGTTTTTCTTTGAAAACCAACCATCTTCCTTCATCTTTGGCCTGTCATGTCAGCAGCTCAGCTAGCCAGTGTTTAGCCAACACTGAAGCTTCTTGTTCAATTTCTTGTTTAGCGCAACCTCTGCTTCTTGTTTAATCTCATGCATTTTATCTATTCTGTTTATCTACTCTATCATCTTTGTATAGATAAGTGTGGAGAATGGTTGCTTAGAGCTCTTAACAGTGATACATTAACTAGAGAGCTGTAGTTTTGAAGGTGAATTCATGACATCATGTCTTTAAACATGTGCCAAGTTTTTTGCAAGCAAAATGGCTATGAAGTTACTGTATGCTTCAAATGTAACTGCAGGTGCAAATGTATTTGCATGGAAGAATTGGTTTTATTTTTCTTTATATCATATACATATGTATAAAGTAGTTCTTAATAATTACAAACAAGCAGAGTTTGAAGCTTGTCTATCTCTGTTTCTTTTGGAAGTCTAGGAAACTGGGCAGTTATAATATACCTGAATGTTTACAGAGCTGTAGCTACACTGAAAACAGCAGGACCAGAAAACTTTGTGTTTGAAAATTGAGTGGTGGCAGTTATCAGAGGTTAAATTCAGGCTTAAGCACAGGGGAGAGCAATGCCTTGTTATGAGTTGTTAAACTCGTGACAAAAGCCTATGATTGAGGAAATCACTTCTAGGTGGCCACAACCCCTGGGTCTGCTGTCTCTTGAGTCTTCATCAGGGCTGCCTGATAGACCATTCAGAATTGGTGAAGTGATCCAACTCCAAAGTTAACAAATAACAAAGCGACTATATGACAACTGGAATTTTTTTTTCAAATTCACTTGAGAGCCTGAATGTTTAACAAACTGGAGACACATCTACAGCACTTACCTTAACCTTGTGCAGTTGGACTGTGTAGTCAGGCGTAATGCAATGGGTGTTTTCCCTTTTGTTTATTACTTACACATTATTTTTCTTTCATTGTAGGCAAACTGAAGGATCTTGGGAATTTGGTTCTCCGCCCATTTGGCCTATCAACAGAAAATTTCCAGATAAAACAGGATTCATCGACTGGTTCATACTCCATTAATTTTGTTCAAAATCCCAACAACAACAGATAACATGAATTCGGTCTAGTTCTGCTGGCTTTCAGGCTTTATGACCAGGTGCTTGCATGTACCAATGAAAGGATTCTGCAAACATTTATCACTCTATCCAAGCAAAGATAGACTGGAGCATATACATTTCCCTGCTTGTGAAATTATTTACATCGTGGATGTAAGGCAAGTCATTTGACTTCTCTTAGTGATAACTTGGTGTCCAGTGTGGGGTGTTTTTTTATTTATTAATTTTTTCCCCCCTGTTGTGGTGTTTGGCTTGCCTGACAGCCAGGTTTCTTCCTTGGCTTATTCAATGCTGGCAACAAAATTCTAGCAAGCGATTCAGTTAAATCAAAATGCCCACATACCGTAGCCAAATACAAAGCATAATGGTGTCTTAGGGAATTAATGAGTCTAGCAGAAGCACTTCTTCACACTCAGCAGGTGAATATTACTGACAGTATGCATGCAAGCAAGCTGACCTCTTCTGTGGAATAATCTTTCTTTGTAATAAAGGCTTGATATTTCTGTTGGTTTGGTTTGTGAAGTTCTTGCCTCATACAAATCCTTCCTCTAGTGCCACTGTTAAAAATGCTTATAACCACCCACAAAAAACAAATCTGCAAGATGCTATTTTGAGTCAGTTGGGTGGGTTTTTTTCTTATTTATAGCAATATCAGTAAATCAACCTTGGGGCTGCCCTTATACCAGAGTTTTTCTATTTTTTATCAATTTTTCTGAAGATGACAGACAAGCTGTGTACCAAGTACATATACTTTGTAATGGTATCATAAAATTGTAATTTGCCTGTCTGAGACTCATTTATATTGCAGATATTCATTATGGCAAACAAGTGACATTAAAGTTGATTGCAAAAAGGCTTCATAGTGTACTAGACCTTGAGAATTTTGAAATATCTATATATGTGTTGTTTAAGTAGTTCATTGAGATTTTGGAGAAAGTATCTTTTGTAACTACTGCCTACAATTTTTTTTTAAACCAATGCTGAAATGTTTATATTGGAGGCAGATTTTTCTGCACAGTCTCCGTGCAGATTTCAAAACATGATTTAATTAAATAATTAGTGGTAGCTGCCTGTTGGCTATTAGTTGTCATCTTTAATTTATTTCCAGAACACTTCTTTTGTGTACTTAAGGGCTGAAATTTTAGCAGTTGCATGCCTTGAGCCCCAGTCTTTACACTGATGTGCCTGAAAGGGACATCTCTCAGGCTGAGGTGTGTTTGGGGAGAATGGTTCTTCGTGCTGTTATTTTTCATTTTATCTGGGCAGACACTGAGGGAGTGGTGGTGGTTGTTTAACTCTTGTCCTGCTGCATTTTTAGTTTTTACTCTCTGGTTACCTGATAGTTTGTAAGCTAAAATCAAGTCTGCGGTGAATATGTGCTAGTTTAAAGGAATTCAGATGCTATTGTTGAAAGGGGAGAGAGAGAGAGAGGGGGGGGGGGGGCCTGTATTTGCAGCAAGGCCTGTGCAGACTTTAACAACATCTGCGTAATTAAAGTGTCATTTAACTAAATAACAGAAAACAGCCTCTATGATTTCCATGTGCTGTGACTGTAGCTATGTCTTGCTTTACTGGACTGAGGTGTTTTACCATGCGAGGCTGAATTTTCTTTACTAGTAAAGACTTGGCAAACTGGTGGGTATATGGAGAAGAGGTTTTTTTAAGAAACATTTTGCTCCTCAGCGCAGCCGGAGCGCAGCAGTTGCTGGAGAGCTGTTTCCCAGGCAGTGGCTGGGTGTGTCGGACTCCCAGTGCCAAGGTGAAGGGGGGGCTGAGCTACCTGGGTAACGTGGGTGTGAGGGAAGGTGCTGGGAGAGGAGCCTGCTCACACCCAAGAGGCCACTCAGCTCCATGTAGGCTAATTAGCAGGCTCTAAGCTGGCAGCTATGCAACCACTCTGCTTTTCAGATGCTAGGAAGGCTTATTAGGTCAGACAGTGTTGGGACTAGCGTAAATGTTAATAATCTCTCCTGGAACCCGGAGCACTAGGGAGCAGAGATGTCCAAGCTGCTCCAAAGGAGCCCTGGGCAGAGGCGATGCTGAGCTGGAGCTCATAAGCTTGGCTAGAGCCCAAAGTGAGAAGCTGCTCAGGTATGTCTGAATCATACTTCCCTAGAGCTCCTAGTTCAGCATGTGATGGGTAGAGACACTGCAGTTCTTGCTGTTGCAGGCTCCATGCTGCCTGGAAGTGAGCAAGTCTGCACCTGGAGCAGGATGAGCCACTGACTCCTCATTAGCTAACTCTCCATCAGGCCTGAAGGGCAGGGAAAGCAGTTCAAGTAGGCTTGTATCTTGTTTACCAACACTCACAGTAGTCCTTCTGCATCATTGAATGTGAGGCTGCTTAGGTCTGAGCCCTGGCAAATTCATTGCAATACTCAACTGCAATATATACCCTTAGGACATATGTAAATGGAACCACTTTGAAGCTACTGTAGATACTTTAAATTTTCTATATACCTTGGTTATTACCAATTAATTTTTATCTTTACTCACTGTGTGTGTGTGTGTGTGTTTACCAAAGTATGGTGCCGTGCAAAATTACAGCCAGTGACTTAACAACCTTGCTGCTTGTCTCACAAATGAGTTCCGGAGCAAGTTTTCCTCCCATTCCATTCCTGCTTTGTACCTTTAAGGGCCTGCAGATGCGCCTTCTGGGGTGGAGGCTGGTTAACTTATTCTAGAAAATAAAGGCACAACAGAACTTTTGAAATTACTACCTAATAGGCAAACACAACATCAAGAAAGCGTGCAACTTCCCTTCATTTTAAAACCATAGGTACACATCAGGCATCCAGCAGGCAAGAACAAATGAAGCTGAAGGACTGCAGCTGATTTGCTTTTCACACTTGTATTTGTAATTTAATTGCCTTGCGTGAAAGAGGCAGGTTAGTGTCACTGAAAATTGGGCACAACATTACTGAGGACTCAAATCTATAGGTCATATCTACTCAAAGGGCCACTCTCGGGCTAGAACAGGAAGTGCTAAAAGGTGTTAGCTGCCATTATAGCAAGTTCTGTTCTATTTTAAAAACTCTAGTTAATTGCCTGAAAGAAGTCCTTTTGTGTTGTCCAAATCCTGAACAATTGCGTTCATTTTGCCTTTTTTTTTTTTTAAAAAGAGGTTTTTTTTTAATCAGTCCAAACTAGTTGTCACAGCTGTCTACAGAAAGGTAATCGGTACTTCCTCCTGTTGTAATTGACCACAAATTCACCACGTTGCTAGGGTACTTTGAATCATGTTTGCTCAGTTTACAAACTCTAATAGGAAAAAACGTTTTATGAAAGTTAATTTCTTAAATGTGAGTGCTCTAAACTGACCACTTCCCTTGTTAATTTGTTCCAATAGTTACTCACCCTTATTGTTTTTAACAAACATGTGCCTTTTTTCCACTTTGAGTTGTCTGTTTTCAGCTCCCAGCCTTTGTTCCTTCTTATTCCTTTTCTGTAAAATTAAAAAATTTTTAGTATCTAGCATTTTATTTCCATGGATGTACTTACATAGTAATACCCTGTTGATCTTTTCTGTAAGCTGAACAGACAGAGCTTCTTTAAGTGTCTCCCTTTGGAGAGTTTTCTCCAGGATTGCTGTACTGTTTGTGGCTTTGACCTTCCATTTTATGACATTTAGAAAAGGACATCAGAACCGGTGCTGTGAGGTTTGCCTCCCTTCTGCTGCACAGAAGTCAGGATATGCTCACCGACTCCTTTGTTTATGGAGACATAAAGACTGCGTTAACCCTTTTGGCAACAGATGTGCCATGTTTTAGACCTCCCCTAAGCCTTTTCTAGGTTACCTGTTTTCAGAGGTGAGATACCCCCCCCCCCTTTTCTATAGCTACAGACCACATTTTTTGCTTGTGTTAATGCAGGTAAATGCAAAATCAAGTTATATTTTGATTGGCCTAGCTTACTGAGCAAGATATGTTGTTCAGTGTGATGTCCCTCCACGCTGTTCACCAGGCCTATAGCAGTGATTTGAGCAGGATCTCACTGCAAACATCCCTACCTGAGGGACAGAAACAGACTGTTTGAGATCTATCAGGGAGACCATCCTAATGCATACGTTCATCTTCTATATTACAGATGTTTATCTGTAAATATCACTCATATTATAGAGTGCAATACCAGGCAATATATCTTTAGATTTTGCCTCACTAAGCCTGGCTGAACAACAGGGTCTGTTTTGGATGATCTTAATTGTGTGTTTGCCTTCAATTCTTTTTGATAGATTTCTAATCCTGCTTTCTGCTTCCTTTCCCTGATGTCAGGCTAACCAGCCTGTAGTTACCTGGGTCTTCCTCTTTGCCCTCTTTTGCTCCACTGGCCTTATTTCTGTATTCCAACATGTATTAAAGCGGGTGAAACAATTGGCTGTTTTAGGCGAAATATCTGGACCTATCTTAGTCCATTTAGATGACTGCTATTTTGCCCAGGTACCAACAGAATGGCAAATACATCACACCATTTATTTTAAATGGAGAAATATTTATTTAAATATTACTTTTTTCTTTCCAGCACCAGTACTTTTACGATCTGCAACAGTAATGGGCTCACTGCATTTTGTGCATTTCTCTTGTTCCTCATGGATTAAAATTCCTCCTCTCTTGTCCTTACCTTTGTTAGCCATGTCTTTTCCCCCCTTAAGCATTCCTCATCAATATTGTGTTCTCTGGTATCAAGTTTATAGCAACTACCACTTTTGTCGTCTTTTCCCCCCATATACACATTGCTTTTGTTTTTTAATTGCTACCTTCATAGCACTGTTGTACCTTCTTCATTTTTTAAGTGAAACCTTCCCTCTTTTTGTAATTTTTTTTTTAAATTGTGTGTTTCTTTTGCATCTAGCTACTTAGAAATCTACATTTTTCTTTGTCAATTTCTTAGAAATAAGGGATTGTTTTAGAAGTAAAGAAGTCTAGTTTACCCAATTTTTCCTTCCAGTTTTAGGGGAGGTTTTAGAAAACTCAGTGCCCAATGTCTCTCTAGCAGTTTATCTTTTCATTACAAATGCACTTAGAAAGTAGCTCATCTGTTTCCTGGTATGCCAGGCAGTACTCTTTCCTTAGCTTTATCAGCGTGTTCATTGGTATACATTTAGTAGCCTTTTTATTCTAAGCTATCTACCTCCAGAATTGCTGTTCTCTCTTTCTCTTACCTATTCCACCCTTCCTGAATAGATAATACCCAGTAATTGTCAGTCCAGTCATTTAAGTCATCTACATCACCATATTCCAAAGCTTACCTTTTTTTCTCATTAGTGAGACTGCAAACCTCCTTATTGTACAGGAACATTTAGAGCATGAAAAGAAACCACAAACCGCTTTGTATTCTCTGATAATTTAGTGCAAGTTATTTGCAACATGCTACATTTCAGATTATACCGCTTTTGTTATCTCATCACTGTTCACGTGTGATGGGAGTGGGATACCCACGAGAGGAGTCTTCACCCTGTGTTTCTCCACCACCATCCCCCCAGTCAGACCTGGACACGCAGAGCAAGCTCACAGAGTGGGGGTTTGGGTTAGAACGTTACCTAAAACACTGAGAAGCCAGAGGCACCACCACCGGCACGATCGCTCCCCCAGCAGCGCTTGTGGCAGGCCTGGAGGAGGTTCACGCTGCTGACCAGAGCAAAGCCAGTCAAGACAGCTTTCCAGAGGATGCAGCTTTGCAGGCCATAAATGCAAAGCATACAGTGAAATAGGGTTATTTCCGGAGTCAGTCTTCATTTATTCAACAGATCAGAAGAATCACTAAGGTATTAGAAATTTCTTTACGGGATCCTTGTAGCCCCCCTCCTCGTTCGTAATTCAGCCCGTATTCCTTGCTGCGTTTCTCCCCGGCAGCAGATGTGTGCCAGGGCTCTATAACTCACCCAGCTTCCTGGTTGTAGCCTGCATTTTTGCTCTCACAGCACAGCACACAGCCCTGAGCTTTCTCGTGTTACGTGCTGTGGTGATGAATACGCTCTGCACTGGCAGACCCGCAGGGCTGCTGAAATTAACGTTTCAGAAAGCTCTAAGGTGTATACACAGGACCTTGAAAAGGCAAACACTGTCACTTTATTTATCCCCAGAAGAAGCCCTGTCTTACAGGCTCCTCAACAAGGTGCAGCTGTCCAAACAGCTACATGTAAGGTGTCCTCATACCTTGGCCAATTCCTTTTTGTTTTCAGTTGAGCTCCTATGTTGCAGCGTGCTGCCATAGGCCTCAGGAGGTCTCACCTCCTGCAGTATCCTGCCATACGCCCTGACAGCGAGCTTGATGGCCCAGTCTGTAGAGAGACCATGCTGCCAGCACGTCAGCTACCCTGGCCCTTTTCATGCTTTCTGCCTTGATCAACACGCAAGACACCATCCCTTCTTCCTGCCACCCACCTGCACCTGTTCTTGTGTCCCTTGAGACCTGCTATTCAAACCACCAGCTCAATAGGAGTTACTTAGCCCTAAGGGAGCACCAACCCCACTATTCAAGTAGCAGGACCTTACCTGCACCCATCCCATGAAACGGTTTTCTCATCCTCCCTCACTCAGCAGGATGACAAGAGGATTGAGCATCTTGGACAGCAGAGACATGTTCCTGCCTTGCCTCCCACTTCTCCTCCTCCCCCTTTTCCCAGTTCCTCTAGGACTGGTTCCTCAGCCAGCAAATTAACACAGCTTTATTGAGCAAGGAGCTATCGATTTAGACCAGCTGCAGCTGTGACCATTAGTGGTTGCTGCTGTAAGCAGCAGACTCGCAGGCAGCTCAGCTGCACTAGACCCAGCTGCTTCCCTACTAACTTTGATTACCTAAGTGCTGATGGCCCAGACAGGTACTGTAAATTGGTCCACAGAACACAGGAGAAGAGTTGCAAAGAAAAGGAGGATATCCCATGCAGCTGCAAATTAGGATTAACCAAGAAAAGCCAAGGCCATCAATTTCCTCCTAGTAAAGAACAAAACCAGGTCTATGAGATCAGCTCAGCCTGCAAAGCATCTAAAACCTAGGCAGCGTGGATCTCATGAACTTTGCCAAATTCATGGGAACACAGTGTTTCTGGGAAAGACAGCTTGGGCAAAAGCATTTTTTTCAGCTAATTTTGGATTCTGACTGCAAGAGTTGCTGAGCACCTGCTGTTCCCTCAACTTCACCAAGGATTTGGAGGATTTAGCATCTCTGAAAACAAGCAAACAACACTTCCCCCCCAAAACTCTCCTTTCATATTGTGATCCTTGTCTTCTGCAATGCCAGTCCTAAGCAACACAGCAGGAGGCAAGCCTCTACCATCAGGAGCAGCAGCCTTGGTACTCACATATTTTGCTCTTGACTTACCCCGCAGTGCTGCCGATCCCCTGTCTATTAAGCAGGAATCTGAAATAATCTCTCAGCTCATTTCACGGGAATATTTAGGATTTGATAAAGCACCAGGCGTTGAAGCTGAATCCTTCCTTCCCCGATCAGTACGTTTCAACACAAAACTTCCTTGAGATCTACCTTCTGCTGACTAGCACAGACAAGACAAACAGAAGAAGCTGCTAGTCACCAGGTCCTATGTTCTCATTAGCTGTGTTATTCCTAAAGGATTATCACAATAGCCAAGCTCTATTGCAGGCTGCTGCAGCCAAGAACCAATTATATTAGAGTACTACCTCTTTTTAATAATAGGTGAGATGTGTATGGGCACATTTAATGTGCAGCATTAATACATTGGTCGTTCACATGCTTTCCCTGTTTGGAAGAACCCCAGCATTTTCTTCTTCAGCAGCTTAAAGCTGTGCAGCCTCCTGCTCGAAAGGATGTAATTGCTAGGGAGTATCTTTCAGCAGCAGAGGCTCTGGTTAGCCTGTTTGTCAAAGAAACAGTCTCCCGAGGCACAGTAAATTGTCAGGCTCTGGGCTGCTGTGGCATTACGCCAGAGTCATTACAGCCTACCCTGACAGGGCAAAGTCATTTATAGATTAAACATCTTAGAACAGCTGAAAACTATTAAGCACTTTTTTCTGATTCTGCATGTTCCGTGGTAATCTTTCCAATTGGAAACTTCACCATTTGCAGCTATGACTCAACATTGTAGTCAGCAACGAGTATCCATGCTTGCCTGTTTCTCATTAGCAGGTGGTCCTCAAGAAGGAGCTCTACAAAGCCAGTATTCCTTAAATGAACAGCATAGAAATAGCCTTTCTTAGCTCTCCTGAGACTGATGATAATGTGATGTGTTCTTAGCCTAAAAAAACAGGATTCTGGTATTACTGCCTGCACCACATCTTTCAGCTGCATTTTAGTGACTGGATCAGCACTGGTATTTGGTTGCCTGTCCGTGGCTCTCGCACTACTGCTGACCAAGAACATGACCCTTCAGCAGCAGCTAACTACGATGTAAGAGTCTTCTAAGCCCTGAGACATTAGCCATGTCTATTAATCTGGTATAAATATTTATACATTGTTCGGTGGGTTTTTTCTTTTCCATTTCTAATTTTGGAATGAAAAATACAGCCTGTCCTTCAGGTACAGCCCTGAGCACAGAAAGGCTGGAGGTGTTACCAAACAGCACCCCTGCTGCAGATTGATGCATCAATTAAGTGAGATGTTAGGAAGAGGAAAAAAGAAACAATATTATCTAGTCTAGTCAATAGCTTTGTGTCCAGCTGCTGGAGTAGATTCCTAAATGTATTGCTGGAGTGGTGCTGGCAAGTGCCAAGATGGGCCCTGGAGAGGCTGCAGGGCTGCTAGGCTCAGCTCAGCTAATTGCGTTTGAACACAGCTTTTGACAATTGCATCTCTCTTTATCTCTGTGAAGATTGACCCATTTCCGTTAGCTCATGTGGGTGTGGCATTTCATGCTGGGCCACTTTTCTATGCAAAAAAGGAGGAATTGGAAGATTTGGAAACTTTGGGGGGAAAAAGGAGGTGGGAAGCATGACCCCGTGGCACTGAATACCACTGCAGACCTGTCCCCTAGCCCTTTAAGCAGCAGTTCCCTCTGGGACCCAATGTGCTTGTGCGTTCCCAGTCCATGCAAAAATACAACTGAGGCTGTGATACATGGAGCCTGCATCAAGTTTACTAAGCCAAATGCAACTAATGGCTCTTGATATAGTTTCATCATATTAATACAAATGTACGATTCAGCCAGCCCCTGTTCTCAGAGCTCATTTGCAACGTTATCTTTTTAAAGGTAAACAGAGTAAACTCAGTGACTCACGAAAGGATTATCCATATCTGAACAGTATTAGTATTTCTGGGATCTTATATTTAGCATGGTCCTTTTACACTCTGGAAACAACAGTCCCAGTCCCTTTCTCTGATGGCTCAGAGTACTTACATGTTTGAATGAAGCAGCAAGTAGACACAGCCTCAGTTTAATATTTAATGAGCAAGATGATCACGTTTGGAAATTCAAGTCCCTAAGCTGTTAGACTGAGAGCTCTTAGCTGAAATTATGGATTTCAAAGTTAAGGCTATCCCTGCGTGGCTTTGAAAAACTATCCCAAGTTCAGAATGGCCCCCAAACCATGGGTGGGCACTGGTGTACCGTCTGCCCACCTCAGCCCCTGGCTTGGGCTCCAAATCCAGTGAGTAAATAAAAACAAAAACCACAGAAACACACAAGCGTTAGGCATGAACGAACCATAAAAACAGGCTACAGAATGTAAATAAAAAATGCTGCTAGCACTGCATGAATGAGAAAAAAAAGTGTTTCTTTTTCTACCGCCATCCAGTATGTGCAGAACCGCAAGGCGCGCTTCCTTTCCAAAGCTATGCCTCCGCTCAGCCTTTCCTGCACGGAGAGGGAGAGTGACAAATCCATTTACAAGGACTTGAGCGAGGACAAGTGAACAACAGAAAAAAAAAATGACAACAGTGAGTGGCAGTGGATACCAACGCAATGTTCACATTTGCTTGTTACTATCCCTGCAGTTGCTCAGAGGCCTGCTGATATTACTTTGTCATTCTGTTGACAGCCTCTTTGCACACTCATTAGCATTTGGCAGTTTGAGCATTACTTTGCCATTGATTGAGCAGAGGGATGAGCTGCTTTTTTAAACAGTCCAGCTTCTCTGCTGCATTATGGGGGCTCCCTGCAAAGCACAGCTACAGCCATTTTATGCATCAGACAATCACTCCAACCTTGTTGTGTCCCCAACTGTCCTGTCAGCACAAAAGCATGCAAAGGACTTCGTGTAACTCTCAGCAGCCCCTCATGTTCCTAATAGCTCTGGAGGATACTGTCAGTCAGGAAAATGAG